>NW_026596155.1:3070823-3107353 GCF_907164565.1 Psammomys obesus
TCTTCTTCTTCTTCTTCTTCTTCTTCTTCTTCTTCTTCTTCTTCTTCCTCTTCTTCTCTCTCTCCTCTCTCTCTCTTTCTCTCTCCTTTAAAACAAACCAAGAACTACACACACACACCACAAAAATGAAAATCAAAACAAGCAAGCAAAATACCAATAAGACAAAAAAAAAAAAAAAAAAAAAAAAAAGCCCAAACAGGGAATAACAAAACGAAGTCCACATAAATGCCACCAAGCTCATTTTATTTTATGCTGACCAGCTATCCCTGGGCTTGGAGCCTACCTTAGAGCTTGGTTGATACCCACTGACACTCCACTGGAGAAAATGGACTTTTCCTTAGCCAGTGGGTATCAACTGTAGATAGAATCTTGGTTCCAGGTGGGATGCTCTTAGTACTGGGACCCTGTCCTTACTGAACCTGCCTATGGAGGCCTCTTTGTGTGGCCTTAGTTTCTGTGAGTTCATAGGCACATCAGTCCTGGTAAAATATTATTCAGCTATCATAAAGAATTAAATTATTAAATTGACAGACAAGTGGATGGAACTAAAAAAATAGTCATCCAGAGATAACCTAGATTCCACCCCCTAAAAATAAATACTGATTGTTTTTCCTTTTTTCTTTTCTTCTTCTTTTTTCTATGTGGAGGTTAGCTTTTAAGTTTTCAATATATGCTACAGTCCAAATAACCACAGAGATTCCAGGGAGGGTGAAGGAGAGGTGAACAAGGGTGAAAGAGAGGATCTCCCAAGGAATGGGAGATAAAGTACATTGTTATGGAGAATGAAGGGAAATAGGAGGAAATAAAATAGGAGGATTAAGTAGGGAAAGGGATGGGAAACAATGGTAAAGGAGGAAATATTGGAGGGACAACTAACAAAAAAGGTCATTTGAAAAACCAAATGGAAATCTATCATTGTAGAAACTTTCCAAAATATATACACATGTGAAAAAAAATCTAAACAGAGTAACCACGTAACAAGAGAGACAATTTCATAACTAGACATCTTATACCACCAAGTAAAACCTCCAGTTCCAGGAACAGGCTACATCTAATTGAGTTGTTGGCCAGTGAGGCCAAACAACTCAGACTATTGCCAAGGCTATTGGTTCCTCTGCACAACTTGATGGTAAAGTCCTATTGCTGAAGATAAGACTTACTTATGTCATCTAACAGGGAGAAGTTGAGCTGGCGCCAAACTAGAAGCTTCACTTGCTGATTAGCATGCATGGTTCTAGAGGGTACGAGCCTGGAGGAGAAAGGTGATCATTAATCTCACTCAGCTACGAATCCTGTAACCTACAACGGTGACCTGCCTGCAAGATATTCTAATGCAGTAGTGGCACAGATGTTATGGGAGCAACTAACTGATAAACGAGCTAGCCTACATTTTAGGCTTGAAAGCTATCTTCTAATAAAAGCAAACCACATTCATTCCTGCTTACGGTTAAATCTGTTTCTCAAGGATTGGGCTATACCTCACCGGTAACCTTAACTACAAATTGTTCTGTACTGCCTGGTCCAGGAAATGACAACTATGCCTTTGTTTCAAAAAGTTGTTATGACCACCTTGTTCCGACCATCTTGCAATCATGTTATCGTTTCAGGAAGTGTTATGACCAACCAATTTGTTATGCTTGTGTTCTGCTTCTGTAATCCCACGGATTTGCTTGCCAAATCCCTCTTTTGAAACCCCCTACTCTTGAACTATAAAAGCCCATATCTTACCCATATCTAATGCTGGTCTCTTGAACCCCATCTTTAGGGAGAGATAGCCCATGTGAAAACAAAATTTTTAAAAAGCTTGCTTTAATTAATTTGACCATGATGATTTGGGTAGGTGGTCTTTCTCCTTGAATCTGTAGAACTAACAGTAACCAACTACTTTTTGATTGGCTGTAAGGCCAACTCCATGACTCGGAACCCATATCTGATACCTCTAAAGTGGGTAAGAACCTAAGACTGGATAGGGCATGGGCATAGGGGAATATCTAATGCTATTATTTTGCTAAAATAACATAGCATAAAACAACTCCTAATGACATACCACTATACCCATGGATCAGTGCCTCCCTCAGCCCACATCAGAGAAGCTTCTTGCAGTTGATGGGAACTAACACAGAGACCCATAATGGACAATGTGCAGAGAGTAAGACACTTTGGAAACAAGGTATAAATGGGATGTCTTTATCAAACCCCTCTTCTCAACTCTTACAGATCTACGCAGAAGAAGACACAGAAAGATTGCATGAGCCAGAGGTGATGGATGACTACACAATAATCTTTTGAGGGAACAGAGAGGTGATGATCAATCTTCCATACTAGGGGAATGTAGTTCCTGCTCAGAGAGACTTCAAAGTGCTCTCCCTACTTTGTCTATTGGTTAAAGAGGAGGCTTTGTATTTCTTTCCATCAGAATTGGCTGGGATCCCTGCATCACAGAAAGCTTAGTTTGAAATTGCCACATACCTAGATGATCTGGTAGTCCTTATGTGACTATAATACAGTTTTTCCAGGGTCTAGCATCAAGAGATGCTAGGTAAGGGCTAGAGAGATGGCTCAGAGGTTAAGAGCATTGGCTGTTCTTCCAAAGGACCTGAGTTCAATACCCAGCAACCACATGGTGTCTCACAACCATCTATAGTGAGATCCAGTGCCTTCTTCTGGCATCTAGGCACACATGCAGGCAGAATACCATATAAATAATAAGCAAATAAATCTTTAAAAAAAGAGATGCTAGGCATATGCCATAATAAATAATTCATAAGATAATAGTATTTCTTTTGCATTAACAGACATTTTAAATCATTTGAATATTTATTTGAAAGACTCAATAATCATGAATCAAAACCAGCCTGCATATCTTCTAATTTTATACTTTATATAAAGTATAAAGTATATAAATTAGTATATATTTTATACTAATTTTATATCTTCTAATTTTATACTCTTTAATCATCCCTACTATTCCAATACAATGTACTGACCAAACACACTAATCAAAATATTTGGTTCTGGTTGAATTTAGGTATAAAATCATAAATTTAAGAATGAAACATAATCAGCTTTTAAAATAAATATTTTAGAGAAAAAAGTGTAAATTTTCACTGTTAGATTTCCTGTTTAGCATGACTCCAAACAATTATGTTTAGTTTTGCTGTCTCCCAAATTCCATGTACATAAGAATTAAAAATAAATTAAGAGGAGAGTTGAAAAGGTAAGAGCTGGAAAGAAAAGTTTGTAAGAAGATAACGCAAAGATAGAATTATTTAGCTTAATTATTTTGCTCTACTCTTTTAATTTTAGTTTAACTACAGATCAAGACTAGAAAATGATTGCATTTATATACTTTTTTTTTTTTTTACTAGAAACCAAATAATCTATAATATTGCCCACAAAGAAAGCATTAAAAAAGAGATTGGGAATTTTGTAATTATAGAAATAAGAATGCTAGTGACAATTATAAAAGTAAAAAAACCTAAATCTACTACTTTAATTATTTTTAATGTAGACATTGAGTAACTATAGGCAAAGTTAGAAGTAGGGTTCAAACTTTGATATTAGAAACAATAGGTAAATTATGAGGGAATTGCTATGTGGCCCACAATGTAAGGTTAGGAAAAAACCTTATGAAGGACTTTGAAACAATTGAAGTTGTGTTAAACTCGAGCGGCTCTCTGGAGTAAGGAGCATCTAGCTATTGGCCTTCTTGTAGACAGTGGACCAGACTGCCCACGGTGTCCTTTTCAAGTGCATTGCTGTGTGATGCTCATGTAACTTCTTCTACTCTTCTTCCATCTCAGTAACTCAGGGCTGAGACCCAAGAGACACTCCTGATATTTTAAGAGTATTTCAGTATCATTTCATATGCAAATCCTATTTATCTTATCTCCAATTATGTATCAAAGACATTTACTTCTTTCCATTTCTACTCAAATTGCCATGAGCAATTTAAAAATATTCCTTCTAGCAAGATGTATTTCTTAAACTCTTCCTGTAATACATCTCCACTTAGAAGAAAGATCGTTCCTCAAAAGCATGAAGGGTTGGGGTACAGCTTAGTTGTTGGGGTATTTGCCTAGTATGCAGGAGGCCTTGGGTTTGATCCCAGTACTTCGTAAGTGTGGTGTGGCATCACACACCTGGAACCCCAGGACTTCAATGTTACCTTTGGCTCCATATCGAGTTTGAGGCTAGCCCTCACTGTAGCCAGGTGCCCCTGTGGTGGTCACTCACTTTGCTTCTACTTCCCCATCTCCTGGTTTTTTCCTCTTCTCTTTCCTCTCTCTGGAACATTCTCTGCTCCTGCCTTCTCCACACAGCTTTCACAATTGTTAGTTACTTGATCATTTTCATTCTCCAGCTCTTAGGGGCCATATCTTAGTATATCCTCACCATTGGTGTACCATAATTCCATTCATTTGCTCTCCTCATTCATTACCTTGTTTATTCCCTTACCGAGGGTATTTCTATACATGTGTGCTTATTTATTTATTTTTTGGTACATTTATATGTATAGTCAACTACTTTTCTCTACCACTTGAGTGTGAACTTTGAAGAAAACAGTGATCTTGTTTACATTGTTTAATTCTAGATTGTGTGAAGGGCCTGGCTTAAACAATAATATAAATACAATAAATAAATGTTCAGCAGAGCATGGTGGCGCACACTTTTAATCCCAGCACTTGGGAGGCAGAGTCTGGTGGATCTCTGTTCAAGCTCCGCCTGGCCTATATAGTGAGTTACAGACAAGCATTACATAGTGAGACCTTGATTCAATAAGAAAAATAACAATACATGAATGATGTTCATATTTAGTGACAGATTGTTTAGTAAACCTGAATTTATTGTCTATATCTAATGCTTAAGTATCTGTAGTGATATCTTTTTGAAGTATTCTCTACTCTCTTCTAAAAGACAGATCTTTACCAAACTAAGCTTTGAAAATTTTAAATTCATTTGAGATGAATAAAGAAAAAGAGAATGAGGAACGGAGAAAATACAATTAGCCCCATACTCTACATCAGAAATATTAGCCATTCTAAGACTCTCAGATCCATACAATCTTCCCCATCTGTACTATATTTTCGATTATTCTTTTTGACCTGACTAATTTCACCATTTTTGTCCAGTTTTCATCATTGTTCATTACTAGCTTTTTAAAATTTTTTAGATAGATTAGTATCAGCACAGCAGTTTGTACAAGCTGTTGTCTCCTGTCAGATGTGTTATTGCCCTATTGTAGGCACATAAGAACTTCATTCTTCACTGAGCTACCAAAAACTTCCTGTTCGCATGTCACCCAGGACAAATGACAAAGCCTTCATCCTTGTCCGACTACTTGAAAAGCTGACAAAACTCAATCTGAATTCTTTGTTTAGAATTTTATCCTGTCACTTTTTTTTTGGTCATAGAATCCCTTCTTTGTGTCCAAGTATATGGAAATCTTACAGTGTTCTCTGAGGACAGAGATGCAAGGGAAATGAATGCCAATCAACTCCTCTCTCAATTTGTCTAAGTATTCCCCCTGGAGACTTTCATTTACTAACAATATCCATAATTTTATATAGATAATGCAAATGTAAACTTCAGCTCAATCCCTGTGCAAATAGCTCCCCACAGCACTTCATCAGATGTGGTCCTTAAGCTCCATTGTCAACTTGGCTGGACTGAGGAATGCATAGGAAACCAGTAACGCACGCATCTGAGTGTGTCTGCTGAGTGTGTTTCCAGAAATCATTAGCTAAAAGGGAAGACTCACCCTGAACATGGCCTGTGCCTTCCTGCAGCCTGTGGGCCTAGGTAGGTAGTTCTCAACCTGTGGGGCTGACCCTTTCAAGGGGTCACCTAAGCACATTAGAAAATGCAAAACATTTATGTTATGATCCATAACAATAGCAAAATCGTAGTTATAAAGTAGCAATAAAACTAATTGGAGAACTGTATTAAAGGGTCACAGCATTAGGAAGGCTGAGGACCACTGGCCCTGAGAGTGAAAAAACAGAAGAAGCCGGCCTGCTAATACTGACAGAGTCTCTGTTTCCTGACGGCCTGAGGTAAGCAGTCCTGCTCCAGCACATCTTTTTGTTATGACGCTGAGCAAACTTGCTCGACTGTGTCCTTCCACCATGGGTGACACAACAACTGTAATTCCAGAACGCAGGGAGGCAGAGGCAGGCGGATCTCCGGGAGTCCAGGCCAGCCTGGTCTACAAAAGCAAGTTTAGGACAGCCAAGGCTACACAGAGAAACTCTGTCTTGAACAAACAGACAAACAAAAAAAAATGTGGAAATAATGAACCTGCTCCATTAGCCACACACAAATGAATAGTATTAATCCATAGGTAAAGCTCTTGGAAATTTGCTACCTCTACAAGGTCACATGTCTTAGTACTGTTACAATGGCAACAAAACTTCCATACTAGGTTTCAGAGGGAATATTCAAACTATAGAATGAGATGTGTGTGTGTGTGTGTGCGTGTGTGTGTATGTGTGTGTGTGTGTGGGTGTCTGTGTGGGTGTGTATTGACCAGGGAAGTACCTCAACCTTAATTTTTTGAGGTTATTTTTATTTATTTTTTAATTTATTACAATTTATTCACTTTGTATCCCAGCTGTAGCCCCTTTCTTCTTCTCCTCCCAATCCTGCTCTCCCTCCCTCTTCTCCTCCCATGCCCCTCCCCCAGTCCACTAATAGGGGAGATTTTCTTCCCCTTCCATTTGACCCTAGCCTATCAGGTCTCATCAGGACTGTCTGCATTGTCTTCCTCTGGGCCTAGTACAGCTGCCACTCGCCCCTGCTTCAGGGAGAGGTGATTAAAGAGCCAGCCACTGAGTTCATATCAGAGACAGCCCCTGTTCCCCTTACTAGAGTACCCACTTGGACACTGGACTGCCATGGGCTACATCTGTGCAGGGGTTCTAGGTCATCTCCATACATGGTCCTTGGTTGGAGTATCAGTCTCAGAAAAGACCCCTAGGCCCAGAGTTTTTGGTTCTGTTGCTCTTCTTGTGGAGCTCCTGTCCTCTCTAGGTATTTTTATCTTTCCCTTCTTTTGTAAGATTCCCTGCACTCTGCCCAAAGTTTGGCTCTAAGTCTCAGCATCTGTTTTGATACCCTGCTGGATAGAGTCTTTCAGAGGCCCTCTGCAGTAGGCTCCTGTCCTATTCTCTGTTTTTTTCCCTCTTCTGTTGTCTATTCTGTTTGCCTTTCTGAATGAGGATTTTACATCCAAAAATAAAAGCATTTGGAACTGTGTGTTTGTGCATAAATAATCCCAAAAGTTGAGAGGGAGGCAGAGACAGGAGGATGATCAAAGTTCATGTCATCAACAGCTACACAACATGTTTGAAACCAGCTTGGATTATATTAAACTGTATTTAAAAAAAAAACCTATAGAAACTGGAAACAATTTAATAAACATCACTTTTAAGTAGACATTCTGTTGCTATCATTACCATGAGGTTTAACAGTGTTCTTCCAGACAGAGTGATGACTTGGTCCATTGACTTCATCATTGCCTCACCTTTTCACTCTCCTGCTTCCTCACAATCATTCCTTTTCAAATGGTGTTTTTTGGACAGTGTTTTGTCCCTTTCTTTTCTAAAAGGAGCACAACCACAGGTATGTTCGTGTGTGTGTGTGTGTGTGTGTGTGTGTGTGTGTGTGTGTTTATTCTTTTCCTTCCTAACTATTAGTTGCCCAAGGGTTGTACAGCATGGCATTAAGTATATCCCAGATGCTTTAACAGAATTTGCTGACAGGCCTATCAAGTAATTGACTTAAGTTAAACCCTTTTGTGTTTTATGGACATAGGTGTTTATTTACTAGGTCAGCAGGCGGAGCCGTGAGTTTCATCATGTTGTCTTCACACAGATGTGCCCTTATACTCAGTACTCCTTGGTTTGCGGCCCTAATGCCCTTCCCTGACCCTCCTCTGGATCCTTCCAGTTAGGTCCCATCCTGCTTTCTTATCATATGTATCTCATTACTTTCTTTTTTTCCTCACATTCCTGGAAATCTCTTCCTCACCTCTCATGATTCCCTTTAAAAGCTCTTAGCTAAGAATAGGAAAATAAGTCATTGATGAAGACTCTTTAACTGCAGATGTGCTCATACAGATTTTGTTTGAATTAAGAAAAGTTTCAAGATTTTCTGAAAGATTCCCAAGTCAATAGTTTTACTTTTATCTGTGTTTATAGAAATGCTGCTCTTATCTCTAAAATAAAATGTTTTCATTTACCCCTAACATTCTTATTGTGGAAATAGATCCCAGGCTTTTCTGTTTTATCTTTGATCTTGTACTCGGAACTCGAATGTACATCTTCAGCAAACCCCCTTTTGGTATATTGGTAACCCAATGGCATTATCAGAAAAGTTAAAGGATCTGTGACTTTTACATTGCTGCTAAGAGAAGTTTCTGGAAGCACTAAATAATTTAGCGCCATAGTCTCTCACTGCATTGAATAAGCACCAGCCTTTCCTACTCCCATTTTTCACATGAAAACGAGGGTGATTTCTGTGAAGAACTGACAGTGTTCATTGCCGAATGTTTCTTCATTCACCATCAATCCCTCTTTACCAGATTTCTGAACTTAGCCTTGTGCTGTGATGAAGTCTGTTTTCATTACTTCTAGATGTTCGAACTCATTCAAATGGTGTTTAGTGGGTAGCTGGTTTCCCTTTCCACTGGTCTCTGTTTCACTAGTAGGGTGAAATGCATTGACTCCAGGGGTTTCAGTCATTAAGTGCCTGTGATCCTGTCCAACAGCTACTCACATATGCCGTGCTTCACACTCATTCGAGACAACAAAATCACTCACAGACACTCAGACACCAGCCAAAGAACAGGTGTCCTGTACAGTGGCCATGTTTAATCTCGGCTTCTCAGCTGCTTGGGATAGTCTTTGCTCTTGTTTCCTCTGTGGAAAGGTGTGGCTTCCACTTCTTAAATATTCAGATGCTCTTGAGGACCCATATAGACTTTCAACTGCTTTTGACTTGTTTTATTTATGTTGTCCTCCCATTGGACCCTTAACCTTATGCATTTACAGGCTTTTGTTTGTTTGCTATTTGAGGTGAAATAACTCTTCCCCCATTTCTGTCCAAACAAACAACCCAAACAGCATAGTCAATAGTGATTGAAATTTCAAGGCATATATTATTCTTAGTAATGGATTTCTATGCAAGCAACTAGTTGATATAATTTCTTAATTAATCATATATATGTTTATCTTGTCTTTCAACTTAACAATTTAATATCTGGTTCAGATGAAAGTAGCAGACATGTTGTATTAAGAAATTGAGTTATAGTATCCACAGTGCTAAAGTTAGGTATACCACCATTTTGCATTTAAGGTTAGACATTTGTAAACTATACTTATTTGAGTTCATTTGCCTTTGTCACTTTTGAATTCACACAGAATTCTTGAGAATTATTTAGGAGTATGATTGATGACAAATTAGTTAAATAATTATAAACATAAGAAATATCACAAGCCGGGCCTGGTGGCTCACACCTGTAAGCCCAGCACTTGGGAAGGGAGAGGCAGGGGGATCGCTGTGAGTTCAAAGCCAGCCCGGTCTAGAAAGGGAGTGCAAGACAGCCAAAAGACAAAAAAAAAAACCCCTGTCAAAAAAAAAAAAAAAAAAAAAAAAAGAAAAAGAAAAAAGAAATCTCACAAAATCAACATAACATAACTAGCCTCCTCTTGGGGGAGGCTATGGATTAGAGAAGTGATGTGGCGGTGTGGTTGTTCTCATTTTGATACCAATGGACTGAGTGGTCGAACGATGTTATCAAATTCTGTCATGGAGCCAAACCTTGGTAATACAGTCTTTCTTGGAAACGACTTCTCCTCTTTCTCCTTCTCCTTCTCCTCTCTCTCTTCCTCCTCTTTCTCCTCCTCCATGTCCTCCTCCTCCCCTTCCTCCTCCTCTTCTTTCTGAAGAGTAGCATGAGAAAGAAAGGTTTGCTTAGGTTTGATGTCAAACCTCTCATGAGAAAGCGTTTTGAGATTTTTTTTTTTTATTAGCTTATTCCATTACTTTCCATTCTTATTGTTTGCCTCCTTAGTCCTCACTGGCTTGGGTTGGAGAAGCTGAGGAAATCTTGAGCTTCCACTCTAGAGGAATACATCTGATATGGCGTGTGTGGAATTTCAAATGTAGTTTCAGGGGTTGGCTGAGCACTGAGACTGTAGAATGGCTCTGTGGACCTCAGTTTCTTGACCTGTGGCTTGGGGTATCTCCTTTAAATCTGTGTTCCAACTGCATAGTCTCTTTCAGCAAACACCTGCAGCTATCACAGGAGTCTGTTCACGCATGTGCAGTTGCCAGCAGGAAACAACACTTGGACCGTTTTCTCCACCATCTTTAGAAATCCCGGAAAGGGGTACCATTTGGCCATCATGGTAACCTGCTCACTAACACACCTGATAACTGACTTTTCCCCTTGACCTGCTCCCATTAGGCCCAAAATATTTCTTCAGATCAGCTCTTAAGCTGTCTACTTGCAATCAAATTCTAATCTTATAATCTACTTTTATGAGGAAAAAGAAAGCTTTTGCAAGACATGACAATAAATCAAACAAAGATTTAAAACAAAGATTTTGTTGTGCACCTGAATGGTGTTGGTTGGAGATGAAAAAAAAGGGGGGGGAGAGAATAAAAAGTTATTTGGTAACTTTCAATATTGTTGTTGTGCTATAAATTGATTGAAAATCAACATGTCAAATAAAATTTTTGTTATTCTAAAGAACACTAAGATAATGTGCTATTTAAATAAAAAACCCAAAAAATGTTTTCAAGGACAATACAGTTGATATTCATGTACAAGATTTCCTTGAGGCTGGTTGTACATGTAATTTCATTTTTGAGCATCAGTTATAATTTAGTGCTTTAATAAATATGAGTCTTGTCTTGAATTCTAAGTTTAAGTCAGGCTATAAATATAGAGCATTATCGTTTGATGGATAAGAGATAGCATACGTGTGTTCAGCAGAGAATTGCTTTCTATTGAGAAAACAAAGCAATAGTACTTTGGCTGAAAGCAAATCTGAAAGTTCTTGTACTATGAGCTCCCCACTTTCTGGAAACCCACCATTTTATGAACTGCATGTACTTGCAAACATACTCATATATGTCTCTACACGAGGGATGATTTTCCTCCTAGCAGCTACAAGTTGCCAAATGCCTTCTGCTCGTGATGGAGCCGCAGCTGCTGGGGCTGCCTACACAAGGCCTGCCCATGATTAAGTCGGTCACCTTCCTAACGTGGAGGGGGGGGTCTTAGGAGCACCCACCCTTAGCTGAGGGGCTAGGGACAGTGGATGGTTTCTGAGGAAGGGGGAGTCGGTGGTTTTTTTTTCTCTTTAATTGTGTGGGCTCTGGCAAGCTGATCATGTTCCAGGGGATGGCCCTATGCCCATGAGTATATGGGCAGCACAAACTGGACTCAGTAGGTCATTTTACAAGCAGAAAGGAAAAACAACCAGAGACTATGAAGTTGAAAAGGGGTGGAGATAAGGGATGGATATAGGAGGGTTAGGGTGAGGAGTGGGAGTGAATACGTGGTATGCATACATGCATTCATGCAATTCAAATAATTAATAAATATCATATCAGAACATTACATCTTAATAAATATGGATATTATTTATTACAGGATATAAATTTATATTAAATAATATTATATTCAAAAAGGTTAAAAGTCTGATTATTTTTTGGCAGTCTCGGAGGTTAGACTCAAAGGCTTGTGCATGCTATGTAAGTATTACACACAGATAAAATATGTATAATACTTCATAGCATATGTAATTATGTAAGAAACATTTATAAATATACATACACCTAGAGTGACATAAATACATATTTGCTTGGCCCTATGAGATAATCTAAAGGAAATATCATTCCTGTAACAACAAATACAATTAACACCCACGCCTTGCTATCTAAAACTGTTCTTAGTAAAAATAATTAAGGTTCCTTGCAGAAATGATGGAACCTCCAGTGATGAGAACTATTCCGCATAAGTCTGGAGCTTTTTGGGACATTGTGTAATGCCAGAGAAAAAGACACTGAAGAGAGAGAAAATGAAGGGGGGTGGGTGTAGAGAGACCGAGACAGACAGACAGACAGACAGACATGCAGAGACAGAGAGATAGGCAGACACACGTACACACTCACACACAGAGAGACAGACAGAAAGACAGACACAGAGATCGACTTTGATGGCTTGCACTGAAAAAGCACAGGAGCCCAATGCAAAAGCACGCAAAGGTTGAAGTTGTAAGAATAAAATAAATATTCATGTGTTCATACTCACATAAACAAATGGTCAAATGAAGTAACGCCTGGGGAAGAATTTCACAGATTTTCTGCCCCCAAGAAGACAGACACATAGGATGCATGCAGCCTCCTTTCCAAACGCACAGTGAGAACAGCAGGAAAGGGTAACATCCCTGCCTCTAGGAGGGCTGAGGGATCAAGGCCCTGGTCAATCAATAGGTAGAGCAAGAGCAAGAAAGCTTGCTGTCATGTGACCGTGTTCTCATACTTCCGTGATCTTCCGCTGTAAAAGCCTCACTTCAGCATTAGAATGGGGAGAAAACACCAGGCAAGTTTTATTTGCTGGAGTTAGTTCTCAACACCTGACTATTCAAGTCCCCATCATTGCTGCGAGGAAAGACTGAAGGGCCAGGCCCAGGAGGAGGCTGAGGAGACCTAGGGGACCCAGATGCACTGCACCCTGGAGTAGAAGAGAAGACAGCAGGGGGAACCAACATCCAGATGAACTGCAGGCTTTAGTTAATGGTCCTTCAGCAACGCCGGCCCATTAAGCATAACACACATCAGGTCGTCAGGTAAATGGTGGACTTAACGTCTATGGTATATTATTGGTAAGCTGTGGCATGAGGCTATGTTTCCATCGAACTAAAAATCTCTGATGAAAACTGGAATACTTAAAATTTCACATACTTCATAAATGACGCAACGACAAAGGTATTACAAATGTTTGCATAAATGAGCTTTCCTGTTCGAAGTAGCCTTTGGCATTGCAGACTTGTAGGTTGTAGACGCTTGAGGAGATTTCCCTCTTTAAGCATGCCTTTCTTTCTAAATGTATTTCCCTCCATTCTCACTCTGGTATCCACAGACTTTAAAAAAAAATATTTGATTTAAAAAAAAAATTTCACAGAGGGCGGGAGAAATGAGTCAGTCGTTAGCAGCGCATGCCACTCGTGCAGAGGACCCGAGTTCAGTTCCCAGCACCCGCACCAGTGGCTCACAGCTACTTATTACCCAGCTCCAGGGGCGTCAGAGTCCTCTAGCAGAGGATCTGTGGGCACCAGCCTCAAGTGTACGTAGCAGCTTCTCCACATTCATAATTAAATAAAGCGAATCACTACAAATTGTGTAGAACTGTATACACCTAGGCTATTTCCCCACGCCATCCTTTTCCTACTTCCCTGCACTCCGAGTCATCCTTTTGATTTGCCTAGACAGCTTGGTTTCTACTTCCATGCCATAGCCACATACGTGCTTAACGCATCTGAGTGGAATCTAGGGCCCACAAACGAGCGAAAGCACGCTCGCTGTCTAAGACTCGCTTAATTCGTTTGATACGATTATCACCGGCTGCACCTGTTTCTCCTGCAAATGGCGTATGTTTGTTCTTCTTTATGAAAAATATATTTCATTGTGTATTTGTATGACATTTTCTTTACCCATGCTCCTGTTGGACACCCAGTGGATTTCTCAACTTGGCCCCTACGAATAGAGCTGCAGAGAGCACGGCCGCGCAAGTGTCTCTGGGATATGCTGACGTGGAATCCCCCGGGGAAGGACTGAGCACTGATACAGATGGGTCGCGTGGCAGGTCTACCTTTAGGCTGTTAGTGCGTTCATTTTAAATCTGTATACAAAGTAGCAGATTTCTTTATGGCATTTTATACAAACTTTAACTTCGCTTGATCCCACATTAGCCTCCCGCTCCCACTCCTCTCCCCTACCTCCCTGTCCTGTCTCCCCTTCCCACTCCCAGGTCGCATGTGTTCTATTACCCACACATCCCTTCCCCTCTTCCTTAAAGCCACCTTCCCCCCCCCCCCCCCCGCCCCAAGAGTCCTAAGGGTTTGCTCTGGTGTATCCTCATGTGCTCAGAGTTCAGTTTGGGCAAGGCCAGATCAGGACATAAGCTCTTACGGCAAGAATGTGTCAAGGTCGGGCAGGGACCCTGCCGTGCCCCTCCTTACTGTCAGGGCTTCGTGTCCAGCACATCTCTCAGCTTTCATCTGCTATGCTGTCAGCCTGAGATCTTCTCCTAGGACTAACATCTTAAACATCGTGGGAGCCAAAAACAAGGCAGAATCCAATTGGAAGGAGAAGGTGGTTGATAGTGGCCTTTCACCCTTCATTCGGTCCTGTTCAGGCGGGGAAGCTTGGATTCCCAGCCCTGGGGGCTGCTTTTTGGCCAAACACAGAGGTCACACTGTGAAGCAAAGGCTCTGTTTACAGATGATGGGGAGATGCTTTTGAGCTGGTTTTTATGTGAAATCAAAGAATTTAAGAAGCTACTCATGGACATCTTTAAGAGATATATGAGTGTCTTTTGTCGTGAACTCTCTGGCAACATGATTGCTGGCAGTGGGCGTTCCCCATCAGAGATGGACCTCCTGGGTGTGATGGCATTCTGTTAGCTTTCTTGGATAACATCTGACAGTTTTGCAACATTAGAAATATGCTCATTTGCATCTTCCTCCGGAACATCTGGAGAGGAGAAAAAAGTGGCTTTGGAAAGCTGTTCGGCTCGCAGAAAACTGAGGCTGAGCAAACATTCCAGCTTTCCCTCGCTGGCCATCACTCACACCCAATGTATTTATCCTTTTTCCCCGACAAGAGAACAACATTTGGAATAGCTCAAGCTGCCGAGTTAATCATCCAGACGCCATGGGGACATTTTAAGCTGCGTGCCAACCCACCTCGCATGATTTGGAACCAACACAACCACCAGGCTGAATAAGGCCCGTCATGCAGCCTGTCCAGTGTGTGTGGGGAGGGCAGATTTGCCGCCCTTCAAATTTTCTATCTCTGTTTAGAACATCAGTGCCAAGGGCAAAAACGTGCCAGGATTTCAATGAGTCAGCAGCTCTGATTCTGTTTCAGCTCAAAAAAATACTGTTTCCTAACGTGGGTGCACACCTCCTCTTGTCTTATTATCCCGTCATGTGATTTTTCTATGTCTAAGCACAGCAGGGATGCCAAGCAGGCTTGGCTCTTGCCATTTGTGAGTTGGGGCAGAGCCTCTGAAATCAATCTCTAGACCCACAACCCACCCCCCTATCCCTGATACCTACACAAATGCCCTACAGTTGCTAACAGTTCACTTCAAGGATACTCCACGCTTTGGATGTGGTACCTGGCGAAGCCTGGCTTTCAGAGCTGATGGTTGTGGGATGTCCCTTGTCTTATTTCAGTAGATAAATGTACATCTTCGCTTTACTGCATCGTAGCATTGACTTCACACTCAGAGCGTATTTATATTCGGATCAGAAGTCAAACCCAAACAGGAAGACAAAATGTGGTCTGGAACTCGCCTTCCTAATTTTAATGTCAGTTAAAATTTCTCAGAGCCTGGTTGAGGAAAATGAGGTGCTGATACTACATGAAACGGAGAGCAACCTTTTTTGAATGTTCTCTGTAGACACTGCCTAGCATAGATGAAGCTCACACGTTCCTAGATGAAGCCTGAGTTATCCAGCTGCTGCTTTGGATTTCCACCTCATTTGGTGCAGGTCAGTGAGTAAGTTTGTACCGTCAGGTAACTGCATCTAGGAAGCTGATGTGACACCGGGGAAGAGTGAAAGGACCCATGTCTGCGGTTCCTTTCTGAACGGCAATGAAGTGTTTTAAGACACTTTTGAATGCATTTCTCATTTCTCTGCTGTCTCAATTCCTCTGATTGTCTCCAGTCTCTCCTATTATGGTATCACTGTCTAATGTATCAGAATTCGAGCATTAGAACATAAAAGGCTGGGCAGCTTTTTGCTGTTAAAAAAAAAAAAAGTCCCTGCGTTGTGGTTCATCTCAGCTTACTGCAAAGGTCCTCACCCAATCGTGCCCTCTTGTCATGGAAAGGCAGGGAAGGGACTAACATAGCCAAGAGGACTGTTTTCAAAATCAATCCCTCATATTTAAAAGAGATCCATCCTTTCCAGGAGGCACAAACACAGTCATTTGAACCGAGACCTCCGTCTTCCCAAGTGCCCCTCCATTTTTTTCCATGCTGGGAAGAGCTTCCAGGTGCCTGCTGAGCTAACGAAAATAGATGGCTTTTTCCCCTTAATGGGGTTCACTTTGATTTTCTGTCACTGTGGTCCATGACACAGGACCCGCTGCAGTGTCTGAACGCTCAGGGAACATCATTTTCCCTCGCATCACTTGAGCTGCACCGTTTCCAGTCACCTGTCAGTGCCGTGTCCTTCAGGGTTGTTCTTTGATCCCGGCCCTAACAGCCCATAACAGTACGTAACACACGCACAATCCAGTATATAAAGACATTTCTCACTTCTGAAACTCTTCAAGGCCATGAGGGAAAAAAAATGTGTCTTTATTTGTTTATATTTAATTAACAAATGACAATATGTGTATTTAAAGGGTACGATGGATATCTTGATGTTTGCATATGTCATAGAAAGATTAAGTCAAGCTCATTAGCATATCCACTGTTCACCTTCTTACCATTTATTTTCTTGTTTGAGGCAAAAATTTCATTGAGGAGAAACTCTTGAGGATGGTATTGAGGCTCTGGTCCCTCTTTTTTTCTCCTTGCTCCCTGGCTCCTGTTAGATGAGCAACTTTGATCTGTCATATATGCTTTGGACATTGTAACATTGTGCTTTGTTACTGTCCCTAAAACTACTAACTCAAAGGTCACTGAGTAATTGACCCCGGACCAAACTGTCTGAAACTATGATTCAAAATACACCTTTTCCTCTTACAAATCTATTATTTCAGGCATCTTCCACAGTGATTGGCAGCCAACTAACACAGATCACCAGATACACACTGGCTTTTTTTTTTTTTAAAAGAGCTTCTGTAGTCCCGGTTGGTTTTGAATTTCTTGTGCAGAGGAGTTTAGCTTTGAACTCTTAAACTCTTGATCTTTTCTGCCTCCATCTCCTAAGTGCTGGGATTATACACACGCTCCACTACACCCAGCTCACACTGGATGTCGCATTGGTCATTCATTCTTCCTTCTTGAGAGAAAAGTTCCCTTGGCTCATGGCTTTCAGGTAGCCGTCCTTAAAACAGGTAGCGGTTGCATTTCGGACTCAACTCTTGAGTTTGCCAAACCAGATAAACTAAAGCAGAGGCCTCCTATAGTCTCAACAACACACTCGCAGAACATCTGTGGTTCCAACTCTCAAAGGGCCACGTGTTTAACATCTAGAATACCGTAGGCATGGAACTGAGGGTTTCAGTATATTTTGATTCCATTTTACCCTAGCGAGCACACCAGGAACAAATATGTCCAACCCTGAATTTCAGATAGGTGTGAGGCTTGGTGTGGGGGGGGGCACTTATATTTTCATAAAGTCCCCAATCTCAGGAAGTCACATCTTCCCATCCCAAAGACAAAGCCCTTAATCTCTACATCAAGCTCACCTCTTCTCTACCCATCCACACAGATGAGTGAAGTAGTCAGGGGCTGTTTAGACTCAGTTGATTTTCAGACTCAAAGCCAAGTTTTAGGAAATTGGAAAGAAAGGAGAAAGTAAAGAACTTACTTCTTTCTTGGAACTGAAAAGCACAGAGAGTCCATTTCCTTGCAAAGGTCACTGAGCAGACCTCCAAATATTTCTAAAGGTGTTTGACCTTGGCTCTTGGGGAAGGAGGCGGGGCTTACTGGGAAAGTCTGGCGTGCACTTGGTACTTGGGACAGAGAGGTCACGCTTGTGCTGTGGTGATGATGTCGAGGGTACAGGGAGACCATCCGTTCTATGCTTCTTCAGGCTTTTGGCAGGTAAGCCTTGCTGGGGGATAGGGGTGTCACAGATAGCTGCCCTTTAAATGCTTCTGAGAAACGTTGCCAAGAAGCACACTTACATTATTTAAAGACCTTTTAAAAGAGACCCCTCCCCCTTGAGCACACTCTTGGCTGGTAATCTGCATTGAACAATCTGCTGCTATATTTCTTGGAGACATTATTTAAAATCCTTTTAAGGTGCAGTTCTTCCTACTTCCCGACGATGGATACCTGTGAAGGGCTTAATAGTACCAAAGAGGGGGCAGAGGAGGGTGGCTGCTACTTAAGAGGATTTAAAAGAATGTTGCAGCCATATTTTATGCCCCCATGCCTGAAAGCCCACAGCAATAGGAGGAAAGCCTCCGCTTCCTTCTCTGGGTGTCAATCAGAATACACCCCTTCTAGGTTTTCCTTCTCTGTTTGAGAAACTTTCAAGAAGATCACTGACTGGTGAACCCGTAATGGCTCGGATCCTAGAACAGTGCCCATCCAAAGAGAATGGAGACGCCTCTTAACATCCCTAAGTGGAGGCTGAAAGTGCAAATGCATCCAGATGTCAAAAAGAGTGAAGAAGTCTGACGAGAAGGCAAGGAGAATCTGTGTAGCTCGCTACATGTAATTATGTCTTTTCACATACAGTGTATGCGCTGCACACCCACACTGTATAGATACACGTTTAGCATAAAACAGATGCACACATTCTACGCAAGCATGCGTTTCACTGGATTTCTGGTAGCCTGACGGAGTAATGCATGTGGCTGTTGTTCCCTGAGCACAGCCTTCTAGGCACTCTTCCTAAACTCACACGTGGCCTCTTAATGTTTATAACAGTATCATGAGGGACACGTTCTCGCTTTCATTCTCTTGCAAATGGGGAAACTGAGGCACAGTCACTTTGCTGCCGAAGAGGGCAAGCTGGATTCCCACTTTGCATCTGGGTGGTCCTTCCGGAGCACGGTTTTCAAGGCCTTCCTGTGACTGACTGGATATGGTGTGCATGTCCAGCAAGGTTTCTTTATTTTTTTAATTTTAATTTTAATTTTTTTTACAGTTTGTCCATTATATGTCCTGATTGAAGGCCCTTCCCTCAACTCCTCCCAGTCCCATCTTCCTTCCCTCTTCCCCCCAATCCCCTTCTGCTAGTCCACTGAAAGGGGGAGTTCTCCTCCTCTACTGTCTCCCCATAGTTTATCAAGTCTCATCAGGACTGCCTGCATCTTCTTCCTCTGTGGCCTGGCAAGGCCTCATGGCCAGGGGCAAGTGATCAAAGAGCAGGTGACCAAGTTCATGACAGAGGCAGCCCCTGCTCCCCTTACTCAGGAACCCACGTGGAGACTGAGCTGCCAATTGGCTGCATCTGGGCAGGGGGTCTAGGTCCTTTCCATGCATGGTCCTCCATTGGTGCATCAGTCTCTGCAGGACCCCCTGGGCTCAGATTTTTTAGCTTTGTTGGTCTCCTTGTGGGGCTCCTGTCCCCTCCATGTCCCTCTATCCTCAGCCCCCTCTTTTCCCATAAGACTTCCTGCACTCTGCCCAAAGTTTGGCTGTGAGTCTCAGCATCTGCTTCTATCAGTGATCCCCTGTTGGGTGGAGCCTTTTAGAGGATCCTCTGTAGTAGAGTCCCATCCTGTTTCCTCTCTTCCACCGCTTCTAGTGTCTATCCTGTTTGCCATTCTGAATGAAACTTAGGCATTCTCCCTAGGGTCCTCCTTAGTGTTTAGCCTCTTTAGGTCCGTAGATTTTAGGACGGCTATCCTATATTACACAGCTAATATCCACTTATAAGTGAGTGTATACCATGCGTGTCTTTCTGGTTCTGGGTTACCTCACTTAGGATGCTCTTTTCTAGTTCCATCCATTTGCCTGCAAGTTTCATGATTTCCTTGTTTTTAATAATTGAGTAGTTTTCCAAGTGTTGTAATTGAATTGCCATCAGCAAATATGAGTACACTGGAAGCTTAATACAGCCTGGTGTCTAAGAGGAGTGGCTTTGGAGGGAGGTGTATTTGGGATTAAATAAAGTCACTAGGACACAGTCACATGACCGAATATCCTGGCAGCTTTGTAGGAAGATGGAGAGAGACTGCTGGAGATAGGCGCACACATGTAGGTTCTCCTTGTCTCTCACCATAATGTCCTGTGATACCTAACGCATTTTGCCAGGGAGAGGGTCTTCACCAGATGCCGTCCTGCAGAGGCCTGAATGAGAATGGCCCCCACAGGCTCATGTTGGAATGTTTGGCTCCCAGTCGGACTGCTTAGTAAGGAGGAGGTATGTCACTGGTGGTGAGCTTGGAGGTTTCAAGAGCCCACACCAGGCCCAGTCTCTCTCTCCTCTCCTTCTCTCTGCCAGATGCCTGTAGATAAGTTGCAAGGTCTTAGCCGCTGTTCCATTGCCGTGCCTGCTTGTGTGCTTCCACGTTTCCAGCTGATGATCATGGATTACCCCACTAAAATTTAAGCAACCAACCCTGCAATTAAATTCATCCTTTTGTAAGTAGCCTTGGTCGTGTTGTCTCTTCACAGCAACAGAACAGTGACTAAGACAAGCCCCTTGCCTTTGAACAAGAACTGTGAACTCATAACAGTGTTTGGTATATGCTATCAGCAACAGAAAACACAGCTATCACAATTACTCTCTTACAACCGCCCAGTTATCTTTCATAAGCACTTAACACGAGTCTATATGATTGTCAAGTAAACTACGCTCCCATGCTGCCCGTTCCTCTTGTGATTTTTATCTATTGTTTTTCTTACCAAGCAGCATCAGCAAGTCTCATTACACCTTTATAAACATTTGCAAGAGCCCATTATGTGGGGTCAGATGGTAGGGGAGGAGAACTCCCTCTTTCTGAGGACTAAGGGAGGGAGATAGGAGGAAAGAGGGAGGGAGGGTGGGGCTGAGAGGAGACAAGGAGACAGTCAGGATGTAAAGTGAATAAATTATAAAAAATTTAAATTAGAAAGAGCTCATTATGGATTTAGTTCTTTTTATAAAAAGCAAAAACAAAACAAAACAAAACCCTCAGTGTTTATTTGCTCTGGATATCATCTGGTTTTCTCCAAAATTAAAAAAAAAGTTTGAGCAGTTAAAACTTAAAGAAAGAAAGAAAGAAAGAAAGAAAGAAAGAAAGAAAGAAAGGAAGGAAGAAAGGAAGAAAGAAAGTAGGGCTTACCTAGGATGTGACCTTATCATCCATATACACTCATTAAGATCCACACAGAACTATGGCATGCCCTTCCGTGACATGCCTAGGAACAAATCCAGCTATGTTTTTTGGTCCTTTAGCAGGTGTATTCTCACTCCTAATTTGGTAGCTTATAGCATGCAACTCTTCACTATGGCCACAGCACCTTTGGTTAGCCAGGGGATATTCTCTGGCCAATGACATAGTGCAGATATGCTGTAAGTGGAGTTCTGAAAGCCATTCATACCCTACAATTTGTTTGCTTTTGAACCTCTGTCATTCCCACAGGAATAAAGGGGCAAGAGAAATATACAGTTAAAACCTATACAGATAAGACCAATTTGGGTCATTCATCTCTGTGTTTCTTCATGATAAATCATTTCTGTTTCAAGACATGGAAATATGGAGTTTTGGTTCAGTAGATGCAATCTGTTTGTTTGGTTGTAAAGTCTTCCAGAATATTCACTAAAATAAGTTCAGAAGTTTAAATAATGAAGACTTACCTGTTAACCGTAAATGTGTTACACTAATAGCTACAAACAAACAAACAAACAAAAACCAAAAAAAAAAAAAAAACCAAACCAAACAAAATTTATTTGACATTTTCTTTTTTTAAAATTTAGGTATTTTTTTAATTAATTACAGTTTATTCACTTTGTATCCCAGCTGTAGTTCCTTCCTTCGTCCCCTCCCAAAACCCACCCCATCTCCCTCATCTCCTTCTATGCCCCTCCCCCAATCCACTGACAGAGGAGATCCTTCTCCCCTTCCCTCTGACCCTAGCCCATCAGGTCTTATCAGGACTGGCTGCATTGTCTTCCTCTGTGGCCTGGTAAGATTGCTCTCCCATCAGGGGTAGGGGATCAAAGAGCCAGCCACTGAGTTCATGTCAGAGACAACCCCTGTTCCCCTTACTAGCGTACCCACTTGGATACTGAGCTGCCATGGGCTACATCTATGCAGGGGTTCTAGGTTATCTCCATGAATGGACCTTGGTTGGAGTATCAGTCTCAGAAAAGGCCCCTGTGCCCAGAGTTTTTGGTTCTGTTGTTCTCCTTGTGGAGCTCATGCCCCCTCCAGGTCTTTCTATCTCCCCCTTCTTTCCTAAGATTCCCTGCACTCTGCCCAAAGTTTCTTTATGAGTCTCAGCATCTGCTTTGATACCTTGCTGGGTAGAGTGTTTCAGAGGCCTTTCATGGTAGGCTCCTGTCCTGTTCCCTGTTAATAATTCTTTCATTACTTTTTTTTTAGAATTTCATGCAAAGTATTTTAATCATATTCACTCCCTTTCTCAACTCCTTCCAGATCTACCCTCTCACCCTTCCCTCGCATAGAGTAACATGTGTGAGGTATAGGAAGTGTCCATGGCACATCTATATTCATTGTCAATAGACAATAATATCTTCCAGAAAGTAATATTTGAGCAGAAACCTAATTATAAAGTAAAACAAAGCTGAAAACTCACTCAACCTTGAGTTTTCTGCTTTAAAATTTTGTTTAAAGATTTATTTTCTTTACAAAATGTGTGTACGAGTAGGAATTTTGCCCACACGTGAGTCTATAGTCTGTGTGTGTGTGTGTGTGTGTGTGTGTGTGTGTGTGCAGTACCCACAGAGGCCAGAAGGAGGCACTGAATACCTTGCAGCTAGAGTCATGAGCTATATTATGTGGATGCCCAGGATTGAACCTGGGTCTTTTGGAAGAGCAACCATTTTTCCTAAACATGGAGCCATCTCTCCAGCCTTCTCCTTCTTCTCTTTTCCTCTTGAGCCCACTGAGTACAGTTTGTGTGCTCAGCTACTCTTAGAAGTGGGGCATGCCTGGAGTATGGGCAGCTGACCATGGGTACCTCATTAAAGTAAATGGACTTTATCAAACTACAACAGCTCCTCAGCTAGAAGTGGCATGTCATGGCCACCTCTTCTTCTCTGTGCTGGCATGTTGGCTGGTTTGATGCATGATGTTAAAATCACTGCAAGTTGATATATACAGCTGCCCTCTTGTACCCAGAAAAACTTGTTTCCCTGAAGTTATCCACCACCTCTGGCTCTTACAGTTTTTTTGTCCCTCCTAAATACCCCTGACCCCTATGGGGAGGGATGTATGAAAGACTTTTTATTTTACAATTAGGTTCTCAACTTGAATATTACTTCCCGAGAGACAATATTTATCCATGGACAATGAATGCAAAAAAAAAAAAAATGCCCTTCACCTTTCTAATTACTCACACTGTGTTCACTTATTGGAAATAAACTTGTTTTTTTTTTTTTTTTAACCTACTGTTTATTTTCCCCAATAAGATAAAGATTCCATGAAACCAACCTTATCTGACATTCAGTGTCTAAAGTTCTTCTTAGGGGTGCTGAGTAATTAAGGAAAGCTTTGTGAGGTGGTGTTAGTGATCTGAGTAAGGATAAGCTATTCACCAGTTACCAAGGGAAAGTCGGTGGAGCGCCATGAGTCTCGGGACATGAAAGTATGGGAATTCTCAACACCTAGGCAGTCCAGGTCAGCTGCACCTTAGACTCACAGTCCTAATGGCAGCAGGAGACCATGAGCCTCACGGGTCTCTGTTTTGTTTTGCTTTAGTTTTCATTTTGAATTTTAGGTTCTTGGTTCCCAATGGGAAAGTCACAACTGTCAGTCTTTCAACTTCTTTCAGCTCATGGTGAGAAAGCAACTATGCATTTGGGGAAGGGAATGCTTTGCGTAGTCTAGAAGCTGAAGGAGAAAGGAGAGTAGATTGGAGACCAGGAATCCTCCAGAAGACATGTGTCTAATAGTCCAGGAGAGATATAGCAAGGAGTACAACCGAGGCATGACAGGAGGGGAAAACAATTCGGGACTGGTGGGGAGAGATAGAAGGGTGCTCTGGTGGGCTTTGTTGGTCCCTTGAACATAACAGGTGAGGGGAGGAGTCAAAGGAAAACATGTGATCTTAAGATCATGTGACATGATGCCAAGTTGGAGAAAATAGAAAGAGAAGCAGGGTTAGAAGAGAGTTCTGGACATTTTAGCAGTGAGATGTTGGAGGCTCCATTTGAGAATAATTGCTATGAAAGTTTATGTCTTGAACAATCCTGCCAAACAGGCAATAAACATCACCCTACTTCATTGGACAGTGATTACTCTTATTTTTAAACAACCATCTATATCTATGTACTTAATTGCTAAATGGACACCACGTCAAGTTAAAATAAGCACTTTTCTTTCCCTCTGTTGACACTGCAAAACCCAGCTGGGCAAAGACAGTAATCAAAATATTTCACGTTTTAAGTTTTTTATGGTGAAATGACATTAAAAGGACTGGCTCTGTCTTCTGATTGTTTTGCCACTCAGAATTTCTGAGCCAAACAAGTTACAGTTATGAAAAATGAGCTGATTGATGAAGCGTGTGAATATTAAAGATCAACTTAGGCATGTAGTCATGAGAGCCCCCTAGGAAGAGGCAGGAGGCTACAGATGTTTGCTGATAGTGGACTATCTGAGCAGTAGGGAATAGAGAGCCTGGGCTGGACAGCTCACGGTGAAGGTCAGAGCTACCAAACTGGCTGTTCTAAGATCTGATTCTGAACATTTGGAGAGGACTCAATACATGTATTTCAAACTGCCATTCTGAAGATTTACTGAAAAACGAATCCCACAAAATTGCAAGTGCCCTTGTTAATCAAGTTAGTTTTTTGTCGTTTTGTTTTGTTTTGTTTTTAGAGACAGGGTTTCTCTGTGTAGCCTTGGCTGTCCTGGACTTGCTTTGTAGACCAGGCTGACCTAAAACTCACAGAGATCCACCTGCGTCTGTCTGCCTCCCCAAATGCTGGGATTACAGGCGTGCACCACCATGCCTGGCCAAAAGCTTATTTTTAATGCAGCCTAAGCTTTTAGCCTACGATCCCCTCCAACCTCAACTCCAGACTCCTGCAAAGGCTATGAATAATGTTCTGTTGACTAGGCTTATCTTACGCATTCCTCAGTAAGCTGTTAGTTTGTGTGTGTGTGTGTGTGTGTGTGTGTGTGTGTGTGTGTGTGTGTGTACATGTACGTGCCTGCATGCATGAATGTGAATGTGCACGCATTTTTGTGTGTGTTTGTATGTGTGTACACATGTATACTTAGGCGCATGTGTGAACATGGAGGTTAGAGGTAGATACTGGAAAGTCTTCTAACTTGCTCTTTATCTAATTTTTGAGACAGACTCTCTCACTAACCCTGGAGCTTATTTCCTGGCTTGGACTGATTGGCCAAGAGCTCCAGTAGTCCTCCTGTCTTGGCTGTCCCAGGGCTGGGGTTACAAGCAGGCACCACAACCCCTGGCTTCCACAGGGGAGCTGGGGATTGAACTGAGGTTCTTACGTTTGTACGGGAAGCATTTCACCGAGGAGGCTGTCTCCCTAGCTCTGCTCTCTCCTTCCCGAGGAAAAGCACAACACCACGGAAACACTTGCGCCAGTCTATCTTGGATTTAGTGTGCCCCCAACGAATGCTGAACCGAAGGACTCATGAACATTAGCCTCACGTGGTTGCTGTTGTGACTCCCCATATACTCACCGGTTGTCACTCATTTGTTCCTCTAGCCTGCGATGCATATATTCTAATCTCTGACTCACCTTGGAAGAGATACGACAGCATGCCTGTGATCACAGTGCAGAACGGAGAGGGGCCAGTGAAAAGAAAACTCTGATCCTAATTTATTGTGAAAAAGACTGTATTAGTGGAAATGTGCCTTCTATTTCTCTTTAGCTCAAGAAAACACCAACGTCATCTCATTGTGAACAATTGAGAAGTACTTATAACAGGATAAAAGTTAGCATCAGAGTAGACAGGGTTGACCTTGCGCTGAGCACAG
Source organism: Psammomys obesus (assembly GCF_907164565.1). Lineage (NCBI taxonomy): Eukaryota > Metazoa > Chordata > Mammalia > Rodentia > Muridae > Psammomys > Psammomys obesus. The sequence goes on from NW_026596155.1 coordinate 3,096,883, forward strand.
CTTTCTCAGCATAACTGGAAAGGATTGCTCGTGACAGTGGCTTGTCTCCAATCCGTACAGACAGTTATTCATCTAGGCCTTCTGTTCATGTGAATTATGAGAGCCCTGCAGAACAGGCCAGGATTTCCAGTGCTGCCCACGGTTTCTTCTAAATGATGAGAGACAAAAACAACAGTCCTAGCTTTATTTCCTGAACCCCACAAATATTTACTTTTATTAATATTCAAGAATTTCCCATGATGTATTTTGATCACATTCAACCCCATCTTCAGGTCCCCCCTCCCCCCTCCACTTTCCTGTCTTCTTTCTCTTAGTCCACCTACTTCATCCGTGATGCCCATGTACTCGGAAGAATGAGGCTGTCCACCGGAGCATAGCCAAGCCCTGGGAGCCACAGTCTTAAAGAGACTGCATCTCCTTCACCACAAAATATCAACTGTCCGTGGCTGCACAGTGAGCGGTGGGCGCTTTGGAGCCCCCTCCCTCTCCATGGTGGAGTTTTAATGGCTTGATCTTGCACAGGCAGGCACGGCTGAAGTGGTCCTATAATATTCAAGGGTGCTGTTTCACTCCAGTCCTTCTCTGTCTCTTACACTATTTCCCCCTCTTTTCCATGCTAGTCCCTGAGCCACAGGAGGGAATGCGTGCCATTTACATGCCCCACTTCTGGCGGAGCACTCGGCCAACACCTGTCCTCTGCACTTTGACCAGTTGTGAGTTTAATCTGTGGGTAGAGAGATACAAATGTACAGGGCAGTTTGATACTGTGTCCTCTTGGCAGAATCGTAGTCATAGGTTGACCCTTGAGTCCCATGAGCTCCCAGCCCTGGGCCATTTCCTGAAGTTTCATCAAGTTCTTGTGATATAAGTTCAACAACAAGAGCACAGCAAGGCATGCACAATATTTTCCCTACACTATAATTACATGCACATCTGATGAAGTAACATCCTTCCAAATAGTATGATAATAGTATGATACATACTAATTTCTAAAGGAGTAAACTATTAATTATTGAATGTGTAGGATTAGTAAGGAAAATCAAATTTAAGATAAGAATTCACACCTTTGGATGTCTATATCTATCTCTCTATATGACAAAATATCCACCTAGTTAAAATTAGAAATCTCACAGATTGATATTAATATGTATTTTAAAACATAGGTATATTTAGACTTGATTATGAAACAGTTATCTTAAAAATCAGATTCGCTAAAATTATTTGAGTAGTCATTTTAGATTGTGGCACATCCTTCACGATTACAATTCTAACAGCTTTTGTGGATAGATCAACAAAGCTACAGCGTTTTGTGCAGTGAAGGTTTCACTGACCAAGGCTGGCCAGTCTCTCAGGGTGAGACTGAAAATCTGTTAAGGATGGAACCACACTTCACTGTATCCTCTCCATTGCACTGTGGGGACCATCTAATCTGCAGCGCCATGACGTCATCAATGCTTGCTTTTATAGCCCGTTCAGATGTTTTACTCTGAGTGTGACAGTTTCTGTAGACTGCCTTCAACCAGCGATGTTGTAAATGAGATTCCTTGTCACTGAGGCCTCTTGGGAATCGCTAGCATGCCGTAAGTACTCTGTACCCGAGGCCTTCTCCAGTGCTGCCACACCCGAGCAAGGGCTATGCACTTTCTTCTTCTGCCACCAACCACAGCAGACAGAGAGAGATCAGGGTCCCACAGCTGCAGGGGCATCCTTCCGCCTCTATGCTCAACTTCAACATCGTTCCATAAAAAGCAGGAAGGAGGTGGTGTCAGCCATAGTGTTCCTTGTTGGCTTTCCAGCAAAGGGGAAGAGGAACGACTCAAGGTGATGGTGCATTGAGCCTCCGTCTTCCTGTAACCTTCTTGGCTCATACCCAGGATCGTTGCGTATTCCTTGGCAGGACTCCCCAGTGTGGGGCATCTGTGGGGAGAAGAGCCTTAACTTCCCCACAGATTTAGGGCCCAGGCTGCTGTCTGATGGATTCTGCCCTAATATCATTAGCTGCGTAGGCTGCTAATTGTAGTAGCTGCTAATCCGTCTGAGCAGCCAGATTGATATTAGCTTTCAATAGGATTTACATACATCCAAGCTTGTTTCTGCATCAGCTAGCAATTAAAGTTTAAACTGTTGAACACGCAGCTTGTGTAGGCTAAGTAATATTTAATAGCATTAACAATGCATTTCACTATTTGCCTCTAAATCTCTTTACAGGCTCATCAATTTGCCATCACCTTTGTGTGGCACAGCCGGCACCAGCTCTTAGCCTAACAGCTTCCAGAGGAGGGCACTGTGTCATAGAGACCAGACAATGGAAATGCCAGCCGTGCACGTCAGTGTTAGCGGCATAATTTATATTAATATTCCCACCTTCCCTCCCAGCACCCTTCTGGCTCTCTCACACATGCACATACACTTTGAGGCAGTATGGTGGTTTATCTTCCCAGGTCAGGCTTTGAAAGACTAGAAATCAACTTATTTGGATTTAAATGTCTACAGAAGACAAATGCTTGCTAAAAGGTTGTTTGACTCATTCCCAGGTCATATATGGAATCCAACTGTTTCAGAACGTCAGTGTAAGCAGGATTAAGCTGTCTTGATTGGAAAGGTTCAGGAAAGGTACATGTGTGTGAGATCAGGCTAGAACAAAACCTCTGTGGCAGAGTTTCTTTGTCCCATTGACAGCCACATCCTTAAGCATCTAGCACAATGGCTAACAGAAAAGGCCAAGCAAGCATTCCTGGAGGCCACAGTTGCGTGGGATGAGTGCTGACAATTGAAATGTCCCGATCTGAGCCCCATGCCCTGATGTTCCCTCCCTTATGCGTCATGATTCTTCTCTGTTCTAGCCAACTCACTAGTGGGAGGACAAGTCGGTCCTCCTGACTTGGACAGGGAGGGAAGTTGGAGTTTAGAGGGGCAGAGAACATTCTGTAATCACCCTGCAGAAAAGGTGCAGCTGTCATTAAGTGGAGAGCACTGGCATCTCCACTTAAGCATTTCTATTTCCGGCATCATGAATTCTCCCACACAGTAGTCAAAGCTGGTAGATAGCATTGTTGTCTGGTCTGATGGAACTCATTGGAGGAGGCTGTATTTGTTTCCTCTGGCTGCTGAAGCAAAATATTAAGAGCTGGGCGACTAGAAAAGTTGTCTCACGTTTCTGTAGGCTGAGAGCTGGAAGACAAGGGCCATGGTCTCTGAAGGGACAATCATCACAATGTCTGGAGCTAGCTAACCATCTTTGTCATGCCTTGGCTCATTGAAGCATCACTTCAGTCACTCCTGACTTCCCACCATGTGTCTCCATCCAGTCTGTGTGTCTGTCTCTGCTTTCAAGTGTCCCTGCATTTTAAAGACACTAGTCATAGTCAATTAGGGTTCACCTTAAAGACCTCATTTTAATTAATGGCCTTTGAAAGCCTTATTTCAAGATAACATCATATTCTGAGGTACAGGAGTTGGGCACATGGAACATCTTTTTGGTAAGACTCAAATTTACCTATCAGAGAGAGACATGTGCCATCTGAAAATGGTAATGAGGTGTTTTCAGGATTGAAGAACCTTTATCCTGGAGAAACAGAATAATCCATATTCTCCGGACATAGTACTCAATAATAATTGAATTATTTTTCTCATTTCTTGGGCCCTGCCATCTTGTAGGTTCCCATATCAATTGACTTTTATTGCATAATATTCTTCAACTATTTCTCTGGTTATCCCTTGTGTTTAGTCATTTTTCTTTCTCATTTATCCCATAAATGTGGCTATTAGTCAGGATTCTCCAGAGAAAAAGAACCCCCACTATACACACACATAGAGCAATTTGTTACAGTTATGTACAGATAAAGGCATTTGTTCAGTAGGATTGGTTCATGCAATTATAGAGTCTGGGAAGTATCAGGATCTGTCCATGGCAAGCTGGAGGCTCAGGGAAGCTGGTGGTACTCTTCTAGAGCAGGCCAGAAGGGTTGAGAAGATGAGCAGCCAGCGTTGTAGGTCCATTTTGAACCCAAGAGCCAAAATGGAGAATCAGAACCACATGCAAAGGCAGGAGGAGACAAATGTCCCTGCATAAGCAAGAACAAAGTGGTTCTTCTTACACCTTTCTGTGCTGTGAGCCTCCAAGGGATGGAACAATGCCCACTTTCCTGACAAGCCTGCTGGTTTCACTGCTAGAACCCTTCTGGAATATTCCCTCAGCAATATTATCTGCCTACCTTTTAGCTCACTGAAGCTGACATATAAGGAGCCTTCACAGTGTCATTCTCTCTGAACTGTCATTGGCTCTTTTTGTTGTGTCTGGCTGATAGGGGAATGCTGTAAATGACATTCCTCATCAGTTCTACAGCATCACTATGACTGAGTCTACTTTGGGTAAAATTGGTCTTGTGAGGCAGCCAGGAGAATTCATTCTAAGACTGAGATATTTTACCCTGAGCAAGGTTGTGTAAAGGTCATATTAATTCTTTGTTATTTGTCTTTGAAGTTGTTTGGCATTCATAAAGCATGAAGGATAAAGGCACCCTTAGCTCTTATTTCTTTGAATGTTGTATACCTTCCTTCAAAATACAAAATCTACAAGCAGTCTTGGACTAGGCTTATCACTAGCTAAGCCTGGATGCTCTGGATTGAAATGAATGAGCAAACTAGCCTTTTATATAAGTCTCACTCTCTCTCTTTGAAAATTATTTACTAAAATTTTAATAAGTGTAGTAATGTTGATGACTTATAAGACATTGGCAGTTCATGTTAGAAGACCAAAATGAGCCTTGAAATGACATTTAACATGTCCTCATGATCTACAATGGACTGAAACAAAGAAATCTAGAAGTAAGTAGGACCCCTGATGTCTAGTAATGAAGCTTTTAAAGCATAAAAAGTCCCGTGTTGTCTGTGAGACCACCCGTTCTGCTTGTGCATAGCAGAGATGTGCTCCATGAAGAGACCTCCTCACCCATGAGAGACAAGGACAGGCGGGCGGCTTTCTTCACGCTTCTCAGTGGATGAATCACCCATGCTCCAGGGTCATGTCAGCTTTGCCATTTCTGTACAAAATCACTTAATAAATTGATTGGTACCTTATCTTGGTCTCAGTGTCAGTCCACTTTGAGAGATGTCCAAACTGTTTAAATATCAAAAAACAAACTGTAGAGGACAACTTAGCAAGAAAGAGCTCGTGCTCGCTGAAGATCAAAGGGAGATGGACGGCTGTTGGAGATGGTCGATGTTACCAGCTCCCATGGTCAGAACTTCTTGGCTGACCTCGGCCCACAGTGAATGTGAGGGGAGATAGGGCCAGGACAAGTGCCTACAGAAACTGCCATGTTTTGAGCACTAGGAAGGAGCCTGTTAGAATGTGAGCCCAGGCAGACTACATGCTAGAAAATGAATGAACCTCATTCTGGGCCAGTAGCAGGGAAACAGTCCTTGAGGTAGAAAATATTACAGAGAAAAAAGCAAAGCATCACATCAACCGTAGGACACTCGCAGCTGGCCTGGGATGGCAGTGTAAGAGAGCTATCAATAAATTGTCAGCCGATCTTGTGGCCAGATTTTTAATTTACGGGTATTTTGTCAACTGGGTTTAGAGCCAGCGCTCTCCAAACATGGCCAGTTGGTTATGTATTATCTGGTTATATGTGACCACGGAAGATCAGGTAAAATGCTAAAAGGAGACACCCTGGGACACACTTTCTCCTTTACTTGTTCTCTATAATGATCTGATCATAGACTGCCCTGCATAAAAAGAAAATTTGTAGAATATAAGCGCTACCAGGCTGGAAAGCAGGCTTACACTATAATTCTACGTAGTGCCTCGTTTTGCTTTGCTCTGGGTAAAGTTGGATCTTTGTACAGTGTCAATCTTTTCTCTGAAACAGGTGCCTGAAGTCACCGAGCTCTTGCTGGGGACAGACGCCTGGTGACAGAAGCAGGGATGGGACTGGTGAGTTCAGGACATACTCCAGCTGTGCTTGTCTGTTGAAGATGCTCCGGGCTCGTGAAAAGGAAAACTAGAAGCCATATTCTTCCAAGGAGAGTAGGACACACATTCCTAGGGTTGTAATGTGTTTCACTTGGGTCTGAATGCCCATAAATTCATGGGTGTGTTTGCAAAATGCTAACGAAGTTTCGTATTTCAAACATGAACAAAGCATGTAAGAAACATCTTAAAAATTATATGATGTTCTATGTTAAATCTCCACAGCAGAACCTGAGTGCCTGCTTCTGCTCCTGGATACCAGTTAGCCTTAAGAATTCTTAAATGATATTGGAATTCTTTACCAGACGGCATGAGATACAAGTGTATGAATTTTGCCTTACTTCCTATAGCATCTAAGGACAGCATCCAGCATTCAATAGATGTTTAAAAAGATAGGCTAAATACTCATCATTAAATAATAACTCAAAATGGCCTTAGAGGGTGAGCAAATTGATTTCTTCCTCCTTCAATCTATTTTAATCTTCTGTTAAGAAACAGAAACACTGCTTACCAAGACACTCAACCTGAACCCTGGACTGAATCCTTAAACCATGTGTTCCTTGTTCCTGATACTCGAGTGGGTTCAGCAGCACCCCAACTCTGTCACACCCCACTTCAGCATGTGACGCCTTCTAAGCCACACTATTTCTTCCCTGGACCCTTGCAATGTCACTCACCACACACACACACATACACACACACACATACACCACAAGTTTCCCTGTCTTTTCTTTAATCATTTTTCAATGTCTTCCCTTCAGAACACCCTGGATGAACTACAAGCAGACTGATCATATCATTAGGCTGATTAAGCCCTTGAAGGGCTTTCTACAAACTGAAAAAACAAACAAACAAACAAACAAAAAAACAAAAAACAAAAAAAAAAACCTGCTTCACTACCAAGGTCTTCAAAAGCTGTAGTCCTGGCTCTCCCCCACCTCTGCGGCCAGATCTGACTCTCCTAAGGACACCCCTCACCACCCACATGTATGGAAAGGTCATGCTGTCCCCCTACCCCTCAGCTAGTATTTCTGGGCTTTCCTCTGTCTGCCACAAGCTTCCTCCTGGCCATCAGATGGCTGACTCTCTCCCATCCTTTAATTCCACCTTTCCCCTCCCCTCAAACAAACAAACAAACAAACAAACAAACGAAAAACATTCCTTGAACCATTTCCTTAGTTCGTTTCTTTCACAATCCCCCTCAATTACTTCACTCTCTTTTCAGATCTTGATGTCTCGCTGAATTTTACAAAATCAATACTTTACTCTTTATCTATCTCCCTTAGAACCCTGGAGCTCATTTTTTTTTTTAAACTTATGGTGGCACACGATACAGGGATGGATGAGTATCTTGTTTTTGATAAATATTAAAAGTTGGATTTATTTTAACCAAACGCATTTTATCCTAGTGCACAGGGCAGACCCACGGGTGCTTCGCTTTGGCTCGGGCGGAACCTTTCCTCCATGAATTTACTTGCACATCTACCGAGGATCAAGCGTGTGAAAGCTGTGCCAAAGCTGTGGAGGATCTAGAGAAATAAACACCTTGTCCCCACCCTCGTGCACTTACATCACAGGACAGGCGAGGCATCCCAGATGCAGCTGTGGCTACAAGGCTAGACTGTCCTATGAAGGTTGCCTTGGAAGGCTTCTATTCACTCACCCCTTACACTCGCCACACATTGGATCGTGAGCGTGCCTTTAGGGGAAAAATTATTTGTGACTGGGTTCGCAAGGTTCCATGTGGGCTTCCGTGAATATAGTGTAGAGAGGTGTAGGCATGGTGAGAAAGGGGGTCATTGTAAACAAGCTACAGTCCTGGCGGAAATCAGGGGCTAGGGGCACATTCTGCGCAAAGAATAGGGGGTCCATTCGGAAAGCGAGTTTAAGGCAAGTTGTGTGGTTTTGCCATTGTCTACTCAAATATGTCCTGTTTGGATCAGAAAAGGGGAAATCCCGAAAGGTCTCAGAACTCGGTAGCAATCTAATGAAAAATGCTTCACAGCAGACAGGACAGGGGTGTTGGGGACAGGACATGGGTGCTGCTTTGGAAACTTCTGGTTCTGAAAATCTTCAGTAACAAGCTTGGTGCTCTCATGGGTGGCTTGGAGAGGATTCCTGCAGTAGAGGGAGCCCCTTCCTGAGGCCCCCCACAGGGGTAGCAGAGGAGAAGGCAGCCAGCCAGAATGGAAGCTGAATGGACTACAAGGACAGGCATTTAGTTTTATAAAGGAGGAAAACAGAGGAGTTCATCTGTGATATGTTGAGATGAGACAGGGATTAGTTTTGGGGTGAAGAGTATGCTGAGGAGGTTGTGAGCTTTATGCCCTGTTTTCTCCACTGGACAAGAGAATTCAGGATAAGTCGACTTCCTGTCAGGCCATTGAGAGGAGTCCTTTGGGGAGAGTCCAAGGTTCTGATGTGTGTCTATGTGACCTGCAAGAAGCGATTGGCCTGTGACAGACACTGTCAGACAACTGAGGCTAAAGCCCCGACCCAGCACTTGAGAGATCTTCTCAAAGACAGTCTTGCCATCTTGCAGCTTCGGATCCTGCAGAAGTGAGAACAATTTAGTGACTGTTGTAATCTCAAGGACGCGTGGAGAACTCAGTGGCATAGTGTATTTTATTGTGCCTTGTAAACTCTTTCAGGAGAATGGAATCAGCATGTGTCATCTATCTGTGGGTGCCGGGTGTTGGAAATTGGATGTATCATGTGGTATAAAACTGCTTTAAATAAATAATTGCCACTTTTATAGTTTTTATAGTGTTTTTGTCCCCAGCGACACATTCACACTATCATCAAGGTCAGGTAAATTGACACATTGCCCTAAAAACTCTCAGCTGTATAAAATCTGAACAAGCACAGAAGGACTTCGGAACTCTGCTGGTGACAGAGTCAGTTGCAAAGGCCCCTAGCTGGAGCTGGTTTTCCCGCACTGCCTCCCAGTGTCTGCTGAGAGAAGCGCGAGCTGCCACTCTGGCGAGGCTCGCTGGCTGCAAAGCCTGCCTGAGAGCCTGGACACGCAGCAGAACTTGGATGCTAGCTCTGTTTTTGAAAATCACCCAAAGCCTAGCTTCTCTCTAAACCCCCTTCGGTACAGGACATTGAATTTCTTTGAAGTGAAAGCATTCCAAAATGAGGGATGTGAAGTGTCACTGCAACAGCGACTGTGTGGCAGACCTTTTAAAATAAATAAGCTCTGTGTCCACTCCCAAATAGATGGCTTTTGTGTGAGTATTGGATGGGTTTGATAAGGGTGGTGTTACAACATTTAATGAGGTGCAAAGGAAAAATGGCTTTTCTAAGTCCACATGGCTGTCATTATATTCTCTTCTATTTTGTTCCCTTTCCCAAAACTCCTCTTAGCAGAGGAGTATCCAGATTCTTTGAAACCAGAGAGACAGGAGAGGAAGAGAGGGAGGGAAAAAGAGGGGGAGAAGATGAGGAAGGGAAGGGAGGAGAAATGGGAGATGAGAGAACAGAAAGGGAGAGGAGAGAGGGAGGGAGAGAAGGTAAGGGAAGAGAGAAGAAAGTAAAGAAAGGGAGAGAGAGAAGACTGAGAGAAGAGACGGAGAGAGGGAGGAGAGAAAGGGGAAAAGGGAGAGGAAGAGGGAATGGGGGAGAGAAAACTAGCAAGAGAGAGAGAACACAGAGGGAGAGGAAGAGAGAGGGAGAAAGAGAGCTTTTCTTTCCTTCTTTCCCTCTTTCTTTTCTTTCTTTTGTCTGGTTCTTTTTTATTTTTGATCAATAACCATCCTGTTGATTTCCTTCTTTGTAAATCACCCCCTTTGTGGCAACACTAGCCAAACACACTGTGGATTCCATCTCACTCATTAGTATTAATGTGGCGGTGATCATTCCCTTCCTTGGCTCCTTAGACTCACTTCAATATTTACACACAGGCTGAAGCCAATGGAGAGGAATAATGAGCCTCTGACACCTTGGGCAGCCAGAGGTGGGGGAAGGCTTGTCTCCACTGGGTGGAGTTTGGGGCGGGATGACTTGTAAGCCTTAGAATTATTAATTACGAGGACAGGAATCACTCCCCTTCGCCCCTGCTTGTAACACTTGCCTGGTGCTGAGGTTTGCTGATATCACTCCAGCCTCACTGGTTCTCTAACTCTCAAGTGATCATGAAGATAGAGCTGCCCTACTCTCTCCAGCCTCTACTGAAATTGTTGTTTCTTCTATGGCTGATTATTCTACTTTCAATCATTTCCATTTTACTATGAAGTGGTCCCAAAATTACCTTAATTTCACCGACAATTAGAGTGGGTACATAAGTTACCTGAGATTATAGAGTTAACAGAAATGTTAAATTTCAAAATATATACACACGTAAACATATATATAATACATCCTGACATGTATTATATTATTGATATGTAATAAATTTTATATATAATGTAACATATATGAAATGTAATATAAAAATATTATATGTTATATATATATATATATATATATATATATATATATATATATATATAT
>NW_026596155.1:3107363-3217136 GCF_907164565.1 Psammomys obesus
TATATATATATATATATATATATATATATATATATATATATATATATATATATACTATTAAAAAAAAGAGGCCTTTCTTTGGTCAGAGGGTTTTTCTATGCACTCATCAGGTTCAGGATTTTGTCCCTTCTTTGGGCTTCCTGAAAATATAATTTTATACATAAAAACTTAATTTCCTCCCTATTTATGGGCTGGTAGGAAAAACAAGACAGCTTCTGCCTCCATCCACCTCAGAATCCACTGGGAATCTTAAAGTACTTGTTTCGTTGTGGGGACGGTTAGAGACTCTTCCAGGAAACTCTCTCTTCCAGGATAAAGTTAAAAGCAACACACCATGTTCTGGAGGCTGGAGAGCTGGGCCACTGGTTAAGAGCACTCGTTGCTCTTTCAGAGGCCAGGGTTTGGTTCCCAGCACCCACAGTGACTAATCACCACCTGTAACCCCAGCTCCAGAGGGTCCAATGACCTCTTCTGGTCTCCATGGTGACTGGATGCATGTGGTGCACGGACATACACGGAGGCAAAGCATCCATACATATGTAGAAATACGTAAGTCTTTAAAGCATGCTCTGAAGGCTCTGTTTAAACAACATTAAGAAATTCTAGAACACACATGCTGAAAAAGTGGTTACTCTAATTTCAAAGAGAATAAAGCTCTTTTTCATCTATAATGCTGCATCTCTCTTCTCAGCCAGACTGCAAAAGCTTTCTAGTGCTGTGGATTTGCTTTGGAGACAAGGAACACTCTTTTGAGTAATATTTGCCCCCAGCAGTGTTTTTGTTTGTTTGTTTTTGGGTTTTTTTTGTTTGTTTTTTGTATTTAGGCATCTGCACATCTTTTCACAGGGCAGCAAAAAACTTTTTTCATGACTCCCTGTTTTGAGAATTTTTTTTTTTTTAATCACAGGCAGTTCCCCCTTTAGCACCAAGTCGCTGAGGGACTTTTCTTGCTGAGAGTTCAAGATGTTTCCCTATAGCATGGACAGCCTTGAACCCCCACAGAGTGGGCTGCGTCCAAGAACCTCAAGAATCCATGGATAGCCAGGGCTCCGGCACTCACTGCCCAGCAACCGCCAGTCCCCTTGTCTGGTTCTGTCTCTCACAAAAGAGAGGAGGACACAGGGGAGAGTCTAAGCGGCACAGTGAAAGCTGGCTGGACACGGAGACAGGCCTTCAAGCAGGGAGCACTCACTGCCGGGGACAGAGGAAATAGGGAGGCAGTTGCAGTTTATTCACAGAATAGAGTATTCGGAGAGAGAATAAACGAGACAGGAACAGTACGACACTGAGGTGGAGTAAAGGGAACAGTGAGAGACCAAGAGAAAGAGCTCTTGGCCATTCAAAGACAGCCCGGAGACTGAGACCACGGCAAGCGCAATGGGTGAATGGCTCCGCGGGGCCGAATGAGGAATAACTCGTTCCTAGAGGGCAGAGCACAGTCAGCTCTGCTCATCTTGGAGTTTCCTAATACTTCAGCCTTCCAAAGAACAACCACTGCAGAAAACTCTTTCAATTTTTAAATAGAGATTAATAATATGTGCATACATACATACATACATGTTTTACTGTCTCTGAGTCTAAGGAGTATTTGCTCCTGGGTACATCCCTGAAAGTAAGTCAGCATACCACAAAGATACCTTCACCTCTACAATTCCCATTGCACTGTTCAGAAGACCCAAATTATATAACATATAACCTGAGAGCAAATGGCCACTTATGAGTGCTTAAATAAGTTGATACACACACACACACACACACACACACACACACACACACACACACGTATGTATGTGTGTGTATTGTATAGTTATATATATGTCCATAATAAAATGGAAAAAGCTACAGATCATCATGGTAAGCAAAATAAGCTAGATTTACAAAGACAAGTATTTAATTATGCCAATTGTAAAAATCTAGATTTTAAAAATAGGCCGAGAAAAATAAGGGGACTCTGGGAAGGAGGAAAGCAGCAGGGAGAGGAGAGAGACAGAGAGGACAATGAAAGGAATGATCAATGTACATTATATACATGCATTATTATGATAAACCAAATTATTTTGTACAATCAATAAATGCCAAGAAAAATAAGTTTGAAAGCAGAAGAAAACTAAAATGACCATAAATCGTACCAGGTTGCTAACTGCTGGCAGATCCAGGTCCTTGACTCTTCTGCAAGGCTGTTTAGCCACACTAAGCAAATCGTCCGTAAGGGAGATGGGGTCAGAGTTGGTGACTTGAAAATGATCAGCATAGGCAACAGAGTAAAAATTCCAAAATGCAACCCACGTTCTTTGTCTAAGGTCTAGACTATGATCAAAATAAAACAGAATCATGAATATAAATCTCAAAGACCTGTCTTGAGTGTCTCCCTCAACTCCCTGTACTTTGTGATGGAATCTTTTGTTGGGGCATTGGGAGAGGGCTTTTCTGTTTTATAGGGGAAAACATCTTTGCTCTTCAGGAAAAGCCATTAGTCACGTGTATTTGCTGACTAGGTTTATTTTACAAATTCCTTCATTCATTACATATGTAACGAGTATGTTTTGGTCAAGTTTCTGACTTCTAGAAATCTTTTTTTTTTTTTTCAAATAAAAACCATAGTCTTAACATAAAACATTTTCAAACAACTTAAATCTGGTTTCCATTTCTCAATTAAATATAAGTATGAATTCTTCATCACTTACCATACCAGTGTGTGTGTGTGTGTGTGTGTGTGTGTGTGTGTGTGTGTACACAAATCCTTAGGTTGATGTTGTGAATCATCCTTAGTTACCCTCCCACCTTATTCATTGAGGAAAGGTTTCTCAATAAAACCTGCCTGCAGCTTTGCAATGGCCACTATTTTAAATGGTGGTTTCAGGACTTACGGCCAACCACCCCACTTTCCTGTCTGACCTCTTCCAGGTCTTGGGACAGATGGCTTTCTTCTGGCTCCAGTAGATGGTTGTATCTGACATATGACAGAATAGGAGTATTTGGAGGAATAAAGGTAGGAAAAACTTCCACAAAATTAACATTTCTTTACACTGAAGTTATTTCCCTTTTCAATATTCGGTAGGTAAATTATGACAGCACTGTACCTCATGCTAATAATTCAATGTCAAGTAAGGCATTTCTTAGGAAGCTCAGGGTATATTGGAAGGAATGGCGACATACATATAGACTAAGTAACCTAGCACATTGTCCTGTGACTATAAAAGAAATCAATACATACTGTGTTTTGGGTGGACCAGGGGGGTGGACTGATCAGCTCTCTGTGAAATACGAGGATGACTTTCACAGAGCATGATATAAGATAATGCAATTTTAAGTGAGGCGATACACATCATTTTTGTTTTGATAACAAAAAAAGGATTGGAATACTTTTGTTTTGATAACAAAAAAAGGATTGGCTACATTACACTTATCTCGTTTTTTCCCTCTTTTAAAATTTTACTTTTTTATTTTATGTGCATTGGCGTTTCACCTGCATGTATGTCTGTGGGTGTCAGATCTTGGAGTTACAGACAGATGTAAGCTGCCACATGGATGCAGGGAATTGAACCGGGGTTCTCTCGAAGAGTAGTCAGTGCTCTTAACTGCTGAGCCATCTCTCAGCCCCTTTTCCCTTAGTTTTTGTGAGTCCTATTCCTCAACTCTCCCCCGGGCTTACACTTGCTTCTACTTGAAATGTTGACACTGTGATCTCCGTCATTTATTGGGGTAACATCGGCCTCTTCTCACTTAAGAGACGGGAGAGAGAATGCCGGAGCTTCTAGACTCAAACATCAAGGCAGGGGTTAGAAAGCCCCTTTTCTCTGCTCTACCAAGGAAAAGAAAATGAGAGGCTTCCAGAGACACAACGAAGCAGCTTGGTAGAACCTCCCGGTAGCAAGCCCGAAGGATGTGCCTGTGTGTGGTTTCTTTCAGTCACTGGGAAAGCTTTTAATGCTCCTAGAAGCTAAAGGGGCCTGGAGTGTCACAGAAAGCCCCAGCAGCTACCAGCTGACACTTGAAAGGCCCTGAAGCCATATATCCACCCCAGAAAGAGATGGGGAAAGGAAAGCAGCAGGGGGTCTAGCTGCACTGAGTATTTTCTTGTTGTTTCTTCCCTTTTAAAAGTACATGTCACAGACAGAGCCTCATCAATCATCCTCAAAACACAACCCCACAGGCATGTTTGTAGCTTATTTCCATATTTTCTCATGCATTCCTACATATAAATCCCCCCTCCACACATACACACTGCTTGTCTCTCGTGTTTTCTCTGTGCGCTCAGCCCTAACAACCTTCTTTGTGAGACTGGCTCTTGCTGAACAATTACTTGGAGGCACAGCAGCACAGAGTCCTGCCTTGTCCTGGATGGTGCCGAGGTAGCCTCTGCCACGGCCACCGAGTCTACTGTGACCTGAAGATCTTCCTTGTTATCTTTTTTTTTTTTTTTTAATGTAGAAGTGATTCATCAGAAAGTATTTCTTCTGGGGAAATAAAAGGGACAAGGCTTATTAAACTTATTAAAGATAAGTGACTATGACAGAGAACGCCACGGACACAGAGCCATGCACACATTGCGTGCACACGGGCACACAGACAGCACACTGTTTTACTTTCTTTCTTTTTTAGTATGCACAAAAGTAATAAAATAACTTTTTGCTATCCAGAATGTTGTTGACTGCCCTACATTCTGCTCCCATTTACTGTGTCATCTTGGAGCCTCTCTGAGTAGAACTCCAAATTGCTGTAGAAGAAAATTTCACCCAGATTGGTTGTTATAAGCTTCCCAGGTCCAGCTGCTATGACCAAGGGATTGGGCTTATGGGGCTGAATGTCAAAGCCATGGTTCTTAACCCTGTGTGTGAAGATAACTAACTTCCAAGGGCTGGCAATTTGTAGAGACCCACCTGAAGGGCTCGTGCTATGGGTGCATCCTGAGAGAGTGCTGAGTTTGGCTTGAACAGCCTGAATGTGTCTGCTGATACTCCAACACCGTCAGTGTCTATCTTATGTCTCTGTGTATTTAGCAAGATTTCAAAAGTTTAATCTCTTTTCAGGTAGGCATTGCTATGAACATGTCTTTTATTTTTATAACCATTTATTTAGGTAATAACTGATTTTCTGATTAAAAGGGACAATATCAAAGTCAGAATTTATCTCATCAAACTTTGTAATGGATATAAAATGAAGAATAAAAAGATGAAAGTTTACAAGAACTACAAAAACAGTCAGGTAGGGTGGTACATGCCTTTAATTCTCGTAGTTGGGGGCCAAAGACAGGCAGAGCTTTATGAGTTTGAAGCCAGCTAGAGCTACACAGGGTTCAAAAGAAAGGCAAGTGGGAGATACCAACAAAACTCCTAACACTGGAGGCATGATGAGGAATGATAGTTGCCTTTGCAGAACAAGGACAAAATCTCGTACGGAAGAGACCAAAGGTGGGATGCCGGCCCATCAGAGGAAACAGAGTTCTGGACCATCTCATAAAGGAGGACCATGGCCCATCACAAGACACAGAGACTTCTCAGCAGTTGAGACACTGATCTGCTCTGAAGAAGGTACATGAAGGTTTAACATCCATCTCAGTTGAATGTCTTTAGGGAAAGCGATAATTACATTGCTAGAAGCCTTCAACTTCTCCTTCCAGGTGCCAGGAGAGGCCCTAGACACAAAGCCTGAGCAGGTATCAGGCATTCTCAGTGAGCATCCTGCTTGTGGCCTACTGGCCCTGTCCCTTGGCTGGCAGAACAGCAGAAATGCAGCAGGTGTTTGGAGGACTTCCATTTGAAGGACATTTGATGATCCCCCAGAAAGTTCCCGTGGATGTTTGTTAATGCACCCTAACTCACTAACCAATTAACCACCGTTTGATAGATTCAATCATGTCTCTAATGTTTCCAACTGGATTTTTATTTCTTTCACCGGACAAATAGGTAGACAAACATCCCAGGACATGTGTGCAAAGACTCAATGTGAAAAACAGAAACCAAACAGAAAATGGAAAAAGAAGTCAGGATATGTAAACGATACAGTAGCAGAAAAAAAAAAACACAAGAGAAAAACTGCCAGTGGTACTTTCCAAAAGACAAGAGGACACATTCTATAAGGTAAGAAGACAGGGACAAACATTCATGGAACACATTCAGTAAAATGATTGGCAGGTCAAATTAGAAACTGAAAAAGTAGGAATAATACAAGATGGAAAATAAGAGAAAGTAGATAAAAAAAACCTACAGTTCAGCCAAGAGATCAACCAGTCAGGCAGCAACGATTAAGTTCAGGAAATGCGAAAGCTTATTATGTAAGGGAGGGAAAGAAGTGGAAAGCATTTGATGATTCTGCAGTAAGTGATCTGGGATAGTCATAATAAAGCAAATACCATTTATTTAAGAAAAATTGTCATTTCTTTTTTTTTTGTATTTCAAAGTTTTTTTTGTTTCAGTGAGTGAATAGTATTATTTTCTATTTCCTTCCTTTTTATTACAAATCCTTATTTTATTTATTAACTTGCTTTTATCAATATAGTTTCTTGTTTTTGAAATAGTCCGTGTCATCTGGAATGTGGTTATATTGATGAAGTCAATGTTGACGGCTGGTTCTAGATACATTTGGTTTTTATCTGAAGGAACTGAATTTAAATTTGTCCTTTGGTAAGAGATTGAATCAGGAATGGATGCTGTGTCGGCATCAAAGCAATTTATGGACTTGTTCACGCCCTCAGAAAATCGTGCTTTTATTGCAGTGTAAAGCATATGGACATAAGAAGCCTTCTTATTTTTCTGTTATGGTCTGTGTGCTAGCTAAGCAAATTTTCTCACTAATTTTATAGTAGTATTTTAGGGCTACCACAAGAAAATACCAGTGACTGGCAGCTTCCACAAACTTTCTTCTCATAGCCCATCTAGATTCTATTTGCAACCAGTAGATTGGTCTGTGACAGTTACATGTGTGATTCCTCTGTAGTTTTAGGAATACGGTTCCCTGCTCTTTAAGCTGCTCACTGACTGTTGGTGGCTTTGACATATTTCATTGTGCTTGAATAGTTATGTGCTTACTGCTTAGTTCTGCAATTCTTTTGGATTCATTTTGGAATTTTAAATTTCTAGTTATTTTAAAATTAGATGATCTGTTTCTTTTATTCAGCGGGCAAGATATTTTGACACCCAGGCCACAGTGATAGCAAAGAAACAAAAGCCAAGAGCCATCAGATCCAAAGGTCAGCTGTGCGCCTCATTTGCCTACAGCGGAGGGTCTCAAAGCAAAAGCAGTGGTGGAGGAAGCTGATAGTCTCAATTTAGTTATTCCGGACAGGAGGCATGTGTGGTGAGAACTTTGCTCAAAGTGTCCGTATGTCTTCTGGTCTATGACAGGGGAGAGCAAACTTGACATGGCAGTTCTGCCTCTGCGTAACAGGTGGCAGGAACAGGACAGGCAAGCAAGCGCCTGGTTCTCACGCCTGGGCCACCGGATAGAACTGCTAATAAAGCTAATTAGCTTAAGAACTTCTTTCATGCTGGTCTTGGAAATAGCTTTAAAGCCTCCCAGCAGATCAAGTTTGAAGACTGAGAGGATATTTATTTCTTTCATTTTCGTGTACATCTGTATGTGTAAATATGTACGTTCATGTGTGGGTACGTGGGTGCAAGAAGGCAATCAGTGGCATGGCTCCTCAGACACTGTCACTGTGTGTGTGTGTGTGTGTGTGTGTGTGTGTGTGTGTGTGTGTGTGGTCTCTCTTCAAGTAGGCTAAGGAGGTTGACAGTGAGCCCCAGGGAGCCACTCCTTTCTGTATCACCAGCTCTGTGGTTATAGTTTGTGCTGTTACTACGCCTGACTTTTTAATGCGGGTGCTGGGGATTGAACTCACATCCTCAGGCTTGTGTAACTAGCTCTTTACCAGCTAAGCCACCTCCCCAACCCAAACAATGCTCATTTTCATCCCTCTCTTACATAATAAGGGTTGTATCTTTAAAGATACATGGGGCGAGGAGTCTGTAATTGCTCTGACAACACTTAGCTGCACATGATAAGACAATTTATTCAGGACTCACACAGCTCATGTCGGCTCTAATTATAAGGGGTTACTTACAAGACTGTTTCACCAGCTGGATAAAAACGGTCCCCAGCCATTCAAATTGGGTCTTCTTTCTCTTTGAATTTGTGGTGTTTTATGTGGGGCACAGTAGCCCATTACTCAAAAAATCCTAACCTTAAGCGCTGCTCATAAGTATGAAAATGTAAATTTACCCTGATCGTCCACATTTAGAAGTACCTTTTATTTATCTTTACCCATTGCTTCATCTAATTGTATATTGTCTTCTGATTTTGGAAATAAAACAAACTCTCCCATGTCAAAGCAGCTGGTCTATGAAGATAACTTCACTCTGAGATAGATGCAGGGAATCTTATTTTTGTGAGGAGATTTTTTTTTTTAAAGAAAAAGAACATGATTTACAGGGAGGGAAAAGACATATTGGGTCAGTATTATTACGGACTTCTTGCCTCATTTTCTGTGACATGGGCCGACTTTATAAAGTTTCAAAGGCAGTGTTTACGAAGATATTAATGATATTCACTAAACCGGAAAAGTGCCTTACTCTGCTTTAACAGGATATGGATAGAGATACAGACATAGGTGTAGGCACAGAGATAGACATGTTTCCCACACCAGTCTGAAGTAAGTAAGCTCGGAGAAGACTGAGTGCAGCCAGCACCCTGGCAAGCCATGTTACTACTTGCATGGCAAGTGCAGGTAATTCATTCTCCTGACAATGTCAAGACAGAGGGCTCACACGCAAGCAGTGGAGAGTGATGTGGCGCTGCCTGACCTTCATCTCTGGGGAAATGTGAGTATAAGAGAAAGTAATTTAAACAGAAGCAAAACGAGGGTGGCTTTAGTTTGTGAAAATCCCTGTTACCCTCCCATCATTCTTCTGTAGCCTGGAATTCCCACTGCTGCTGTGCCCTACAAACACATCATTTGGCACTTGGAACACAGGCGGAATGGGGGAGGCAAACAGGGATGGGTGATGGGACCATAGCATCAGCGAGCCAGAATAACAAATCGGAGAAGGAGAAGGACAGAGTCCTCTGGTGGGAACATTTGAGAAGGCCAAGTTCTTGCTACCTGTCATCAGGGGTTAAAAGAAGACTCTATCCAGAGACTGATGAATAAAAATCCTATTTAGATTGTCCTGGTGTATGTCTGTGAGGTTCTGGGACATAAGAGTAGCACAAATAGACGTTATGAAGGATGTTACAGAGCGAGTGGTGCTCGAACTCTGGGCCTGTAGGTATGTGGGAGGGACAGGTTCTGTGTCTCTTCTGCTCCTCGCCATCGCTAGGTTTCACCACCATATGGTCATTTCATGTAGGGCAAATGACTCTAAAGTGAACCTTCCATTCTTAAATAATATCGTATTCTGCTTTTCCTGTTGCCAGCTAGTTTTTCCCAGCATCTTTTGTTATCCAAGACATGTCCTTAACATAGCCAGTAGCATGCAGCAGACACAGCCGCAAAGGCATTTGGAGTGCCTGGTTCAAATTTTAATCATGTCACAAGAATTCTGAGACTTGTATGGAGGCTGCTCCATCCCCAGGTGGAGATGAGGAAGGGCTGGCTCCTCTCATTGGCCCTTTCGGTGTCTGGTTTCTGTGCTGACTTCTCTGTAGGTTGTGGCATTTCCTTAAGACACAAACTAAAAGGAAAACATGACACACTACAACAGATGCTGCCTCTGTTGGCTTGCCTCCGACATTTGTCATTTCCATGGCATCTACCTTTATCAAAAAGTCCTTTCTGCTTAAAGGCGTCCATAAATTGTGGTTTGTGACCCAGGGAAATAGAAAGAGAAGAACACCCGATGCTGTCGCAGGCAGCTGAGCAGGCCAGGGAAACAGAAAGCCAAACAAAGCCAAGAAGCTCAGTGATGGGTGCCAACCCAGGCTGGGGGCTGGTCTGGGCACGACAAGAGGCTGCAGTGACCGCCCATGTCTGCCTGGGGCATGAGAGTGGGTGCTGGGCAGTTTAGTCCTCCTCATCCTGCCACTCCAACTGAGCCAAAGCTAAAGTGAGAACACGGCAGATAACAAGGAAATGGAAACTGTCATGTTGCTTTAGTCCCAAACTATAATACGTAACACAAAACTTCCCTTGGATCTTGTAATGTGTGCCAAGTGTAGCGCAGGAAGATAGGCTTTGGAGGCTGGAGGAAGGGTCCACCTCTTTCTCTCAGGATCATTAAAAGCTGACCATTAAATCTTGGAAACAACCTTTTTCTTCACTAAAGACTAAAATTCAAAATATAGGCAATTCCTGGAGGTGACAGTATACTGACTGGAATTTATGGTAAATTGTGGGTGGATGGTGGACCATGCCTGACAATGGGAGAATACATAAAGAAGTCCTGTGTGTCTAAGATTAGGAAAGAGCCTACATAGAACAGACACAGATTGGAGAAAGTCTGAGGCATACTGACTCGCCTGCTTTGCAGTTTGCAAAACCTAACCCTATTCTCAAATCTGTCATTCTTGGGGAGGCCATTTTGTGCTGATGTGCTTCGGTAGTAAATAACCATTTCTAAATCAGCCCCCGCTCCTTGAGCCTGAAGCCCAACTCTTGGTGGTTCTGTTGGCAGAAACAGAACGAATAAAATGACTACTGCAAAAAAAAAAAAAAAAGAGGAGGAGATCTGGGTGTGCCTCCAACAGAAAGCTTGCACTCAGTTCCCGGCTTCCAACTTTCCCGGGTCTGCCCTCTCAAAACAAATGTCCCTGTGTGAGAGGGGCCCATGGTCAACATCAGTGAGAAATAAATACAAAAACAGACAAGAACCTCTACATAAATAAGCCTGGGCCTTTGATAGGCACCAGAAGCAACCTGGTCGCGGGCCTTGATGGTTCCCTCTGAAGGCAGTTCTTTTTGTCCCGTGAGAGCCATACGTGGCCCTTTGGGTTCGCAGCTAATTGGAAATCTATAATGTGAACTAAACACCTTTTTAGTGAATAGGGGGAAAATGAGTTCAGCCACTGTGTCTTGAAAAGTAGCCCAGCAGCTGCTTTTTAATGACGCCTTAATGTAAAATTATCAATAGAAGAGACACAATACATCTATATCGTGCATTTAAGGAAATGATGACTCAGGAGATCTGAGCTTGAATGAATGGGGTCTTCCTTTCTGAACTTTTGCAGGTTTAATTGATATTTTTAGCTGCCTTTAGATTTCAAAGAGAATGAACTCAGCATGTGAAAGAAATTAGGTCAAAGTTTTAAGAAAACAGGATGACGGAAAATTTATTTACATGGAAACCATGAGCAATGGCTCAAGTCCTGCCCTTTTTGCTCCTGCCATTAGTGGCAATGAGTAGAGAGACTGTGGGCAGAACCTAGAACGATGCCCTAGGTCATCTGCAAAACGTCCATCTTCAGATGTGGCTGGATGACTTCACCAAGAGAGAGGGTTTCAGGTTCCTGACTTCAGTTCCCAAACATCCATCAAGGTTGTGTGTGTGTGTGTGTGTGTGTGTGTGTGTGTGTGTGTGTGTGTGTGTGTGAGAGAGAGAGAGAGAGAGAGAGAGAGAGAGAGAGAGAGAGGGAGGAAGGGAGGGAGGGAGGGAGGGAATGGAATGACTATGATTGAGTTTTAACTTTTAAATCTTTTATTAAATTTGTCCCTTGACAATTTTATACATACAGAGCAAGCTCTGATCACCCCTAGCCTCTTATACCTTCCTTCCAACCCTTTACAGCTCCTCCTCCCAACAAGTCCTGAGCTTCCTGTCTTTTTGTGTTGCATTATGACCCACTGAAATTAGCTGGGGCCATCTGTGTGACCATGGCTGTATCTCTTGGAGTGTACCCATCTGAACAATGTTTGTGCCTTCCTAGAATACACAAATAGC
This sequence comes from Psammomys obesus, assembly GCF_907164565.1. Classification (NCBI taxonomy): domain Eukaryota; kingdom Metazoa; phylum Chordata; class Mammalia; order Rodentia; family Muridae; genus Psammomys; species Psammomys obesus. The sequence continues at coordinate 3,119,237 of NW_026596155.1, forward strand.
CCATAGTTCAGCAGTGTGGGATGGGAGCGCGTGGCCCTCCTCCTGATCTATGATTGACTGCTGACAGGTCCAGTCCTGTGCAGAGCCATCAGGTAGCCATCGCTGCTGTGGTATCATCATCGCATTGGCTGTTGTGTGCCCAAAAGTGTTGCAGGATACTTGATCCCATTGTGAATCCTAAAATTGTGAACTGTAAAATCCTGTTTCTTTGGTGTAGTTGAGCCCTATCACACACCTTTAATCCAAGAACTTTCTGTACACAGGATTTAATAAAGTTAACCCTAGGTCAAGAGGTAGAGCAAGAAACCAGCTGATAGGGATTAAAGAGTAGGAGGGACTTTGAGTTGACAGGTATTTAAGACAGCATGGAGAAGAAGACAGGGATATTAGTTCAACTCTGGTTTTATCTTAGGCTTCAGCTCCTCAGCTCCCTGGCTTTTTGGGCTTTGAGCTAGCAAGCCTTCAGCCTTGGGGGATTTTTGGCCCTTTGCTCCTGGGCTGTCAGCTGAGCTAGTGAGCCTTTTGTGTTTTTTCCATCCAGATCTGAGCTGAGAAGGAAGGTTAGCTGGTTACTTTCTCTGCCTCTCTGAGCCAGCAGGTTTTCACCCCAGCATCTGGCTCCTGAGTCTTTATTGGTAAAACGGTTGGGATTTTCCTTCTTTTAAACAGCACAGAAGGCAACATTCCAAAGCCCACCTTCTTATCTCTTTATTCTTACATTATTTCCCTCACTTCTTCTATATTGTTCCGTGAGCTTTTGAGGGAGTGATATGAATGCCCTATGCAGAGATGAGTACTCAGCCTGATTTCCTTAAAAGCATCTTGAGCAGCTATGCATCTCTGCATTTACCACCATTCATTGCAAAGAGATGTTTCTGTGACTCAAGACCAAAAGTGGTATTTGTGAATGGTATAAATACAAGCATTTAGAAGAAAACTTGTTGCCTGTGCTAATTTAACAAAACAGTAATAGGAAGTTCCCTCCAAGATGTAAGCATATTATTAGCTATATTTACAGACAAGGCATGATTTCCCTGCTAGAGTAGCTCTCAAAATTAATCAATGAACACTTGGTTGTCCCCATAGCACTTGTGACACTATTGTACCTGTGAGCACATCTTACCTGGAAAGTTGCTAATAAAGTTAGAGGGCTCTCAGATGGATGAGATCGATGATGACATTTCTCTCCTGGCAACCTACATGGGTAGTAGGGAAGAAATTCCAACTTGGTGTCTGTTTGATTTCTCTCCATTTGATGCCCCAAATGTGTATTACCTTCAGACCTAGAGCCTTATCAAATAGTTCTGGTGATCAATGAAATCTCCTGGGACCATCCTGAACAACAGCTCATTAGGAGGTAACTCAAACTTGGCAATGGGATTTTGTTTAATAACTATGGCTATTAGGTGCAGTGTTAATTCAGCCATGCAAAATATCATTCTTCTGACTTGCATAATTTTGACTCGTCTTATTAGAAAGTAGGTTTCCATATGACTTTTTCATGCATGCAGTTATGATTAACCATTCTTCTCTTCCCTCTGATCTCACCTACCTTCCTATCTCCATCCTGACTTAAACTCCCCCCTCTTGTTTGTTCTCCTGTTTTATATCATCTATAGAGAGATGGTATCCCAACACAATAAAATATATAGGTCTAGCAAGATGGTTCAGCAGGTAAGGGCTCAGGGTACCTTTTAGCAAGGCCAGTGAACGTGACAGAGAATAGAATCAACATCCACAGATTGTCCTCTACACACACAGACACACACAGTGGAGTACACAAGAGCCCGTGCAGGTGCACGCATGCACACACAAGCACACACACGTGAAAAGGTAATAAATTCAAAAATAATGAAGGCGAAATATTATAAATTATAGCCAGCATCATCTTGACTCAAATTATTGCCACTCAAATCAGAAGCAAGACAAGGGCGTCATGCCTGTTCAACATTCCACTTGAAGTCCTAGCCAGAGCAATAATAAAAGAGAGGGAAATAAAGGAGACACAAACAGGTAGCTATAGTAAGTTACTTTTTTGTTGCTTTGAGAAAATACCATGACAGAAAGTGACTTATAGAAAAAATAATAATCCGTTTGGGCTTACGGTTATAGAAGGAGTCAAACAACAGGGAGAAAAGGCACCAGGCGGTCAGAGCGAGAAGCTGCGACATCCCATCCTCAACATTAAACACGAATCAGGGACAGAAACCTAAAAGTGGGGTATTTTACTCAGGGTTCTCTAAGGTAACAGGAATGATAGATAAGTGTATAAAACAGAGAGATAAAATCTTTATTTATAGAGGTATAAAACCCTCTTCTTCAATTCCTTCATTTTGTCCACTCAAATAGAGAGATGCGAGTTACAGGCATTGACTGAGGCATCTAAGCCATTTTAAACTAAAGTTCCAGACACAGGACATGAGAACACAGGCTTTGGTATTCGCTCTTCTGGGTTTGTCTCACTTTGGCCCAGTGTTTCCTCACTGTGCTCACTCCTCCTTTTCGGAATGGTAGCGTGGTCTCTGTGTCGTTGTATAATGGAAGTGTCCAATTTGCTTCTTGACTTTACAGGGTGCTGCAGTGAAGAGATTGCCTTGAGTCAAAATTCCCATTGATAGCAGCAATTCTTGGGAAAGCATAGACACTAAAATCTTCAGAGAATGATGGCTATGCTGAATCTGGGTATGGTTTCCCCAGGGGAGGGTAGAGCATGGTACAGTCTAATGCATCATCTTCACAAGAGCTTCAGATTTTCAAGGAAGGAGAAGAAACAATGGCTGTTGAGAGGGCTGTGCTAGAGAAAACAGCCACAATTGATGCTAGGAACAAAATTTTCTAGCCAGATGGTGGTGGTGCATACCTTTAATGCCAGCTCTCAGGAGGTAGAGGCAGACAGATCTCTGAATTCAAGGCCAACCTGGCCTACAGAACAAGTTCCAGGACATCCGGGGCTACACAGAAAAACACACTGTCTCAAAAACAAAACACAAAACAACAAAAAGAAAAAACATTAGAAAAGGGATAAGGCATTAAGTTATCTTCCAGGGGTCTAGCTTTAAAGAATTCAGGGACTTGAGGAATGTGACATTAGTTCTAACTGGGGAGTTGTAAGGCTCCTGGGAGGAAATATCCAGATGAAGAATGAGAACCGGAAAACAACTGGATTTCCTGGCCTTATAAAATTCATTCTTGGTGTTTCTAGAAAGCATGTGGCATGAGATTCTAGAATTCAGGTCTCACTAGGAGCACAGAAATCTCGGTGGGTCACTATATCAGCTCCTCCATGATTGTGTCAACTATCATATGGGTGCTATTGTAAGGAGGCACTAGTCAATTTTATGGAAGGGGGAAAAATGAAATTCAAATAATTTATATGTTTGGCAAAGAATGTGGTATACAAGGACCTGGATTCAGACTCAGGTTCATGTCATCTAGAAGCTCTGTTTGTAGCTTCTCCTTAACCTAAAGTTTCACTCTTCATGCAAATAACTGTTTACATTAAATTGGTGGTGACTGAGCCATTATTAGTCCATATTGAGAGATTGATTGACTTTTTTTTTTTTTTTGGTACATGGTGATATAAATGACATCATATTTGCAATTTTAATTTGTTATTTTACTATTCTTATTACAAACGAATGATTCCAATGTCTTGTATAGTTATTAGACCTTCTAACAACAGTTAAAATGCTCTGGACTCATCCACTAATGAGACAATAAAGAGACAGAGTACAGGTTCAATGTCTTTTTAATTTCTTATTTGGTCTGCAAAGAAGAATATGGACTTGGCCTGTGTAAAGGTCAGGAGGTAAAAAGTCTAACATTTGCAGGTTTTCTGACTCTCTAATCCAGGAATATGAACTCTAGAGAGCAGAGGTTTCGTCTTCGTTCCCTCCCACTTGCAGACGAATTGGCATCAAGACTGCCATTCCTTGTTTTGGATGCCCTTTCTACTGTGCGTGCTTATTTTATGTATTTTTAGCACAGTTGTAAGTTTGTTTTTGTAAGTGTGGTAAACTCTCTGCTTATGTCCAAAAACCATATTTATTTGCCCTTTCTTTTAACTCAGAGGTTAAGCCTTGGTAAATAGCATTCCTTTGTCTTTTAACTCCTAATGTGGCCAACATAAGGGTTTTTTTTTTTTTTTACATAATCTCTCTTTTGTCTTTCATCAAGTTTATGATTTTTTAAATGTGAATTTAATTTCTTTCAGTTTCTGCTTTAAAAAACTCATTGAACTTCAATATCTAGTAGCTCTGGCTTTCCATCGGTTATGTGAACCCATGAAAACATGGTGGGAGTCAAGCTATATCTGTAGAAGGGTACCTCTTTCCCCGTGACCTTCAAGAGCGTGACAGATTAGATTTAATAACATTCTAGCTATATCACCTTGAGGAAGGACTGGAAGTGGGGAGCTCAGCAATGAGATGTTCTAGCAAACCAACACATAGACAATCATGAGCATTTACCATCTAGCAATCCAGTCAAATGGTAAAGAAGGTTAAGGAAAAATAGAGTTTCTGTGAATTTATTTGTTCTTTCAGCAAATGCTGGTAAAATATTTTCTGAGTAAGCAGGCAATTAAATATGCTCTTGAAATTGGGTATGATTCCAGTTTTGAACAGAGTCTGAATCAAGTCACTCAGTATTTATCATCTACTGAAGAGGACATGATTTTCAAATGCTAAGTCCCATTCAGTACATTTGGGTATATCTCTGTGCCAAACACACATCTCTCTATACTGCTTAACATTGCTGATAGTATCAAGATATTGGCTTTAAATGACCTGACTTACTTATGAGGCTGCCCTAATGATGGAAGTGAAACTCCACGTGGGGTAGTGAAAATACCACTGGAAGAATGCCTCTTCATGTCCTCCCAAGAGATGGCTTCCTTAACGAGGTGCTCACTGGACCCCTACCGCTTCTCTGTGGGTCAGCCTTGAAAAGAATCTGAAATTTTAGATGTTTTCATTAATGAGTGTGAAAACTAATGAGACTTTTATTGTTTTAATTCTGCATCTAGGGAATAAGCTAGATGGCTATAGAGAGAACAGTATCAAATTTGAATTTTTTAAAAAATGTGTTCTTTTGGAGAATAATGCTGAAATTTCAACTTTGAACGTGTTTGCAGTGAGGGGGAAAGTGTTGGGAAACTTCATAAAGCAAATAAATATTCATTAGCCCCAGCACTATGTTTTTCTAATCTAATAAAAATACATGGTAAATGACTTTTCCTTAGAAACAAGCCAGTATGAATGCAAACTGCAGCTCAAGCCAAGAAAGCTAGTACATCAGAATTTTGCTTTGAGATCAGTCAGTAAAGAATACTGCAGCTCCCGAGTCAGGTGGTGAACTGGAATCTGCTCCCGTGTGGTGCAGCGAACGAGGAGAGTTAGAATAACAAAGGCTGGAGTGCTCTAGGATGAGTGGAAGAGCATCATAAATCACAGAGTGGGGGAGACAGCAAAGAATCCAGCCACAAAGAATGAGCAGCCTGTGGGTCCTGCTTCGTGGCTCCCCACTGAGGGAAGAAAAGCAGCGGACTCATTTCAAGGTAATTTCAGGCAGTCCTGGTGAAGAGATTGGTTAATAGAAAAAGGGCACAGATTGCACAGGTTTCAACTCCAGTTAGTGGGTGTTTGGGGAGCTAGAGACTCCTTTGGTCTGGTGTGCCAACAATGGAGAGGTAGTACTTTCTGTCCATTTCCTGACTTGAATGTCAATAGCAGGGTGCCAGACTTTCCCTGAGATGGCATGCGATGCTACCAACAGTGGACAGATTCTACCAATTCGGTTTAGTAAATTTGTGAATTTTGTGGGTTACTTATACAACAAGGAATAAAGGTTGCTTACAAGAACATGAGTGACTTAAAGGCAACTGCATTACTGAAGACTTTACTTCAGCATGAATAAGGACACACAAAAGTCACACCCTCGATGCTCCTGGCACAACTTGATGCAGCTAGACAAACCAGAAAGTCTCCCTCCCCATTAACTCCTACTATTTATATAACCTTGAGGACTTGTGAATCTTGTAAGTTTCAGGAACTTCTTGAGCTTTGTGGATTTTATTTTGTTTCTGAACCCTGTGAATCTTCCTTCTCCCTCCAGGACAGAATGTTTTAATTCAGAATGAATAGCTTCACAGTTGAGAAAACCTATTGTTTAAAACTGATTTACTTTGGAATATAGAGGAAAGAACTTGAGGGAGCCTGAAGTTAACCTGCTACAGCCTCAAGGTAAGAAAGAGCCACAGGAAGGTAGTATTGAATAGAGAAAGGCTAGAATCCAACAAGCCAAAATATTCAGGTGGCTAGAGTCTCAGCTCAAATAATTAAGTGTATGCTTTTTGATATCACCTAATCATCTGAAAATGGTTGTGGAGTTTCATAGCTCTAAGCCTAAGGTCAGCAAGTAGACCAATTTCTGGAGTTACCTATCTTCAGTGAGGTTCAGTGCTGTAGAGACTGAAAAATGTAATGGTCTGGTGACTACTTGACATCCATAGTCTTACCTACCCTTTAAGAAGAATGTTTAATGCTCAGTGGGTTTTGCAAGTATGGACACAGGTCGCCATAGACAAATCTCAGTTCCATGTCTGCTTCCTCAACTCCCAACACACTTGCCAAACAAATCCTGGCTGGTGTCCCAGGATATACAAACAAGAATGAAGGAGGTATGTGTGGTTCCGAAGAGTGGGAGAACATGATTCGCCCATGGATTGCCAGCCTGCCATGCTATGTACAGCCAGCAGAAGCTGCAAAGCAGGAAGGTACAGAAATGAAGACATTTCTGGTAAACATCCAGCCCTGGTGAGCCCAGCCTCAAAATCAGCTCAGCCGCAGGAAAGATGGAAGCCTCTAAGCTTGCCTGACTGTCCTGCCTTGACAACCACATGAAAAATTACAATTTTAGAGGGTAAGACAGTGGTTCTGATCCTTCACCTTTTTTCTTCCCCCAGTTCTTGAGTTTCCCCTTCCTTTTTTATAATATCCTTAGTAGAATTTTGACTTTGTCTTGATGTGGTAATTTAAAAGCATTAAATTAAGAGGAAGACAATGAAGCCAGTCTTGATGAGACCTGATAGGCTAAAGCCAGATGGAAGGGGAGGAGGACCTTCCCATTCAGTGAAGTGGGGGAGAGGCAAGGGAGGAGAAGAGGAAGGGAGGGTGGGATTGCGAGGGGATGAGGGAGAGGGCTACAGCTGAGATACAAAATGAATAAATTGTAATAAATAAAAAATAAATTAAAGAAAAAGAAAAAAAGCAAGAGTGTTATACTTTCCCTTTGTCAAACTTTATTAGGAAAAAAAAACATTAGAAATAAAAATTCACATACTGAAATTAACCAAAGCCAAAGACTTTACAACTCACTGAGCTTCTATGCCAATGGTTTTCAACCTTCCTAAAGCTGCGACCCTACAAGTTCCTTGTGATGTGGTGAATACCAACCATAAAATTTATTGCTACTTCATACCTGTAATTTTGCTACTGTTAGGAATTATAATGTAAATATCTGTGTTTTACAGTGGTCTTAGGTGACCCCTATGAAAGGGTCATTTAATCCCCAAGGGGTTCATGACCCCAGGTTGAGAACCACTGTTTTATGCAGTGTAGACACTTGTAACAGAAGCTGTGGAGTTTCACATTGGGCTTTTACTATCAATGCGTGATATACTCACACACTTACCTAACAGCAAAATGCAGAATCATGACAAGGGCTACATATAGAAAACAATGAGCTTTAGATCCACTTTCATAACTCTTGCTCATCATTGTCATTCACTCAGTTCCACTCTTCCTCCACATATTTTATCAAAATGCTTACAAATTTCTTCAAATCAAGTAAGAAATCTCCTTCCTCAGGTAATATGCTCCGCCTCTGTGACAGTTAATAGCCAAAGGCATTGCCTAGAAAGCCATACTTCAGGTACTCACCATCATGAATAGTTCTCTCCTACACTGTGTCCCTTACACAGGCAGGTGACATAAAACTTTTGTTCTGTGGGACCAAGGGTTACCATGAAAGATGTCTAACTCCTTTAGAAGAGAAGCCATATGAATAAGAGAGGCCCTGAGGTGCCTGGCAAAGAATGTAGAGTGAAACAGCAAACAGTTTAATGGGAGATGTTTATAACATATTTCTGACATGTGATATCCAGTGAGAATGCTATGAACACAGCAATTGGAAAGATTGAATAGGGAGTCCTGAACTTCACAAAGAAGACACCAAATGAAGAGATGATATATAAATACATATATGTGTCATATAACACACACACAAATATAGGATATATATATTCTAACAATACTAAGTGTTGATGGGATTCAGAGTAGCTGGCATCATTGATAAATGGTAGTTCCATTTTGGACAACCCTGAAAGCATCTGCAGAAGCTTAACATAGCTACAGTCTGTGAACCGACAGTTTTGCTCCATTTATAATATTTAACGAAAGCCAAAGCACATACAAGAATGTATTAGCAGACTTTAGTGTTCCTTCACAAAATCCCCAAACAGAATAAATGTCAAAGAGCAACTGTGTGGAGGGATAATTTGTGGTATATTATTATTCAAAAAGTCTTCTAAAGGGTCTGGAGAGACAGTTAGCAGTTAGAATACCTGACCTTGTAGTTCACCCCAGCTTAGCTTTAGCTTTAAGCATCATGACACTTACAACTTTCCCTAACTGTAATTCCAGAGGCTCCAAAGCTGACTGCTGGACTCCAGGGCACGGGGCATACACACAGGCACACAGTGCACACACATACTCAAGCAAAATACTTGTACACATAAACTAAAAATAAATAATACTCTTGAAGTTTCTCCTTAGAATGAAATGACACAGAGGTGATTTCCTCAACCCATTCTCTTGGTTCTAACCATGTGTCCCTGACAACGAAGAATGACATTTGTAAACAGCGTCATGAAGAACCCAGTCCCCACAGAGTGCTCGCTGTGTGAATCTGTTTACACAAAGTTCAGAGGCAGCGATCCCAGCCAAAGTGAGATACATAGACCCTTTTTAGCCAAAGCATCAAGGTCGGAGCCCTGTGGAGTAAATGGTACAGCCATAAGACAGTTCTATAAAGCACATTTAGTATCACATCTCGGGAAAGATGTGCTTGCTCAGTGGCTTTTTCTGTGCCACCTCCAAAAACCTTCTATAAAGCTTTGGGATGACTTCATTTCACAGCAACTATGCCATCACTCTCCATCATTCTCAAGTGTTATTGGGTGGGGGTGTGAATAGAAGAGAGAGCTGTGTATTTCAGTTCTAAGTGACAAGTTCCTTCAGCCATAAAGGCACCAAGTCGTCCTCATCCAGGGTCACGGTGAGCATAGGAGGTTGGGACTTGCAATGTCTCTCGCCATTCACATGCCGCCCTCTTCCTCTTGTGGGAAGCCTTGTGCTCCTTGCTCTCCCTGACTTGACTTTGCATCTACAGCAAGGCAAACTGAACTGCATGGCAAACAGCTCAGGTGTTTTTACACTCAGTCACAAAATTTAAGTGAGAAATGTCTTTCTCAAAATTCTGCTGGTATTAATTTAAAAATACATATATATAATATATATACTCACACAAAAATATGAGAAAGAAATAAAACAATCAACAAAGCAAGTATTTGTTTAAGCTATTCAAAAAAACGAAACTCTACAAAGAGCATTTTTTTTTAATTTTTCTATTGTTTTTAAAATATAAGTATTCACCATGTGTATTCAAACTCTGGTCAGGTTGAATGGTTTTCTTTTTTAAATTTTTTATTTCTTAAATTATTTATTTATTAATTTTTTTATTTAAATTTTAAATCTTTTTAAATTTTTTATTAATTACACTTTATTCACTTTGTATCCCCCCATAAAACCCTCCTCCCCTTCCAATCTTTCCCTTCCTCCCCCTTCTCCACGAATGTCCCTCCCCAAGTCCACTGATAGGGAAGGTCTTCTTTTCCTTCCTTCTGATCCTAGTCTATTAGTTCTCATCAGGAGTGGCTGCATTGACTTCCTCTGTAGCCTGGTAAGGCTGCTCCCCCCTCAGGGGAGGTGATCAAAGAGCAGGCCAATCAGTTCATATCAGAGACAGTCCCTGTTCCCATTACTATGGAACCCACATGGACACTGAACTACCATGGACTACATCTGTGCAGGGGTTCTAGGTTATCTCCATGCATGGTACTTTGTTGGAGTATGAGTCTCAGGAAAGACCCCTGTGGTCAGATTTTCTGGTTCTGTTGCTCTCCTTGAGGACCTCCTGTCCTCTCCATATCTTACTATTTCCTACTTCTTTCATAAGATTCCCTGCACTCTGCCCAAAGGTTGGCCATAAGTCTTAGCATCTGCTTTGATAGTCTGCAGGGCAGAACCTTTCAGAGGCCCTCTGTGGCAGGTTCCTGATTTGTTCCCTGTTTTCTCCTTCTTCTGATGTCCATCCTCTTTGCCTGTCTGGATGGGGATTGAGCATTTTAGCCAGACATTTGCTCAACCATGTTTGTAGCAGCTTTATTTGTAATAGCCAGAAGCTGGAAACAGCCCAGATGCCCCTCAACTGAAGAATGGATACAGAAATTGTGGTACATCTACACAATGGAATATTACTCAGCAATAAAAAACAAGGAAATCATGAAACTTTCAGGTAAATGGTGGGAACTGGAAAAGATCATCCTGAGTGAGCTATCCCAGAAGCATAAAGACACACACGGTATATACTCACTCATATAAACATATTATATAGAATAACTCCACTAAAATCTGTACACCTAAAGAATGGTTTTCAAATTAAAAAAGTATCTATTACTTAGAGATAAACTTCTGCCTAAAATGTTCCAGCTATATTGGGATATAATTATCATTAAATTCAAATAAACACTTCATATTTAAATCTTCCACTGGCTTAACACTGGTTAGTCAGAAAGTTCACATTTCTTGGCTTGGAATTTAATTTGCATATCAGACGGGCTTACTTGTGTATTAAGAGCTCAATAGAATTGTCTCATATCCCAATCCACATCTTTTAGAAAATCTATTACCCTTGTCAACTTCAGGGTATGATGGAAGGAGAAGAGGAGAAAACTGTTGTTCTCATAGTCCTTTGACTTTGAGATTTTGCTTTCAAATTAGACAAATTTCCTTCATAGGAACTCCATGTGTCATTAAAAAAATTGGAATATAATATATTTTCAAATGTGTCTTTCTTCTCTAGTAGGTGGGCAGATAGATAGGCATAGAGAAAGAGGTAAATAGGAATCAAACGTAATATTAGACATTGCTACAGTTTTCTCCAAAGGGCCACGTGTAAAAGGCTGGGTCTCCAGGGTGGCAACACTGATATGTGTTTTACCTGGAGGGAGGTGCTTAGTCCCTGGGGGGAGCTGCTGGGATGTCCTTAGGTCACTGAGGCTCATGAGCTTCTGGGAGGTGCTTAGTACCTGAGGTGAGCCGCTGGGAGGTCCCTGGGTTGGTGAGGTGTGCTGCAGACAGAAATTGTTAGGGCTTGGCTGAATCTCTTCCTCCTTGCTTTTCTCCTTCAGCTGCTAATTCGGGGCTTCAGAGAATACTGGGGGGTCGAGGATGAGTTTTACTTTAAATGATAATTTTTAAAATTATAATGTTTTTATAATTAATTAATTTTTTAATTAATTACAGTTTATTCACTTTGTATCCCAGCTGTAGCCCTCTTTCTCATTCCCTCCCATAACCCTCCCTAAGTCCACTGAATGGGAAGGTCCTCCTCCCCTTCCATCTGACCTTAACCTATCAGGTCTCATCAGGACTGGCTGCATTGTCTTCCTCTGTGGCCTGGTAAGGCTGCTCCCCCCTCAGGGGGAGGTGATCAAAGAGCCAGCCACTGAGTTCATGTCTGAGACAGTCCCTGTTCCCATTACTAGGGAACCCACTTGGACACTGAGCTGCCATGGGTTACATCTATGCAGAGGTTCTAGGTTATCTCCATGAATGGTCCTTGGAGTATCAGTCTCAGAAAAGACCCCTGTGCTCAGATTTCTTGGTTCTGTTGCTCTCCTTGTGGAGCTCCTGTCCTCCACAGGTCTTTCTATCTTCCCCTTCTTTCCTAAGATTCCCTGAACTCTGCCCAAAGTTTCTTTATAGTCTCAACATCTGCTTTGATACCCTGTTGGGTAGAGTGTTTCAGAGGCCCTCTGTGGTAGGCTCCTGTCCTGTCCCCTGTTTTCTTCCTCTTCTGATATCCATCCCGTTTGCCTTTGTTAAAATATGTTCAAGTATACAACAAGGACATTTGCTCAACCATGTTCATAGCAGCTTTATTTGTAATAGCCAGAATCTGGAAACAACCCAGAGGTTCCTCAACTGAGGAATGGATACAGAAATTGTGGTACAGCTATACAATGGAATACTACTCAGCAATTAAAAACAAGAAAATCATACATTTTGCAGGCAAATGGTGGGAACTTGAAAAGATCATTCTGAGTGAGGTATCCCAGAAGCAGAAAGACACACATGGGATAATATTCACTTAAAAGTGGGTATTAGACGTATAATATAGGATAAACATACTAAAATCTGTATACCTAAAGAAGCTAAGCAAGAAGGAGGACCCTGGATAAGATGATCAATCCTCACTCAGAAAGGTAAAATTATTATGTTAATTGTCACATTCTGAGCAACATAATTCAACAAAAATTACTTCCCATAGGGAGCTACAAGTTCTCCTGCAGAATTTGCCAGAGTTGCCCATCATTCAACTTACTTCTTGGTCCTTGTAGTCCTCAGTTTCCCCTTTGATACCTACTTGCCCAGCTCTATTATTTAATTTTTTATTTCCTTCACTCATTCTGACTATTAATGTTCTTTGTGATTCCTAAGATCGCAGACTCAATTCCCATTGATGTTAGCTTCCAGCCTTGTTCGCCCTCTGTATTACGCTGGCCACACTGCTGTGTCTGAGTTATCTTACTCCAAGGCCATCCTGTGAGAGACCTTATTCTACAAATGATCAGCAGGCTATGGCATGTCTGGGTATGTATTCTCTCCTTTTTGTTGCTGTCCTTTAGAGATTCATGCCAATCTCTGTGAATCATAGATTCTCTTGCGTGTTGATCATTGCCTTTCTACAGGCACTAGGATCCTTGAAGTCTCTATGACTCCAGGCCTGGCTTCTTTACCAATGTACCAGATTATCCTTAAAACTCAGGAGAGGCAGAATAACTCAAACAGCAAACAGGTTGGAGACCTTACATACATTAACACCTTCTCTCAAAACCAACCACTGTCCTATCATTGCCAAGCACATTGAAGCAGTGCTTTGTGACTCCCCTCCATCCTGCCTTTCTTCTTAGACTTTAGATGTGCTCTTCTGATTCTTTGGAGCCAGCTCTTCCCATCCTATCCTCCTGTACGTCCTGTACAGGTCAGTGGCAGCCTGTGTCTGAACGTGTACCCTACAGGTACACATGCGTCCTACAGGTCTTGTTGCACAGCTGTTGTTAACAGCTGTCTAACAGGAGATGTAGCGGCACAAAGGCACTGTGAATACAAGAACTAAAATTAAGTTACGCTAAACAGAGATGTCAAACAAAAAGCTGTCGTTATAACAAGGAAATGAAGGTGCATTAATTTCTGTAATTCTAAAAGCAGCTGACTGGGGCCTATCAAATTTTCTTGGTCTTTTATATTCTATCTGTCATTCCAAGAGGAGATTTAAAATGTGTAGTTTTTATGGTTGTGTTTTTTCTAGGTGGGAAAGATTATTGCAGCGTAATCTAACAACCCTCTGTCCAAACCACTGTCCCCTTATTAAGAGAAATTTTCACGTTGCAGCCCAGGAAGGAAGCTGTGGAATTGCCATGGCTTTTGTTTCTTTTTCCTGTGTGCTATTTTTATACATGTTGAAATTTAGGTACCACCAACACGAAATGATTCTTGAATAATTTGGAGTTTCTCCGAAGTCTAGTTTGGAGGGGGAAAAATGTAGCATTCGAGTAGATAGCTATTATTCACAGATGACCGAGGTTCTCTGTAGGTGTGTATGGGTGTATAACAGCTGGCGCACATTCACAGATAACAGAAGTGACGTGGCTCTATGGCTGCTGCGGTACTCCATGTGACACCCACTGCACACAGCTCACTAAAGGTGAAGCAAAGCCCGTTTAGGCGACGAGCGCCACAGACTGTGCCTCTGCAGATTTGTAAGTGAGTAATACAGACTGCGTTAACACAGTGGATAGTACGCGGCTGAGACCTTCCCATCAAAATAAATACATAGATATCACCGCGTTTACAACAGGAAAGAGGAGGGAATAACTAACAACAGGTGGTTTGTAATTTATAGAAGTAAAAAATAAGTGAAAGATGGAAAATGTCTTGTGTTTCTTATTAGATTACATTGAGTATGGTTCCAATGAAAAATATTAAGAAAGTTTTAGTTGTAATAAAACATTACATGTAAAAACAGGAGAAATTCATAAAACCTCTAGGAATGGATAAAAATGAGGACTGAGGCTATGGTGCTTGCCTAGAAAGCATCAAACCCAGGGTTGGTTCCTAGCAAAATATTATTATTATTATTAAATAATAAATAAACTAATAAGAGGAAACTTTTATAGACATTACACTGACTTACCATTGAACACCTACAGTTCATATGATCTAATCTGTATTTATTCACACATCAATAACTTTCCACAGGGTTGGGGAATGGGGTTGGCGCTTGCATCCCGTGTGGGTACGTCCTGGGCACACCCACCCATGCACACTGCACCGCCTCAGTTCTGAGGTTTATAAGCAAGGGAAAACTATACACTGGACAAGTGATCTAAGGAAACTACCAATGCTACTTCCACAGGAAAAAGGAGAACCACAGGTTTTTGGAGGCACAGGTAAGAACAAAGTGTGTGTGTGTGGGGGGCGGTGAAGCAGTTGGAAAAGGTCCATTCAAAGTTTCAGATGTTTGCAACCCACGATTCCATTTCGCTACCAGAATAATACCGGGCTTCCTCTTTAGAGTGTGCTTTTGAGTGCTGACTCCAGAAGCTAACTCACTTGTGTGTATTCTGAAAACTAGCATTACAAAAATATATAAAGATTCCTAGTAAATATTCATACTGCATCCTATAAAGTATTTTCCATTTTTATTGAGCTTGTCACATTCGGATTCGTTGCTAGTCGTTGTGACAGAAGGTTGTGCAGAGGGCACCGCACATGTCATTGATCACTCCATGTCGTGTTCCTGAGTGGACTGGTAAAATGGGACATTGAGCAGAAATTTCCTATCCAAATTATATTATCATTCCAGACAGCAGGAAAATTTTGGAAACATGTTTTGAATAATCAGGGAGAGTTTAAGGAAAACCTAAAATGCATGCACATTGTGAAGAGAGCTCAATTCCCCCAAGTGTGAGGATGGATGACTTATCCTTCCCTCTGTGAAAACAGATTGGGAAGTTGTTCTCTGTGCTACTCTCCGCAACCACAGTCCTTCAAATGGAAGCTGACAAAAAGGTAAATGAATAAAAACATTTCCCTAATGCGGAAAGATGCAGACCATGATGGGACAGGAAAATCATATTTGTTTTATTTCCAGTCAGTGGAATGACACGTCTGCCTTTTGGCTCCAGCACTAGAGAGACCATCCAGAAATTTCTCATGTGAAGCCTACTGTCATCTCCCCACCGAGGCAGTCTCTCCATGTGCACATTGTTTTGCATTTAAATATATATTGCTTTTAAATTTTAAATGGCGATATGAGTGAGAAGCCTTGGCAGCAAAGAAATTAGATTTGGGAAGTCAAGTGAGGAAACAAGAAGAGGCAAATATATTAAAATAGTGCTCCCATTTGTTGTGCCTCAAACACCCACCTGGAATCCAGAACAAGTCTACAGCCGGCTGATACTCCATTTGATTTTTTTTTTTTTGAATGCCAACTCTTTCTGAGAGGTTAAGCGAGGATGTGTGTGTATGTGTGTGTGAAAACAGACATTTGGAGGCAATGAGAAAACCAGTGTGGATTCATCAAAAGACAAACTGAAAATCTCTTTCCCTAATTCCCACCCCAGACTGAGAGCCAGGGAAGGAAAACGAAGGAAACTCAGCTCCGAAGTTCCCTACCAAACCTCACTCTTTCCCCAACAGCAGCAAAGGTCAATCTATTTTATTACCATAAAGGGGGGCAGGTGAAGTCATGCCTCACATGCAAGCTAACTGGTATAGGAAGTACGCTTTGTCTAAAGGAATACAGACGTGCTGGATTCTTTGGCTGACATGTGTGCACATACATGCATTATTTTTGGAAAATAATATCTGGGCTAAAAACAACGAAAAGTAAACTGACTAACTGGCAGACTTGGGAACAGCACAGACAGGGAAAATATGACTATGTTTTACCAAATAAGTGATACTGAGCAGGTCAGGAAATGAAAACATTACCTAAATAATTATGCACTGAGCCCAAACACAGGGTCAAGCCAGGCCCTCAGGGACTCAGCTGAAGTAAAATGTCTGCACTGGGCACTCTGTGTGTATGGGAAGACACACTCAGCCTTAAAGTGCTAGTAGGTGAGAAAACATATTTACTTTGGGTAGAAGTAGCCAAACAAATGAGCTTGAGAGGAGGAAAACTCACTTTTGAAGTAAAAGAACCTTTTTTGCTGTGAGGAAAAATAGACTCTAAAACAGCTTTTCTGATGAGGTAATGAGTGTGAGCAGAGGTGTGTCTAATTTTAGATCAGTTAGGTCAGTGGAAACGCTGCTGATTTAGTCAGGACACAGTGTGAAATACCCAGTGATGCCTTTCCATTAAACCATCCCCAGGGCGACACTATTCATCGTTACGTCACCTCAACCAAACACTCCCATGACCATTGTCTTAGAATAATCAGAAATGTATTCCTTTGCTTGAATGAATCTTAAGACTCTCACATACAAACGGTTGCTCAGCACAAGCGTTTAACCCAATGGGAGAACATCACTTGAGTTGAAGAGAAAACTTCTGAAAACCAAAGGTGTACTGGGCACACCAAAAGTCTGTTTGGTTTATTGTTATTGGAGCTGGACCCTTGGGAGGGGGCAAGAATTCTAGACCAACACTCCTGACTAAAGACCCTAACTTTGCCCTATTGATCAGAGGAGAAACATCGTTGAATGCATTGGCATTTCCATGCTGGGCATTTAGCAGGCAATATCCTCTCCGAATTGGTCTAATAGAATCCATTGCTTCTACAATGTATAATGGCAGGCAGACTGTTTCTTCTTTTTCCCCAATGCAAGGAATGTGAAAAATAACTGTACCAGGAATGAATGATTTGAATTTAACACACAAGCTGCTGCCGGTCACTAAAACCCATTTGTGACTTGTCAAGGATATGTACGGAATCACAGAATCATTTTCCCTGCTGTAGCTGCCTGTTGGTATGAGCAGAAATTGAACGTTTCTGATTGGATTTATGAAAGAGAAAGTCCTCTCTGAGAAACTCCACTTAGCACTCAAAAAACTCCAAATAACAAATGGGAAAGCTATAACTTTTACCTTTCTGCACTGCTTCTCCTTCAGACTTTGGACAACATCTGTGGCTTTCAGACTCTTTGCAGCCATGGTAACTCGATTAAACAGGTAGGGAGATAGGGGATACAGCAGCTTTCCTCAGGCTTTTTCAGGAAATGTAATCCGGGCTTGGGAAGGGAGACACAAGCACCCATGTCCCTTCTGAAACACAGTGAGCTGAGTGTTTACAGACACATAGGTTTTGAGATATCTATCTATCTATCTATCTATCTATCTATCTATCTATCTGTATTTTAGAGGTTCACCTACCTCACATGGATCTAAATAGCTAATCAATTTACCAGTAGCCACTTTGCCAGTCCCTTAGCCAGCCTCCCTTCCTTCCCAGCCACACCTGCTTTTTAGACTCTGTGACTGAAAATCGTTATATCCTACATATTGGCCTCACCGGGATCCCGCGTTATCTGACTCAGCTCTTGTGGACTGAGAGTGCCACCGGAACTGAGTCTGGATCTTCACAGGCCAGAGCCTACTGATTCCGGTCCAGAGCCTCGTGAGAAGGAATCCTGAGTAGTTCCCCAAGAGGACTACCCCAAATCCTTGTCTTCTCATATTTCTGGGCCAACCTAGTGCTTCCAACAACACCTGCTATTGTCTCCCAAAGGAAACCCAATAACTTATCACAAGACTAAATGGAATGAAGGAGGGATAAATTAATGATAGAGATTTGGTAAACATTATTGGTTAACACATTTGAAGTTCTGTTAACAATGATTTAATAAGCAAATACTAGTTAACAACTTACAGGAATGATTTGTCTTTCTCTCAAAACACTGGTTCAAATGGTATTTAAATTTCTTTTGAATTAGTCATCAAGAATTATATATTTGTGGGGTTTCACATATAACTTACATTTCTTCCTTTTCTTGAAGAAAAAGTATAGCGATTTCATGATGCCCAATTTGCATATCAGCATGCACATCCTTAGCTGGTGCTTCCATGCCCCCAAACTGAAGTCAAACTGAAGTTAGCATAATTGCTTTGGGCAAAAACAAACAAACAAAAACCAGTAGAGAGGGAGTCATCAGTCCTTTTCCAGGAGATGCTGAGGAAGTGGATGCCATTGTTCTTGGAGAAGACCAATGGGATCAGACTGAGTGGCATCTGCTTCTGTGGTTTAGATAAGTGTCCTTCACAGGTCCACGTGTGAGAGAGTCAGTCCCCATCCCATGCTGCTGGAAGGTGATAGACTCTTTAAGAGGTGGAGCCTAGTGTGGGGGGGTCCCTCTTCTGGCCTTAGGGAGGACAGCAACATTAACTTGAAGGCTTAATACTTATAAAGGAAATGACTGATACTAATGTGGAGAGGAATGCTGAATTAGATTGTATAAGAAATTTGGAGGCTAGCATCACTTTTCTAGGATATGTTGTAGGGATTAGACGGAGATCCGAGTGAGTATGTGTAATTGCCATGAGCACATCCATGTCAAGAACTCCCTCGGAGCCCACAGCCCCCTGGATCTCAGCTTTCCGGTGACTGTGTCTGTGTGTCTGTCCACTCTTCACTCTCTCATCACCCCAGTCAGGTTTCCAGGGTCAAGCCCTGCAGATTGCAGCAATACATAACGAGTATGACTAATGGCATTCTGGTATTTTACGAAGGATTTTATTTGTAAATACATCATCAGAAAGCATTTACCTGCTAACCACAAAAATCCTAGCCAAATGAGGTATTTATCATTTTGGGTATGCGTATGGCATTGAGTGAATCTTCTTATAAGATGAGCGTTTGCAATACCCTAGCAGGAAGGAGGTGGGACACTCAGATGGGGCCGTGTAATGAGTTTAACAAAAGACAAATTTATAATGATGTGAGATGTACTTATGTGCCAGGCTCGAAAGGCCAAGGGAGGGAGCACCTAGCAAAAGAGAAGAGGGGCCAGGGAGTGAGGAGGCAGAGAATGAGAGAGAAACAGCTAGGTTCCAGAGACTGCAGAGTTTGTGTTCTTGTCCAACAGTCCAAGCAGTGGGAATCACAACAGCTCTCTCATCCTCATGGTCTTTTCTTCTGACTAACTCCCCAGAGGAAGCAGGAAGACAAGGATGATGTCCACACAGCCAGCCTCCTGTGCAACAAAATGAATAGCAACAAAAACCAAAGGAGAAAAAGGAGGAGCAAAAGAAAACTGCCCGTCAAATAGGTTTTTTTTTTTTTAAATGACCTCAGTATTTTAAGTAAAGATATCTTTACTTCCATGTTGGTTGCAAGACTGTTCACAATAGTGAACAGTGATATGGAATCAAACCACACATGTGAGCAAAGAAAATGTGGTACGCACAACAAAAAGACACGATCGCATCATTTGGGGCAAGGTGGATAAGCCATGGGGACATGACATTAAGTGAAATAAACCAGACACAGAAGACAAACAACAGAGCCAATCCCTTTTGAGTGGGAAGGTATGAGAGAGAAGGATACGAATGGCCTGGGATGGAATAGACAGGTACAGTCAGAAAATGTACTAGTGTTCTGCCGTATGACACAGTGTGGCTAGAGTTACATACAATATGTCGCACACTTTGAAATTACCAGAAGAGAGAGCATCCCCTACAGGAATGGCAAGATATGGCATGTTGTTTGCTTTTCTATCATATCACTTCTCATATCCG
Source organism: Psammomys obesus (assembly GCF_907164565.1). NCBI lineage: Eukaryota > Metazoa > Chordata > Mammalia > Rodentia > Muridae > Psammomys > Psammomys obesus. The sequence goes on from NW_026596155.1 coordinate 3,139,382, forward strand.
AGGATAGCAATGACTTCTAATTCCTGGTGTTTAGAGTCTAGGTGGAATACTAGTCCCAGCTCCAAAGACCAGCATAGATGATCCAGCCCTAAGTAAAACAATGCACTCACTGTTTTGGTGAGGGCTGGAGCTCCACAGATTGGTCCATGGTTTAAGTCTATGAAGATGCTATAAATTTCAACTCTGCCTTATCTATTCAACTTAGACTCAAAAGTATATGAGGCTAGAGCAGCTGCAGCCCCTCTGTTACCACGAGGTGAAGTGGAATTATGATGTGCGTAGGAGAGTAGAAGGTCTGACTTGAGCTCTAACTCAAGGCACAATCTTCTACTACACATCCCACTGACAAAAGCCAATGCTCCATTCTCAAAAGTTCACTTAAACCAAGTCAGGGTTTCTGAGATGAATACAGAAAGAGGTCTGCCTGATCCCATTTGTGGAATCCAGGCACACAGCCTGCCTGGAGTCAGGGCTTTGAGTCTGGCTGAGACTACGAAAAGCAAGCAGACTCCAGAAAGGTCTTCTAGGAAGGCGCCTCCAGAGGAACCATCCTGCTTACCTGCAGACCTGTAATTATTTCTCCCTTGGAAAGAGCAATCTGAAATTTTCAGATAATTGTCTCTACTGTAGCAAAGTCTAATGAGTTATTTGTGTTTGTCCTTTTATCAACTCACGCTCTAACTTCGCTCTAATTTATAATGCCACTTAACCTAAAATTATTTGTTTCAGCTTATAGCCAGGGAGTGAGTGTCTGCCTCGGCGGTGTGACATATCTTCTGCTTGCAGTGTGGCAAAGATTGCAGTTACCAGAAGCACTAATCGATGCTTAATGGATATGAAGATTATTGAGCCACACCACCATAGAGCTAGACCCGTTTTAGAATAGATTAGCTCTTGCTCCTCCTTTGTTCTCTTTAGGAAACACCCAGCCAAGCCATGTGTGGCATTTTGGTGCCTGCGACCTAATTTCAACTTTATTATAGAGCAATTAGACAAAAAGGTGTATTTTAAAATGAATGTCATTTCCTAAAAAGACTCTCTACTTTGACACTTAATTTTCCCCTCAGCATTAAGGAATGAAGAATAATTTTTTTTTTTGGAGGTTTAGTATTTTACTTGCTTTACTCACGATGGCATTTTCATATTACATTGTGTTCCTACTCACCCCTCCCTCTCTGCACCCCTTGCCCCGCTCTACCTCCTTCAAAAGCCTCCTCCCTTCTAACAGGAAGGAAGAATGTTACATTTTTATCAAAAAAGAAAGTACAATGCAAAATTGAAGCATCTGGTTACATGTCTTCCCTGTGAATTTTAAGCGATTTTTAAATATAAGAAAAAAAATGGAATTTAAAGGTGGTAATCATAGCCTTCTACTCTTTCTGCATGGAAAAATAAGGTATTAATAATAGAGACTGCTTTCTCCCCAAGGAGGGGGCATTCAGGCACAGTTAGGCAGGCATTTCAGACGTCTTTAAAGTCTAAAATAAACAAAACAATCCTCTTTCTCAGGAGGAGTCACTTGATCCGGGCCTGGCACCCTTTCCATGCACATCCTCTTTAACGAGGCAATGCTGTCTGATCACTTCCTGTCAGGGGACTTTTTGCAGAGACACATACATTGCAAGCGTATTCATTTACCAGCTACCATCCCTTTCTTCAGTTCCCAGCGGGGCTCTTTCCACCCAGGGATTATAATGAGGAGAAAAGTTGCTGAAAAATACAACTGTGCTTTCTATATTTAGAAGAGAATTATTTGCTGATAGGCTTTTCTTTTTTTTTTTAAAAAAAAAAAGTTTATTATTTTATTTTTCTGAAAATGTTTCTTTTAGATATGAGAAAAGCAAGTGGTGTTTAAGTTCCGCACTCAGAGACAACATGGCAGCGGTTACCAGCAAAGTCCGCAGAAATGAAACTCGTAGAGTTTGATGTCACCTCTCTCAGGCATGAATCCTTTTTCCCTCGCTCTTTTTTTTTTTTTTCCTTTTTCTTTTTTCTTCCAGTTTCCACACAACACAGAATCCCAGGGAACCTTTTGTTGGCCGTCAGGTCAACAAGAAGCCAAATTAAAAACTAACAACTTTTGGATTTCCACAGATAGACAAAGTGAGTGTAGACTAAGAAGCGAAAAAGAAAAAGAAAAAAGAGAAAGGGTGGGTGGGGGTGGACGGAGGAGGTAAAGACCCTAAAGAAAGAAAAGCCTAGCTGAGGGATTTGGAGGGCAGCGGCTCTGGAGGCTCTGGAGGCTCTGGAGGGGCAAGCTGCCTCGTTTGATGTGGGAGGTCTGCCCACAACCTGCTGGGCTACTCTCTGGGACATCTCATTAACCGTGTCATCAAAGCCTCCTCAGGTCCAGCGAATCATAACATTATCTCTGACATTACCACACAGATACAAGGTTCCCGAGGCAGTCTATAAACATGCCTGTACTAACCAATTCATCGTGGCTTGACACCCCGGCAAGGGCTGGATGCCCTTTAGTGAGCTCCGTGAATTGCCCCAGTCATTCATCAAAGTTTCTTGGAGTGCATTTCACACAGCATTAAATTTAATTAAAGCAACATTGACTGCATTGTAATCCTCGGGAGGCTCTTTGTCAGGGGGACCAGGAACACTTTCGGCTTAAAATGTCTATTGTTTTGCTGGAGGTTTTCTTGGTTGTTGGGTTTGAGGTTTGAGTTATTTTTTTTTAAAGGATGGATATCCAGACCAAAATGAAGTAGTACACATTGCCCTTGCTTTACTCTTTTCTTCCCTCTTTTCTCCTCTCCTTATTCTCCTTCCTTTTTTTAAAAAAACTTCCCAGATCAAGAGATAGGAAATATGTTATAAGACTAGCTTCAACAAAGTAGGTTGCAATAAGCTAAATAGCTCTGTGATCTCAACCATGCAATCTGTGCACGGCTCAAGAAAATGGGGTGCCCGTTGGCATACAGAGATTTTGCAACACAAAAAATGTGCTCATCTCTACCCCAGCAGGAAACAGAGAAGCACATTTCAGGCTTGCTCCCCTCCACTTGAGCCCTGCTTCTCAGTCACAGACTGTGACAGACTTATTTTAGAGCCCTGGTACTTTGCTGCTGGAGGTATGTGCAATTCTCACAGGCACTCGGAGACCTTACTGATGTTTTTAGATGAGAATGTAAGGTGGCCTGAGCTAAAAATAAACGCCCTTCCTTTTTGTCAGCAAAGGAAACTGGATGGCAAGAGAAGGATGGAATGCCCAAGAGGTCCATGAGCTGTCTTTGTATCTCTTAGTGTTTGCACTGTAGCTGTGTTATTTATAGAGTGTGGCTGTGTGTGAGAGAGAGACAAAAAGAGAGAGACAGAGACAGAGGAAGAGAGAGACCGAGAGACATGTGTATGGAACGCTGGGGGTTAGTCAGGCAGAAAAGGAAAAAACTGAAGATGCTGAAACTTACAGAAAAATTTCAAATATGTGTAAAACTGCCATCATTTTTAGTTACTTTTTGAAAAGAAAACTATGTGTATTAAGTCTAGCTCTCTTCCTACATTACTCCCAGAAAAGGATGCAAAATCATCAGAAAAACTAAGTCCAAATGACATAATGTAAGTCTGGGGAATTTTAGGAAGTGTAATTTGGCTAAACCAAGTTCAGATTGGTCTCTCTGGAGAGAGAACAAGCTCCTTTTGGAGATTACCCATGCTACTTTTAATTGTTTATGATCATCTTTGTGTGGCTGCATCGAATGACCTGATTTCTCCACCAGTCTCCGGTGTGTTCAGTTTTACGACGTCAGGATACAAGCAGCAGTGGACATTACCATATAAATCTATGCACACTGAATCGGTTTTTCCAGAAAACGGTAAGTCATTCAAATTTTCTATTTCAATTTCTCGGTCTGGAAAATGGGAATAAAAAAGACTACATTCCCAAGCTCACAGGATATTGCAGGGTCACGCAGAACAATGTATATAGTGCGCGTAAAGGTTCTGGAATCAATGTGCTTTGCAATGGTAAAGTGATTTTAATGTAAAACATCAAATATGAAAAATAATGACAAAATGTGATTTTTTTCCCTCTCAAATTAAAACATTTATCATTTTGATGGATGTCTGAAACTCAAAGAATGTACTATCTTTTAAATGTAAGACCTGCTACACAAAGGACAGGGTGTAGACAGAGGAGGGTGAGTACCCAGAAAGAAGTGATTTGGACCAAACAAAGAAAAACAAATTTCTCATTAAGCAGTGACGGAAAAAGGAAGAAATGAAAAAAAAAAAGATGATTTAACATGTTTGAGTCCATGAACATAGCAGATGAGAAGAGACTCCAAGAGGAAATCTGCCTTGGGATTAAAAGACAAGGTTTTGGTTTTGGTTTTGTGTTTTTAAATTTCACCTCTCTCACTGTAGGCATCTCTGGTTGTTGGAGAGAGTGGCACATAGCATGTTGTGACAGAAGGCACATAGCATGCGCTTTCCAGACACAATCTGCCCAGCTGTGGCACCACATCTTGGTAGCGTGTGGCCTTAGCAACTCACCTAAGTTCTGAGCTTGTGTTCTCATCAACCACGTGTGGATAAAGACACCTTCTCAAAGTGTTTATATTTGAGGCCTGTAGAAATGGAGTCACACAATGTCTGGCACAAGCACGTTATACACACAGATTATGAAGGGAAACAAGAGTACAAGTCATACATATTACATAGTGGAGTCTAACTATCATCTGGAACACTAATTAAAATAACCCCCTTTTTAGATTGTGCATCTGTTACCTGTAAGTTCTCTGTCTAGGCCTGTATCACTGATTTCACAAAAGGATTTGTTAGACTATCAAGAAAGAGAGGAAAATGTTTCCCTCTTGTGTTGGTTCATAATATTATTACAGAGGAAGATCCAATCAGAGTTGCTCAAGGAAGAAGGAAGTAGGAAGAGCCTTGGCTCCTGAGGCTCTGGGCGACTATATCAGGAATATATTTCACCATTTGAGTCCAGAAAAGGTGAGTCAAAGAGGCAACTGCTACTAAAGGGATTTATGACACTCCCTGGGCGGGGTTTTATCAAAGGGTCACAAAAGCTTCAGGCCATCCTGGGAAGAAGGCTCTATGGCAAGAAGCCTGATGGAGGTTAGTATTCAGCTGCCTCTGTCTCCATGTCTGGTTCCACAGATATTTGTAACTATCTGAGCGTGGCTCATGGGGGAGAGTGAGCCAACTGTGTGCAATTTAAGAATTTCTGGCATCTATACTGTGCTCCTCCTTACTGGACATAGCCACTTGCAGTGGGTTGGGGAGCCATCTTAGCTTTTCACCCTTGGAGGCCACGCACTCCCTTGACATGAACTTGCGTGACAGTGATGGCTTGATCCTACACGGTGATTCGCCAGCCAGAATTCAACCACGAGGGCAAGCAGAAGATTGAGATTAATGATTTGCTGTTCCCTTTCTTGTCCACCAGCAAGAAGGACAACCTGCAGCCCCCCGGGATGCTCTTTGCCAGCACATGGGGCCACGAGACTGCTTTGAAAGATGAACGAAAAATAAATCCTCAAAAAAAAAAAAGAGAGAGAGAGAAGAAAAGAAAGAAAAAGAGGAGAAGGAGTAAGATGAGGAGGACCAGAGTAAAGGAGAGAAGGGGATAGTTACTCATCACCTCAAGGGGCAAATCCAGACTCCCCAGGGCAGGTTGCCCGGAGTCCCCAGATAGATGGAGCTGGCAAACCACAAACAAGATTCTCCACCCAGGAAGACTTCGACTCTCAACACTTTTTACCTGATGGAGTCAGACCATCCCTGTGCTCGTGCATGTACACACACCTACAAGAACATACAGATATGTCAAACCCACATCTACTTATGCATGTATGAGTGCATCTACATGCATGGGCGGAAGGGGAGTGCACACGTGGGAGTACACCCCACACCCAAAATATTTTCACAGAAACATCAGGATTGGTGTATGACTATTCTCCAGTGAGGGTGAAGCATAAAACAAAGCGTCGGTCTTACTAAGTGAAGACAAAAGACTGGGTCCTAGGCCATCACACTTATTTTACTGTGCTGTCCAAGAGGACACGCTGACAAAGCAAGTTTGAGCACTAGACCCTGCCATGCCCCATGTACACTATATGAGTCACAGTGCCCCTGTGGGCATTTGCAGAGCTGGACTGCGGATCTTTCCCTGATGACTCTCCTTGTATCACTTTTATTTTTGAGATTATAATATAAATTACATAATTTCTCTCTTCCCTTTCTTTCCTCCCAAAGCTCCTGCATAGCCCTTTAGACTCTCCTTCAAGAAGCCTTTCCCACCAATCTCTGCTCTATGGATATATTTTATGTATATAACATGGATTCCTAAATATAACTTGTCCAGACCATATAAGCTACCTGTGTACATGGTTTCAGGACTGACCATTTGGCCCACCTCTTCCACTCCCAGCTTCCTTCCATTGCCTATAGTTTTTGTGTAGGGTTGAGTCCCCTTGAGCTTTCCCCTACCCACTTTGCCATGTCCACTGTTATTGTCCTTGTTAAGCTTGGTTTGGAGAGTCATGTTGGTGAGACTTTATGAGTATAGCTTCTGACATAAGTAGGAGACTCCCTGAATTTTTTAGCTCTTAGAATCTTTTTGCCTCCTTTCCCTCAATGGTCCCTGAGCCTTAGGTGTGGCAGTGTTTTGTAGATGTATCCACCGGGCTCCAAAATTCTGCATGTTGATTTTTTTGTGACCTCCTCTTGCAAAGGAAGTTTCCTTGATAAGGGTTGAAGACTACACTTAGCTGCAGGTATAAGGACAAATGTTCATAGATTATTGTCAGGGTTTATGCTGGCTTAGTAAATTATTGGTTGTAGAGTCTCCTCTAATAACCATGACTTTACTAGCCCTGAGCAGGTAGTTAGGTTCCCAGTCCCAGGCACGGTTTCCCTCTTGTTGAGTATATCCTAAATCCAATTAGAGAACTGTTGGTCACCGCCAAGGTACGCACGCCAGTACTACACCCTTAGCGTTACCTTGCCATGCTGGTCATTGACGTGGTTCATAAACATCATAGCTAGGAAGGACAACGGATTTCCCCTGTCCTTTGGAAACTTGCATAGTGCCTCCTGGGACCATCAAGACTATTCCTCAGAGATGGGATATTCAGGTCAGTTCCAGCTCAGGGGTCTCTGGGCTCTGTTTCTGAAGTTAATGGTGTCTCAGCAACAGGGATTTACTTTCCACCTCTTGAGGATAACCAAGGACATCTGCATTAGATTACATGTTTTGGAAGTCTCTTGGACATCCCTCACCAACAACTCAAAAGAGGCCTGATACTGGGGATTTTGTTAGATGGTCTTAGGCTCTTAGAGATAGCACCATTATCCCATATGAGAAAAAAATTATTAAAATTATGTATGTGTATTTACATGCAGAATTGTTTGTATTATAAGAGTTTTTAAAGGTAAATAGTTAATAATAGAATTTCCTGTGGCTTTTCTGCTGTTCCTTTTTTTCTAATGCTCCCTAACTCCCTCTCCTGGCAATGGTCCTGTCTTACTTTTCTGGTTTCTGTAGTTACTAAGACTATGTACTCACCTCTGCAGGTTTGGAAGTAGGAGCTTCCAGTGAGAAAGAGCACGCAAAGTTTGTCTTTCTAGATCCGTGTCATCTCACTCAAGACTATCTTTTCCAGCTCCATTCACTTACCTGAAAATTTCATGCTTTCATTTTTTTTTTTTTTTTTTTTGTAGTTGAAGAGTATTTCATAGTTTAGATACACCACACTTCCATTATCTAATCTTCAGTTGTGGGGTATTTAGGCTGTTTCCATGTTCTACCTATTGTGAACACAGCAGCAGTGAACATGGCTGAGCAAGTATCCTCAGAGCACGATGCCAAACCTTTGCGTATATACCAAGGAGTGATACAGCTGGATCATACGGTCAATTTATTTTTAGCTTTAAGAATTCTCCATACTGAGTTCTACAGTGGCTGCACCAGTTTGTTGTCCCCGTTTTAAGGCCACAAATTATCTAATCAGCATATTTAGTAATCAATAGTGCCCTCCTCCTATAGGAGAAGGCTACAAGTAGGGTACTTCATTCATCAGATTTAACCTGCTTCTGTTACTGTCATGTTTTTGACATTTAAAATTCATCCCTAAATCTGCCCTGTGATGTTTAAAGCCACGCATCCCACTGAGTCACTATCTACTTCATCTTTTATCTGTTCACGTTGTTAATTGTCACAAATATTTTACTTTCTCTAGTCCCCCATTTAAAAACAAAACAGAAAGTTTCCATTCAGGACCACTCTGAGACTCCCTTATTTTACAGCGTAACCTCCCAGCAGAGTTGCTTGTCTGCCTTTCCTATTTATCTGTCTCTGCTTAATAAGTCTAATAATTCCACTGAGCTTGTTTCCTCCAGTCACAAAAGCCCCCCCCCCCTTTGCTAAACCCAACAGATATTTTGTTAATCAGAGATCACCCAGGCCTTTCTACGACTCCCTTTTTCATTACAGTCCTTGTTTTTAACACATGCTCCTGGATTTCTCTTCTCGTAAAGTTTCTTTTTTAGGCTCTTATTCTTCCTTAGTGTTATCTTGCTATTTTTTCTTTACATGTGGTATTCCCCATGCTCCACTCTGGGTCCTCCTTTAATCCCTGGTTCCAATGATCACTCATAAAGTTAGTCATAAATTTTGTCAGTGTCATAAAGTTAGTCAGAAATGACTTGTTCTACAATTAATTTTAAAAAAAAGGTAGCAAAAAGAACTATTATTTTGTTTTTTGTTTTTTCTTTCATGAAGTCTGCTCTTGCCAATATGCTTTAGCTTTTTCTCTGGCATTATGGTAGAAGTGCTCCTTGCCTGTTCTCTGAAAGCACAAATACAGCTGTTGCTCCAGCTGTCAGGTTCAAATTTAAAGACACAGAATAAGGCACCAGATGCCCTGCACCAGAGACAAAGTTTTCTTAACAGTGTCCTAACAAAGTCAAGCTTGGGTCCTATTGGTCAGTTCGTTGCCCCGTGGCCATTTCCATGTGTAAAAGAGTCAGGCCTGCCCAATAAAGTGAGAGTGGAAAAGGTGACCCGGGACACATGTGGGTGAGTCAGGTTTTCATCTACATCATGCTATGTCAAACCTTTCTGCCAAGCTCCGTGACATCTCTTGGACATTGCTGAGATGCTTAGAATCCACACACCAAAACCTAGACCATGATTTTTCTTGAGATCCAGCTCTCCTGCCAGTACTATTTGAGGAGATAAATGCACTGTTCATCCATCCACAGATACAGAGAACCAAGGGTTGTTGCTACCAATAGTTCCATCAGACATACTGCCCACGATGCCTGTCAATTTAGGCTTCTACTATCTCTCAAGTTCCTTCACTTGTTCCTGCTTCATCCGTCATCATCCTAGTTCAAATTAACATTTTTTCTTTGCCAAACACCTGAGAGGAAATCAACTGAAAGGGAGGAAAATTTTTATCTTGGCTCATGGTTTTACAAGTTTCAGTTTATGGTCAATTGGATCCATTGTTCTGGGCTATGGGAATCAGAACCTCATGGAGAAAGTGTTTGTAGAAAAAGTTGCTCACTTCATGGCAGACAAAAAATAGAAAGAATGGGGAAAAGGACACAGTACAGCCTTCACCAACTCAACCTCAGTGACATGCTTCCTCCAACTGGATCCCTCTAATGTCTCCAACTCTTTGAAAGAGTCCCTCGAACTTTGTAATCCATCAGTGGAATAACTCATAAATGAGGAGGCCACCATGAGCCAGTCACCGCTCAAGACTCCATTCTGGACCTGCTGCACTGAATATCAAAGCCTCAACCCATAAACTTTTGGGAGGTGTTTCTGATTCACAATACACTCCTTTTCAGTCCCCAAAGTGTGTGTGTGTGTGTGTGTGTGTGTGTGTGTGTGTGTGTTGGGGGACATACAGAGGCCAGAGGTTAACACTGTGTGTCTTCCTCTATCTTGATCCATCCCCTGCCCCTCTTTTGGAGACAGGATCTCTCTCACAGAACCTAGAGCTTACCAATTGGGCTGGGCCACCTGGCCAGCAAATTCTGTGGATCCACCTGTTTCTACACCCAGCTGCTGGGACTGCAGTTCTGTTCTACCATTCCTGGCTTTTTGTGTAGGTGCGAGGCAACTAAACTTGGATTTCATGTTTGGGTAGCCAATATTTTAACCACTAAGATATTTCCCTGGCTCCCAAAGTACTATTTTAAAAAGCAGTTTAGATTATCATGACCCATATTTAGGGCCACGACTCTCATTTACTGTTAAATGATTCTAAGCGCCACAGACTCTACATTATCTGAGTGCTGCTCAAAACCTCTCCTGTTTTACCTCAATGCCTGGGTTCCTCCTACTGCCCTCCTGAAATACATTGTACTCCCTTAAGTCCTAGGAATTTCCCTTTCCTGATTATTTTTTAAAGTTCCAAAGCTTTTCTTTCAATGAGTTGATTGTGGCCCACCTTCACAATTCAGTGCAAATATTCCTCTCTAGAGAAGATAGTCTTGATCACTAGATCACATTGCATCCTCTGATTCAGATCACCCAAAGCTGTTTTTTTTTTTTTTCTTTTGTGGCTTGTGCCATAATTTATGATTATGAATTTATTTGCTTGACTATTGAATCAGCACCAGTTCCTTCCGTTAGAATCTAAGCCCTGGGGAGGAAGAACCGTCATGTTTGTCTTTGTCATTATTTCACCCCTAGTGTCTTCACCGGGCACAATGCTAGTCACACACTAAGAACCAGTATGCAGTTGCTGAATAAATATTGACACATAATTGTGTTGACACATTGGCAAATTTTAATCAAGCAAACAAACCAAAAAATGGATGTATTGATTTCTTATTATACATCCAGAAGTGTTAAAAGTCCAAATAAAGGGAGAGCTGTAAATTTAAGGCTAATCATGATAATAGTAATATCTTTATTATACAATTTACACTATAGTATAATAGCATGATAGTGTGTGTTCTGGGGGTTAATAATCAGTGTCTTAGATGACATCTGATTCTTAGCTTAGGCCATCTCAGTTCTCTATACATGGGGATGTAGATGTTTTCTCCCTAAAACATGGGGATATTTAGAGCTAAAAACACTATGCCTGTAAGCCTAGCTATGTGTGTAGCTGAGGCAGGGGAATTAGAAAGCCAGTCTGGGTAATTCACTGAGACCATCTCAAAAGAAAGAAGGAAGGAAGGAAGGAAGGAAGGAAGGAAGGAAGGAAGGAAGGAAGGAAAAAGGGAAGGAAGGAAGGAAGGAAGGAAGGAAGGAAGGAAGGAAGTGAGGGAGGAAGGAAGGAAGGAAGGAAGGAAGGAAGGAAGGAAGGAAGGAAGGAGAGAGGGAGGGGAAGAATTGCATACATTTAGTTTAAAATCAGTAGAGTCATAATGATTGCTTCTAGAGAAAGAGAGACAGAGAGATAGAGACAGTTAGAGAGAGAGACACAGAGAGATACTTGTCTTCCCACACACCTAACCTTTCCACTTTCTTTACCTTGTTCTTTTTTTTTTTTCAGATCATCTCTGTCATTATGAATGTCAGTTCTGAAAGAAACTTTATAGGCATGAATGACACAAAGAATGAGCATGTAAGTGGAGTTCATGCTGGCCTGGCTAGTTTCCACTCCTTCAATGATCCCCAAATATCTCCTTGTGTCCCTTAAAGGCTTCCCTAACCTAACCGGATCTCCCCAGAGTGAAGTAGGATGAGACACAAGACATGTCTTGTTGCTTCTTTTGGATGCAGCCATGACAGGAGTCTAGACTGAAGACTGAAAACAGACAGGGGGCCCATGTCCATGATGAAGACTGTGAAATTGTTGGGAATGTGAGGCTTGATCTGTTCCCAGTGGCACACTTGTTCCTTGTGTTAATTTTGCGGAATGTTATAGAAAAAAATGGTATCCTTCCCAGTCCTCAGTGTCTGAAATGTGTGTGTGGTAGACAGTCCCAGAAACTGCTTCAAGGAGGAATAATAGTAAGGTGATTCTTTTCCATTACTGGCACATATTACTGAGTCCTGGGTTCCAGGTCATGGTCTGTTGGGTTTTTGGTAAGGCTGCAAAATCAATAATTTTATTTATCCTGTTAGTCTACTATAGCTACATCCTGTTTTTCCAACGTTTACTGTTTTGTTGTATTGAATCCTCTTAAAGATACTTTTTGTTCATTCACTTGTTATTTTCATTTTTGCATGTTTCTGCATAAATGTTTACATGTGTAAGAGTGAATGTGTGTGCAGATGTGTGTGTGTGTGTGTCTGTGTGAATGTGGAGGCCCAAAGTTGATGCTATGTGTCTTCTTCCTTCATTTTACCAAGTGCTTGGGTTACAAGCAGTGTCCACACATGCCTAGTGGATTCTATTGATCAATGTCCTCAGCCCTAGGAGAGACCCTCAAGGAATGTCTATCATCAGGAGCAGGGACTTTGAAAAAATTCATATCTTTATTTTTATACAGTCTGCTCCCCTTCAGTTTCTCTAGAAGAAAGCAAATCTTTCCACTAACATGATTTTATTCCAAAATTTCTATGCATGACAATGCCGATACTACCACACATACAACTTATAGCAAGACACAATGCTCACATTTAAGGATTTGCAAAAGCTACATATTTGTACACAGATTTATGCACTGTGAGTAAGTGATAGATGATAGATGACAGAGAGCTAGATAGCTAGATGATAGACATACAGACAAATGATAGATACATAAATGATAGATGGATGATAGACATACAGATGATACATCCATACATAGGTGATGATGATAGATGATAAAGGATAGACAGATAGAGGTAAAGACACAATGATCCTTATCAAATCTGTTCCATGATGTTTTCTTCTGGACCCCCTCTCCAGTCACTCTCTTCCTTGTTTCTGTTACTCTCCAGTTTTCCAGAATTTCAGTTTTGTCTGATCTTTACTTTCAATATAATTTTAACCTCTGGACCATGTCAGCACATTTTTCCCCTCCAACTTTTGTTTTGTTTTGTTTTGTTTTTAGAGAAAACAATCCACCACTGCATTCGAGTATTCCTAAATCTTTCATTTTCTGCCAAAGTCAACTTCCCAAACAAAGGAAACACTACCGTGACCCACACTGTCCAGATCTTCTTAGTCAGTTTTTGAAGCTGTATCTTTCATTTCTAGATGACTCACCAAAATTATATCTAAACAACTTCACCCAGCCTTCTTCATGAAACAGATCCAATTAACTCACTCTTTTAATTAGCTAGTTGCTAAGTCCCACCTACAACTACTCCATTGTTTGCATAAACCACTAGCTCCCTGATGACACAGTTGTGGGGCAGTGCTGTATCCCTTTGGTCTATGCTCTTTTAGTATCCCCTATAACCCTCTAATCTAGTCAATAATGACTATTGTCTCCCAGAGCTCAGTTTTATCTTTTGATCTAATAACCACTGAATTTCAGCAAAGTATCCAAGATAAAGGCTGCATTCTTTCTTGGCTATAGTCTTATGAGTTCTGTGGTCAATTCCACATAAGATGAGGCATGTCTTTAATTCTTCCCTTCCTCCTGTATTCTTGGATGGATGTGTAGCTACTTCGACTGTAGACTTGACGTCAGATAGTCGACCTTGCAACTGGAGGGGAAACACAGTGGTTGGTTGGGAAGGAAGGGGGCCTCTACGTGCTTGAAAAAAGGGGGCCTGTTCACCGTGCTTACAATGTTGTAGATGAATGAGAAAAGCATACAGCGTGGCTTTTAATTTGGGGTAGTGTGTGGCTTTCACCTGGCCCTAATCTCCTATCTGGGGTAGTGTACTGAAAGCCAGCACAGCTACAGTTAGTCACTATGTCTGTTGTAGGAGACCATCTAGCTTAACAAAATACTGAAAAGAAGAAGAAGAAGAAGAAGAAGAAGAAGAAGAAGAAGAAGAAGAAGTCAGCAGCTCTTTGAAGGCCATCGTGTTCTGTACGAGACTGAGAAAGTTCAGGGTGCTGGTATGTGATGAGCACTCCATGACACACTTAGAAAATCCTTGAAAGGTAAATTCAAGGGCAGAGCTAATTCATCTACAAATAGAAGCAGAAAGGAAACTTTTTGGTTTGTGACCAGTGGGTGAAAACATACTCATTTGAGTTCTTGTGTGCACGGCAGCCCTAGTTGAATTTGTATCCTAAGTGGCTCTATGAGAAGCAACACTCACTAACCATGTTGATGACTGAGATCCAGCATGCTTTTTAAAAGGTGTCCCTTGCACACCATGGGAGCCAGCCCAAAAGTGCTCACCTTCGCAGCAATGGAACACTGCCCCCGCTTAGGTGAGATAGGAGAAAGTAGACACAGCTGAAGATGAAAGCTTTTATTCTTGCATACACTATCTGGACCAGTGGGCAAGGGGGGCCCCCATAGGAACCAGCCTGGACAAACAGAGCAGAGGCCTGCCAAGTTTCTGAGGGGATCGCATGGCCAACAAAACCATAGATTCGGTCTACAAAACTCTGGCCAGCCCCTGAAGTAATCCCTAGGCTCCAAACCAGTGCCAGCAGGAAAGAGGATATAAAAACTGTGAAACCCCAAAGAAAGGTATTGCTCCAAGCCCCGCCCCCCCCAGATGTGGTTATAAGGGAAAGTGGAGAGGAAAGAATCCCAGGGTGCATATCCAGGGACTTTCAAGGACAAGGGTCCAAGGACAACTTTCCAGGCCCTAGAAGGGGGCATCCAGGAGAACTAACCAAAGTGCTTTGTTTGCAGTTCTCAGCCGGAAGAACTTTATTGTGTCTTTAGGTCAGTGCTCAGAGTCTCTCTCTCTCTTTTCTAAATGAGCATTTTCAGTATAGTGATTCTATTTATATTTTGCAACTATATGTAATGTGGGGGGAAGGTGAGTAACCAGAAAAATTCAATATATGGAATCCCTGATTTTGTTTTAACTTCTGACACCTTTTCAGATAATAAAATTATTATGTCCCAAGTTCCTTTTCCATCTTAAATATCACAAAAATTTTAAAGCTGCTTTTATAGATGAGAAGTTAATTATTTACAACAGAGTAACCTTACTACTAGAGATGCAAAAACAAAGTGAAGAAAAAGCAAAAAGATCCATAAGCTCGAAGCAGTGCATTCCATTATGTCTTAGATGCCCTCCCCCGGTCTTAAAGGAAAACATGTAACTTTATTCTGTTCTCCCTTGGTATTAGCTTCAATTTCCTTTCCAAGCTTCACAAACACACAATAAGCTTTTGATTATCAAGATTCCAAGTGCTCTCCTAGACAGCCAGTGTGCATTTATGAAGGGAATCACTAAAGAAGCAATCTGACTCCATCCAGGGAACACTTTCGAGAGCCCCTAAGCGACCCTCCGTGACTATGGAGGAAACTGAAAACACTCTGGCCTTATTTTCACGATTGCTTTGGTATCTCCAGGGAAACACACAAAGGTGTTATTTGTTTATTGGTGCCCACCTTATCTCAGAAAGGCTTTAAGACAGATTAGGAAGAAGTGCATGATAACACGGATGTAAAGAGAGGAAAAAACTGATTTCAAATAAAAAGTATGAGAAGTAAAAGAATCATATCAACACTAATAACTTTAGGGTACAAAGGTGTGGCATGAACATTTACCCAAACTGGGCCATTCCCTGACTCCTTAAGGAGGATACTGTTTAAGTTGGCTTTTTATTATAGTCACAGGATCAAAACCCACCCAACGACCCAGACAAGCATGCCTGCGTAGGCTTAGACTTTTCACCAAACTTACTTTATTTAGGGTTCTTAAACACCTTTACTCCCTTGGCCTTAGTTGGGATTAGTAAGGAAAAGGGCTGTAGACCTCTTTATCTACTTCCTGCTGATTAGGGTCAACGGGTCATTAGGGAATTACCAAACGCAGGATACCAGCAGTCCAGTTGAAATTCCAACATCAAGAAGCAACACGAAGTCAGGAAAAGCTGCAAGACCCAGTTTGGCTGCCCCAGAAAGTTCTCTGGAGCATTTCTCTTTGTGAAGTCAAGTGTCGAAGCACAAAGATCAGCACAGCCAAAAAGTGATCCCTCACTGTGCTTGGGCCTCTATATATCTTCTCTCCTCAGATATATATGGATGTTCTTAGCTGGCCAAAGTCACGCCCTTCAAAAGAGAGAGCTCACAGGAAAACATCACTTGCCCTTTCCCAAGCCAGCCTCCAGGAAAATATCATGTGCCCAGCTTGTTGCAAAACATCACATGACAAAACTGAGTCTTCAAAGAAACCAGAAACTTCCACTTTATGGTTGTTTCCGGGAGACATTTCTTGTGAGTCATCATAGAATGGAGAACATCATGATTTATTTTATGAAAAATAAAATAATTTTATAAGGTATCATATCTTACAGTATTCCTTATAGAGGCTGATCGAATCATTCTAAAGCATACTTAAATAATGAGTACTTAAATAATGAGTAGAAGTGGTAAAAGAAATATTTAGTGATCTGACTGGAAATGAAGAGATGGTGATGGATTCAAGAGATGTTCTGTAGTTCACATTAACGAGACCAATACTTTTGCATTCGAGGACATAAATAGACATTGATTGGCAGTAATTTTGAGAATGTATTTCCCAACAAGTCCTCAGAGAGTAGTTATTTTGTGTAGCAAGCTAAGCACAGACCATGCGCTTTAAAAGCTAGCTGAGCTGAGGTCAGAATGAATAAAAGCTAAGAATCCTTGGATCAAGGCCATGTCATTTCCCCTTGAAAAAGAGTTGACAGGGTCCTAGGCAGTGCTGAGCTTCTCTTTAGGAAGGAATTCTGTAAATCTGCCTGAATGCACAGAACCAGTAATGAAGACAGCAGTGTCCTCGGCCATAGAGCACAGGTAGTGAGAATTTACTTAGGCAGAAAGCTTTGTAAATCGCTTATGCCACCTCCAATTTCCAATTTCACTCTTGTATAAGTTTCAGGTGTCCTTCCAAAAACAGCCTGGAAAACTTAATCTCACCTCACTTTTCCAAATAAATTGAGGAGTTGCAAAAGACTAACACACTGAAGATGGAGGCTGGGGAGATAGCCCAGTGGTTAAGAGTACTTGCTGCTCTTCTGAAGGACCTGAGTTCAGTTCCCAGCATGAAAGTCTGATAGTTCACCAGCACCTTTAAATCCAGTTCTAGAGTCTAATGCCCCGTTCCGGGCCACACAGATTTTTTTTTTTTTATTAAGACCATACATGTTAGAGTAGTTTTCTTGATCCTAAAATTGTATCATCTGCATATGAAAAATCTTCATTCAGTTCCACCAGTAGTTATTTAAAAGCAGTAGGGAGAGCCTAGCCCCATCTGTGCCTACTTAGAAGGTTGCTCATTCTCAGGGTCCCACACAATCACTTAGGGATGAGAATTACCGGTCAGGAGTATTTCTTCATTCTGCTTAGATCACAGGGGGCTCCTTTTCACACAAGCGAAGGCTGTACCATGGCCCAAACATCTAGCCCTACCTTGCCCCACAGAGAACAATAGGCATCCTTCATGTAGCATCTCGCTTGACTTCTAACTTGCAAATGAGGAGGCCAACACCTGGCAAGCTGAGCAGTGTGGAGCAGGACTCATTCAGAGCATCTTCCCAGATACTGACAGGAATGTGGAAGCGATCTAGTTGCTTCGCTTCGTTAGCTCTCTGGGATGCGAGTTAAGCTGAAGGAAGCCCTGAACCCAACTGTCTGAGGTACGGACTGCCGGTACATGGCTTTCCAAAAACAGTGCTGGAATATTCCATATATTTAAAATTAATTCAGACCTTAGGAAGCCCAAATATAATACCAAGTGGTTAAATGCTCTCTGTGGAATAATTTAAACAGATGGGTGGGTTGCCATGAGCCCCACCCCTCCATGATAGTTTATGTGTTTGATAGGGAAGGGAGAAAGAGTTTTAAAATGGTAGTCCCTACTTTAAAACAAAAAAAGAAGTCATGAAAGTAAAGGTGGGTGAGGTGGAAAAAGGAAGGGGACTAATGAGAGAGAGGGGTACTGCCAAGTCCCAAAAACACCCAGGACAAATGGCTGCTGCTGGCCAGTTCTCCCATCATCCCTGAGTACTTGTGCCTCCACCTAGCCCTTCTCATGCTGCTCCCTATCCTAAACCTCACCATCCCAGGGGTGTGACTTCTGCTTCCCTTCCCTATATAACTAATAGCCTGATCCTGGTATAATTCAGCTGTTTTTTTTTTTTTCTCTCTCTCAGCCTCTTGACTCCGTTCTTGTTTCCCTTGTGTTCTCTTGGCCTCCTTCTGTCTCTCTCTTCTTTTGTCTTTCTCTCTCGCTCTTCCCAGCTCTCTCCTCTCATGGCCAAGTCTATTCTGCTGGCTCCATTCAGTCTGGACCCTTCCAGGTACCTCTGGCTATTCTCTCCCTCATACCTGCAATAAAATCCTCTCTCCTTGACTGGTGGTGGCTTGCCTTTAATTCTAGCACTCGGGAGGCAAAGACAGGCTGATCTCTGTGAGTTAGAGGCCAGCCTGGTCAACAGCTTATGAAGAAAAATCCTATCTCAAAAAAACAAACAACAAATAAAACTCCTCTTCACAACCATACCTCGGAACAATCTCGTTCTCATTTTTCATTCAGAGACAGAGAGGATAGTAGAGAAAGGTGGTGAATATGTCTGAAATACACCATGTACATGTATGGAAATGAAATCCATCACTATGTATAATAAATATAGGCTAATCAAAATGTTTAAAAAATCAAAAGATAAACTGTTTTCAAACCTTAACATGATGAAGGGGCTTAAGAAGAGAAAATACTTTAAAGACAGCACGGATTAAAATATTTGTGTAAAGAAAAGTTCTGTGATAAGGTAAATTTTTAAAAGAAAAAAATAATGAAATCTAACAAGAGCATCATAAAAAAAATATCAGGAAAGAAGGACTGTTAGGTAATGGAAAGGGGGCAGATTTAGACAATGATGGAGAAATACGGAAGGTCTGGGAGAGACCCCCCTGGAGTTCTGTCCTGCTCTGGGGGACTGAGAACAGCAAAGCCTGGCTGTCCCCCACACCCCTCACATATACTGCATGTGGCTCTAAAGGATGGACCAAATGCAGAAAGTCGCACCTAGACGGGTAGAAGCTAGTCAGGAAGGGCAGAAAGTGGGTTAGGGATAGAGACACAAGACACTCGGACAGCCAAAGGCTTGCTGCACGAGCTCACCTATTTTCAAACTATGTCTAAGCACACAGGACAGATAGTTTGATTATCCCTATTTACAGTGGAGGAAATACAGATGAAGAAGGCAAAGGGGTGAAGAGTCAAAGATACAGCAAGTCTGCAAAAGAGCCGGAATCTGAGGTTGCCGAAGTTCAGTTTCCCACTTGCAGCCTCTAATTTGCCAGACATACTCAAGGTATTTTCTTTTCCATACAGCAAATACAACTGCCAGTACAACTCTCAACCTATGTGGCCATTTTCATGAACCATCACAGCTCACACAATTGCATCTCATTTCCTCCTGAGACTTCCAACAATGATACTGTCACGTGGGCGTGTCCCTGAGAACCCCAGAGGCGTGTGTGTGTGTGTGTGTGTGTGTGTGTGTGTGTGTGTGTCGGGGGGGTGTGTTATGATTTACTGTGCCTTGTTGGGGGGGAGTGTTATGATTTACTGGGCCTTGTTAGGCCCTACTACTGTCCTGCCAGCCTTCACACTTGGTTTAATCCTTTTTTTCCTAAGAAACAACAGTAGAGACAAAAAGCCCCCTGCCTGGACAGAAGTGGTTCCATAGAGATGGTAAGCCCATTCTTTGGATAGGAGCCCCCTCCTCCCGCTCCTCCATTGCCAGGCCGCTGGCTCTTCTTCCTCACCATCCCCAGCTGCAGAATCACCATTACATCTCTATTCATTGTTAAGTGACCAGACTACGCAAATAGGAAGACGAATGGTTAGTCAGGGAAATTTGGGCCACCGTGATTGGAAAGGTACAGAGGAAAACATTATGGCCCTGGTCCCTTTGAAACATGCTGACAGTTGACTGATGAGTATCCATAAAATGACAAAGGCCTTCCTGTGTAAAGCTCTTTGCCACCAGCGCTTCTCCCTGGGAAACTAACTACCCTCAACTATCAGTGAAAATATTATTATTTTTTTCTGGTGAGTATCTGGATCCCTGTTTCTCTAGATACAGAAGAGCCTGGAGTGACTATGGCTCCCACTCCTGGGTGACTTGATAAGAAATGATGGGTTGGCCTGTTAACCAAGTGATTATAACAAGGAGAATCAATTGGACCGTGAAGCCCTATGAAACCTGTTTGTGCTTGGGTGTGAAGCCAGGATCAGATACTGGGAGAAACCCACGACACTTTAAAACCCGTGATAGTGACTCTAGGGAGCTAGGAAGTGGGTCTGTGCTGTCACTAAGCTCTGAGTCTATGGCAAGTAACACCACGAAGGTGCTGCCGCTTCCATCCTGCAGAAAGCCCTGCTGGCGATGCGGTTCCTTACGGTTCTTCATCGGTGTGTCTCTCCCACTGCTTTCTATACTAGGGCCTGTTAAAAGCTGGGAAATGAGGCGTTGCGGGGAGGGCAGTCGTGGGGAAAGGGAGGGCTGTGGGATCTGGTGCAAAATGCAGCGACTCTGTAATTGAAGGATTTCTTTATCTGGGACGTCCTCCCTTGAGTCACTCAGGAGGTATTTACCTTTCTAGGTCAAGTCTAGACTCTCTCTAGATTGGTTTCGTATCGGAGTAGCACAGTCCAAGAGAATTTCCTGGGAGGACGGAAATATTCTAAGTGTGTGCTACCCAATAGGACTTGAGGTTCTCGAACATTTGAAATGTGACCCCGATGATCAAGAACTTTAAATCTTATTTCACATTAATTCAGTAGCATTTCATTAGCATTTCTTTCCTCTTCCCTCCCCTCTCCTCTGCCCTCTCTTCCCTTCTCCTGCCTTTCCCCTTTTTCTGTATGTATTTGGTACTGGAGATCCAACTCAGGGCCTTGGCCATGCTAAGCAGTACTGCACCATTGAGCAGCATCCATGGTCTTCGATCAGAATATAAGTGGATGCATGTAATTGGTCTCATCAGGCAGTGTATTGAGGTCACCATCGTGTCCATCTGGATGCAGAATATTCAACCATTGTGATTGTAAGCTTCAGAAGAAAGCTGAGACATCACGAGTACAGACTTTTCTCAGGTCTGGGCCATTTAGCATAGAGACGAGCGGAGTGGTGATGATGGGCCTATCTGCAATTCCGTAGCTGCTCCCTCTTTCTGTCCACGGACCTCTCCCTGGAGCAGCCCCAGGTCATCTGTTTCAGCTCCTCGCTTCAGCTGCTCTCTATTTCAGGGTTTGAATGAGTAAATCCTTGGCTCTTTTGTACTTCAAGCCTGCTTCCGTTGGCATCCGAGGAGAATTTCCTCCCTGTTAGCCACCCGATCCACTAGCTGGGACAGTGTATGCTGGGCTTAGAGCCCAGGAAATGTCTGAGCAGGTTTTCCTCAGCTTTCTGGCTGGGCTTCTGCCCTGCTCAGTGACACCTGCTGGTTTCCTGTCCCCTCAGCTCCCAGGATCTGCCAACCCTTCCGATGTTTGTTCTTTGGCTTTGAGTTTTTCCTCCTTTTCTACTACCTTCATGGTGGCTCTTTCTGTGTCTTGGGATTCCCATGCCATGCACTCAGATCCCTTTCAGGAAGTGGCAGAGTTCAGGAGCATTTACCTTGTGCAAGAAAGCTGCATGATGCTTTCAAACTCTTGGCCTTGCCTTACCTTCCAGACTTTACATGCTTCAGGCTCCAAAGCTGTGTTCACATCTGATCAGCCTCTCATCTTTTGAGGGAAGATGTTAGCTACGTTTTCCTTCTTTTTACCTCTTTTTTCCTATTATTTTTATTTGCTGTTAAGTCTGTTTCTTTATTTTATCCTGCCCCCCCCCGACAAACACAAAAAGGCTGTCATATATTATTATAACTCATTGATCCATAAGGCAAGCCCAGTATGGAGGAGCTCTTTTGACATGTGTAGAATATTTAATTAGAGATATTTATAAATACATATTCTCTCCCTCCTCCCATAACTCTATCCTGATATCTTTTGGTGCTGGACACACGAAGATTTTGATGTGGTTTTAATAGTTCCTTTGGGTGGAAAAATACCCTTAGTGTAATTCAGAGTAGAATAGCTGCCTTCCCTGGAAATTTCCTGCTGGCTAACATGAAGTAACTTCAACTGTCATTATCTGTGCATAACTCAGCCCATTCTCACTGACTGGACCAGGGGTGCATGGTGACACGGTCTGGACAAATGAGTCTCTCTCCCAGGAACCTGGGATTGAAAGACAAGCAGCTCTTTGGGCTCAGTCTACTCGAAGGAGTATAAGTAGAACAAGGGAACATTTCACCTCTCAAGAAGACTGAAAATATGAGACTCACTAACAAGTTCAGACGAAAGCATCTACAGTGCTAAGAAAGAGAGAGTAGTCTAGCTATCCGTGCTGTTTCATTATCACCATCTATATAACCAGGGTAATGCCATCATAAGAGAGTGATGGGGGAGTCATAAAATTCGTTTTTTTCTGCAAAGATACCCTACTGTCTCGCTCGACACAAGTGGAAAGAACGCGGGTTGTAAGTGTCATGGGCACAACCTTGTAAGAAACCTGTGAAGATTGCTTATTTATGTTTATGTGATGTCAGGGTCTAGAGACCCTGGATACGCCCTCACGAGACTCATTAGCAGGTTCTCTATTGCCAGATGCTACGGCATCTCAGACGAAATCAACAACAGCCTGAGTCCCAAGTCATCTTCGACAGACCTCCTACAGCACCTGCATTTCTCATCATCTCTGCAGCAAGCCCCTCAATCTAGGTAGCCTACCGGTGTGCCTGAAGTTGTGTCTGTGTTGTATGAGGGGGTAAATGGGCCCCTGAAGTCTACATGGCAGAATGATTGTGATGACAAAATTCTAATTCTCCCAAGCATCATGGCCGAGTCTTTGATGTCTCCATCGTGAAGGGATATCTAATAGTCTCATTAATAATAATCTTCTCATTACTACTGCACTGAAAAACAGTATAAGATGGGAAACATTACATTTTTGAATACACATTTTCCCATAGCCTACTAAAAGGAGGTTCTAACCTTGTTATCTGAGTCCGGCTGTTCAGATGTGGTGGATGTCATAATGCATAGAGAAGATGTATCTCCTCTTTAATAGCTGCATCTCATGGGCTGAAATGAAAAAGCAGGAACAACTGTCAATCTGTTTTCCCTAATTCAAATCATACTGCAAAGCAGTGTCCACTTCACCTCAAGGGGCTTCACTTTTGCTTTAGGGAAAGGAACCCAGAGGCTTGTCCTTCTTTGGGGATAATTATCACTATGTATGCTGGACTTAAAGGCAGAGCTCCCGTGAGGAGAGAACCCGGGCCTAGCCCTGATTCAAATACTCACAGAACCCCTCTACTCACTTCTTGTATAGTCTTCTTAACTAACCTATGAGGTCTCTTCTTATCCATTAAAAAAAAAAAAATGGACCTGGTATTCACTGCTCGCATTCTCACAGAGTTGGTATAAAGACCTAATGAAGTATGAAGATGTTTAGAAATAATGATGTATTATGACAACGTAAGACACGCACGTGATGACAAGTTTTTGTACAGTGTCAAGCTAGAGCAATGGAAGGGACATATCATTGGTTTATGGGTGTGTGTGGATTCTTCCCTCTCCCCCCATGAGCCCAGTCGGTGTTTTCTTTTAACCTTACATTTAAATGTTGACCTCATAATCCTTCATAAAATACATTTTCAGTCATTTTTTATCTCTACTGAAACAGAATATTTTACCTCTAACTCAAGATAAAAAAGAAATTTGCAGCTGAAGGTCTCGAGAGGGGAATGTCTAAATGAGTCCGTCCATTAACGATAACTAAAAGTCAACCCACTGCAAATGGAAAAGGCAGGTAAACATCCATGTGTAATGAAATCAGTGAAGAAAATAAATTGCTCTCTATTCCTCCTCTCCCCAGTGCCAAGGGTCCATGACAAGGTTTTTGAAACCTAGTATTTGGAGATAAAGTTAATTTTAAATGTGGTTTCTTGGCTATTTAAATAGCAAGTCGTTTCACGTGTTTACTTAAATGCACACACAGAGCCACATGAAGTCCAAACACTGGGCCTTTTATATACTGAGACTACACAGTATCAGAACAGATGAGCGGCTACGTGATAAGAAGCATGTGTTTGGACCCCGTCTTTCAGGTTCCAAATGGAATTTTTTGAGATAAAATCCTTGAAGTGAATGATTTTAAAAAGTTAAATTTTTTTTCATAGTGAAAAGCCATGCTGACAAGTATTCTCATACACAGCGCTGCCTGACAGATTCTCCTTTAGGTCATAAGGCAGACAATTAAAAAAAATTCGAACAGATTTTCTACAAGTAGAATGATTAATATATATTACTTGATAGTCTAGAAACTCAGACTTTTAGGAAAAATTAGAAGGTAACATTAGAAGGTAATAAATTATTTTTAAATTAAATTCATACTAAAAGTATTTTTGGCTCAGTTAATAGTTAAAATAGATAATGATAATGTCTCTGTTCCCTAATATGTAGAAGCAATAGTTTTTAAACAGTCCACCCACTGTGCCATTTCAATATAACAAAACAGATTTCTTTTAGATTTTCCATTGATCTTGAGACAGACACACAGTAACAATGCTGTATTAATGATAATTTTAAGACTTCAATGATACTTCACCCTCATTCCTTGCATCTTATGATAGTATAGTATGAAGTATAGTATTAACAGTGAAAATTAATAAGCATAAGTTTATTAATACATTTTGTTTTCCCTTTCACAAAACTTGGGATATAAATAAAGTTGAGGTTCATAGCTATTCATGGCACAAACTTGTCTTCTTGTGAGTATTTATTTCCTTGTCCTAGAGGTACAGTAGAGTGCAAAAAACCACTAGATTAAAGAGTAGAGCTGTGGGTTTGACTTTTTGTATTGATGCAAATTTACACTACATTTGTCTGAATGTATTAAACTCTCTAGATTTAAGCTTCTGCATTTTCAAAGTGGAGTTGAAGTGGATGAGCCAAAAAGTGTAAATTACACCTGGTGTAATTGTTGTCTTAAAGACTTACTGCTAGTTAAGCTCTCCCTGTCTAGTTCTTTCTGAAGTCTGCCTGGCTGGTTCAACTCAGCTGTTCTCGCTCAAAATCGTTTCCAAGCTGACTGATTCAAACTGGCTTCTCTCACTTCTGACTGAATTGCTCTGCTTGCCCTCAAACTAATTACAGCAATCTGTTCTAATCTTCTGGCTTCTTCTCATTCTCTGGCTCATCTGTTTTCACCTGTGTCTAACTTGTTCTCTCAACATCCTGTGTCTGTAAAACTGTCCCAGCAAAAACTGCCTCCTCTCTTTCTCTCTACCTGCCCTCCTAAGTCGACTCTTTCCTGACATTGTGAGAACTAGGTGTATCCTATCTCTGACTCATTCTGTCAAATCTTTCTCCAATTTGTCACTTTGTCGGTTCCTCAATTTAAAAAAAATCACTGCTGCTTAAACAGGCTACTCCTTCTACAAACTAAATTTACCTTCATTGTTTTGGGAATAAAAGTGTGCGCTAAAGGCAGGTATGTATTCCAGCCATATCATACTGTAATCCAGGGTGTGTCTGCATTCCAGCCAGATCACATTGACCAAGAAGGTCGTTGGATATGACTCCTTGTAAGAGCAGCTATGTTGCTGGATTAAAACTCCTCTATAAAAACTTCCCTGTTAAATATAAAATCCTTTACTATTTTCTAGTAGAAGAAATATGACGTAGAACAAAATCTATGGACATGAAGAAAACATTGCAAAAACAAATATAAAACTAAACATTAATATAAAAAAATTAACAAAGAGAATGGCAAATGTTTAAGTACAGTTAGATTAAAATTATAAAGCTGATACTACTTTAATTCACAAGATTAAGGACAGCAGCTTTGGGAAAGGTTAAAGTGTAAAAACCAATGCATAGTTAACCAAATGACAGCCTTTGCATTCTCCTTCCCTGGGAATATTTTGGTTGGTCACCCTCCAACTTTTCCCTCCTCTGAAGTAGCCAGGTGCGTATTTATGTTTCTCTGCCTTGTTTGGTGTCCCAGGGCCCAAGTGTCAATGGGATGTGATGCTTGTGTCTTCAGCTTCACACACTCACCTAACCCAGCCACAGGCACACTCAGTAAGCGCTGTGAGCACACTCAGACCAGGCACACCAGCTTCGTCCTTCGCTCTGAAAGTCCTCCTCAAACACTTTCATTCTATGCCTTTCTTCTCTCACTGCCCTGGGGTTATCTCTCAATTTATTAACTCTCTCAGTAAGATTTTATTAATTGTGTAGCAAACACAATTTCTGTATAGAAACTAGAGTGGTGGTTCTCAACCTTCCTAACACCATGACCTTTCAATATAGTCCCTCTTGTTGTGGTGACCCTGACCCAGAAGATCATTTTTATTACTACTTCATAACTGTGATTTTTGCTACTGTTAGGAATCATGGCGTAAGTATCTGACATGCAGAGTGGTCTTAGGTGACCCCTATGAAAGAGGTTTGATGCCCCCAGGGGTTGCGACCCACAGGTTGAGAACCACTGACCAAGAGAGGGGTGGCTCATCAGTTAAGAGCATTGACCCCTCTCCCAAAAGACCCAGGTTTGGTTCCCAGAACCAACATGGTGGCTAACAGTCATCTATGACTCTAGTGCAAGGAGATCCAATGGCCTTTTCTAGCCTTTGAAGTCACATAGTACACACACACACGTAAAAGAAACTTTTCTTTACTTGTTTCAGTTGTAGTCTCGGGTGCTTACTGCTTCAGTCTGTAACCTAGGTCAAGTCCTGGAAGCTTGTAGCCTCTGGACAATCTATCCTAGGCCTAGAATAGTTTCAGCCTCTGCGACTTACTGCTTAATAAGCTCACCCTTTCTAGTTCTTTTTGAACTAGAAACTCCAGTTCACTCAATGCTGGCAAGGGGGCGCTGTAGGTCTCAGCCACCCTGGCCTCCCAGCCCTCTTTCTAGAGAAAACGGATTACCTTAGGAGACTATACTTCCCTCTCTCGCAAGATGCCTTACAGAATAATCAGGCTCGCCCCTCAGCCTTGCAAGAAGTCCTAGGGCATTCTACTGTCGCCACTCACTCAGCCCTTCTATCTCTGTGCTCACCAATCCTCGTAATTGTGTGCCTTCAAAGACTTTGTTTGGAGTCACACACCAGCAGGCTTGCTCATATCAGTCTGACCTTCGTAGGCCTGATTCCATTGTCTCCCCTGTAGTTACCACTGTCCTCAACGCTGAAAGGAGAGCAGTCGTGCGGAATATACATGACACATACCCCACAGTGACCATTCCCCTTCACTCAGCTGAGAATGAAGAAAATTCTTCATTGATTGTACAATCTAAAAACTGTAAAGTCCAATGTACTGGCGTGTTACAGCTGCTGCAAGGAGGAGGCCACACTGGAACACATGCTGTCCATCCACTGACTTACCTGGAAGTTCAGAGTCCTGGTGTTGGCAGCTATGATGTTTTCTGAGGCCTTGTTGCAAAAGACCTTCAGATGGTGCCCTCTGTGAATTTCCCTTGGTCTTTTCTTCTTGTGTGCTTATTCCCGGCATCCCTCTGTGCATCCTAATTTCTTCTGTTTTGAGTTAGAATGCCATCCAAACTGGGGTAAGACTTACTTTTCAAATTTCACTGGAGTGTGGCAGAACACGACTTTAACCCTAGCGCTCTGGAAACAAAGGTGGGCAGATCTCTGTGAGTTCTGGGAAAATCTGTGGGTCCACATAGTGAGTCACAGACCAGCTAGAATAATCTAGTGAGACCTTGCTTTAAGCAATTACACACACACACACACACATACACACACACACACACACACACACACACACAGCCTCTCATTTTAATTTCATTTCATGCTACTTTAAAGGTCCTAACAGCATATACAGGTACATTCTGAGGTCAATACCTCTAATGTACGACCTGTGGAAGGACTCAGTTCAGGCCAGTGTACAATCATCTCATTTAGGCCACAGATTCTCAAGAATGTTAGGTTATTTTAATGACCATTTTAACCTCCAAGAAAATTTTATGATTTCATTTCTATGAGCCTTTCATGGAGGAATCACTATTGGGCATTCACAGATCTGTGGTAATACATGATTCTTATAAATAGGAACCCATCTTAAGGGGAAATTTGTCTAAACCTCTTACAGATCTGATTCAGAATATTATGATAGAGGTGTCATGAGATCAAAAACACTGCCAACATTAGCACAAGGGAATGAGTCCTGCAGAATGAGATTGTCTTGAAAGTTTTTGAGATAGAGGCCTATAAAGGATTTTATGTAAAGGTGATTAAAGTGAGAGTATTTACTGCAAATAAACAACATGAAGTAAAACTTCCAGAGATGACATAAGACAGGGAATCATGAAAACAAAAACAAAATAGCAGAGTAAAATTATGTGTACCTGTTAGGTATAAATAAAGTACTATGTAACCGTTTAGCCTATATATGTTGAGAAGGCAAATTGTGTTCTCTGGATAGCAAAATATAAGTGAGATTCAGCTGTACCTCAATCTTCCGTTCTTCTCCACTGTGATGAGTGTATGTGGAATCTGAGGTGCATATCGTGGCCTATCCCAAAGTATTCCTCATCTTAGTGGAAAGAGATTCACATATTATCTTAATGAATGTGACCCACTAACAAACTCAGGTAGGAAATAAGAGAGCTGAATGTAAAGAGAGTAAAATCTCAACCAAAGAGACGTAGGAACACCATGCACCATCTAGGAAAGCTCAGGCCAGACACTTCACTTCATTAAACCTAATTGTGTCACCCACACACTGGGAATAACAATAATTCTTGCCCTTATAGACTTGTCTAGGCTATTTATGAACAGAAAAGATAGATTCCCTGCAAACTCTTGGCAAATATTAAGGTAGTATTCAAGCCATGTATGTGACAATCATTGTTATATGACAAGAATTTGTGTGCCAGTCAGGTCTGATTTTTAGATAGAGAGTTGATTTGGAAATGTAATCTGGGCTAGATACACTAAGAATGAAAATGTCAGTTTTATTTACTTTCCTTAAAAGAAAAATAGTGCCAGCCGCATGACCACCTCAGAGTCAAGTTTAAAGAACATCATCTCCATTTTAATTAAAGTGCATAAACTATGACCTATAATGACAGCCGCAACCAAGAGGAGATGGTGTTAAAACAGTGGTTTTCTGGCAGCATTCCATCTGAACTAGTCAGTTTAATAAGAGGGTGGGGATAAGGCCTCAGGACTGAGCACTACTAGAAAAGGACTCTCTTTTTCTAGCCAGACTCCGAAAATCCAGTCAACGATAAACGTCAGGTATGAGTGACTGAAAACCACATCTGCTCCAGTCCCCACCAGTCCTTACACACAGAATATTCTCCAACTTGCTATCTCTGGAGCCTAACTTCCAGAAATGTCTCTCCTCAAAGTGCAGTCTTGCTCTTGTTTTTTTTTCTTCTCCCATTTTTTTTCTCCTCCTTTCCCTCTAACCCCTTGGCTAACAATGACTGGTCTTTCCATTGACAGATGTAATGAGCACACTGCTTATCTGGTGTGCTGTTCTCTGCATGTGACATTATCTCTGGTTTTGTCCCTTGCATTCCCACTTGGAAGAGGCTATCCCTCTTCAGAAGCTCTGGGTTCAGAGTCTCGCTCCCTCTGAGCCTCCACCCTGCCAACTTGAAAGAGATGAGAAGACCCACAGCAACCCTGTTCCTAAGTAGGCCAGGGAGCAGAACTTGTACCCCTCCCAAGGAGAGTGTACTCAGAAGACTGACAATTCATGGATGACTTCTTTAGAAGGAAACCTGTTCTCACAGGCTGATGTCTGGCTGTGGAACCACACAAGTATAGTAGAATAATCCTCCCAAAGTCCATGTTGTGGAGTTTGGAAAGTCTGATATTTGCAATATGCAAAGTTTTTGTCTAGTTTGCCTCATTTTCCACCTGCATGGTTCACCTAATGATATGGTCTTCACTTCTAGACTCTTATTAACAAAGACATAAAACAATTAAGAGACTGTCACCATGGAGGAAATTAGCTGGTTTGTGTAACTGTGTCTTGGGACATAGCTTGGGACATAGCTCCTTGGAATGCTATACTTGCACGTGGTCATTGTTATAGTCCTGCTTCCTCTATCCCTAGGGATTGGGATTCTTGTCTCTTACTTTAGGGAACGTCCACCCATGTGGTCTGAAGACTGTTGAGTTTTCAATAGCTACAAACAACTTTAGGCCAGATGTCATCCCATTCCAGTTTAGTGCCTCAAAGGAAGCCCTTTGGTCCAATACCCCTCAGTTGTTCATCATTACAAAATAGATAATATGGGTGTTTCCATCAGAAACAAATAGAAAGAAAAAGATGAGGCAAATGAGTGAAGGCAGTATTCCAAGAAGAATGCAGGCACAGTGACAATGGTTAGGGCAGTGTGCCACCTTAAATGCCAAAGAGCCAGTAATGCTGCCTCTTAAAACAGAGAGGACCTGTTCGAGGCTGGTCTGCTCCTTACAAGGCAGCAAGAGATCTACACTGGAGGGTTTTTGATTTGTTGTTGTCATTGTTGTTTTGGTTTGGTTTGATTTTGGGTTTTTTTCCAGACAAGTTTTCTCTGTGTAGCCTCGGCTGTTCTGGACTCGTTTTGTAGACCATGCTGGCCACAACCTCACAGAGATCTGCCTGCCTCTGCCTCCCAAGTGCTAGGATTACAGGTGTGTTCCAGTATGTCCAGCTGGATTTATGTTTTTAAAGTTCCAGTTCCATTGGAAATCCTGTTATATGTTCCATATTACACGGTGATTTTAAAACTGGGGGTTATGGATATGGGCATATCTGTACCACCTACTAAATACATGATGTGAAGCAAATTTTCATACTCTCTGTTTCCTCACTGGTAACATAGCTATAATTCCTCCTCCAGTAGTTTGGTGTGAACCTTAAGTCTCATAATGCTTCTGACGTGATGCTCCTGTGTTTGGCATACAGTAAGTACTATGAAGATGGTAGCTGGCACTGGTGGTAGTCTAAA
This sequence comes from Psammomys obesus, assembly GCF_907164565.1. Taxonomy (NCBI): domain Eukaryota; kingdom Metazoa; phylum Chordata; class Mammalia; order Rodentia; family Muridae; genus Psammomys; species Psammomys obesus. The sequence continues at coordinate 3,170,425 of NW_026596155.1, forward strand.
AGAGGTTTGTGGGATCAATTTGACTTTTATTTTCATTCAAGCCACTTCAATATATTTTAACGGGAATTGCAAACTCTAAGTGGTGAGATGGATCATCTATGTTAGTCATCCAGCTGGCATAAAAAAAAAAAAAAGATGGCGACATCAGTTTGTAAAGCCATCCACTTATCCATGAAGATAGCATGTTCACAGGGGAACTTTGGAGGTTGTGTGATAATGAACAACAGAAGGAAAATAGTACAAACATCCAAGTTAAATGAAATTGTTGCTGTGGCAACAAACTCTGAAGGCAGGGAGTTCTTACTCAAATTTCTAATTTTGACATTCTGAAAAAAAATACAGAGTGTACAAAAATCTCAATTTCTCAGTCTAAGAGATATGAGACTCACATAAAATTTATGATGCAGTTGACCCTAAAGACATGAATGGAGCTGGAGCAAACCCAGGTCAGTAGAAAGCCTACCACAGGAAGACCCACTAAGAATCTTCCAAACTAAAGCCGAGCCTCTGAAATTGTAGAACTATTAAGGAAGTGGAACGTCCCTGCTAAGGAACAACCTGAACTAAAGAGAAGAATAGCCCTCAGTACCAGCTCTAGAAGAGTGTCAGCTTTCAAAGGACTTCTCTTTGGAGAATGAAGAATTAACTAGGGCGTTGGAAGCACTGAGAAATGCATTAACATCCAAAGAGTCAGAAAAAAAAAATAATATCCTTTGAGGGCCAGCAGATTCTTTCCATGAAAAGTAAGGTTTTTCATATTGAAATATAAGCAGGACGTTCACTAGAGAAGAGCAGGAAAGAGGAGAGAGAAGAACAAAGGGATAAAGGCAGGGGGGAGCAGGAGAAAGAGGAGAGCAGGACTCTCTCCACCGGCCCACATCGACACACCCTGCCAGAAGCAGCCTTACCGTGAATCTCATGAAGTTTCAGACCTTGACCCTGCATCATTCACTTCCTCTCCCAAACTTAAAGACACACTCGAACTGAACTGTTCACTCTCAGGGGTCAGTGCTTCTTAATCCAAAATCTGTCAAGACCACTGGGTCTTCCCTTTGCATTTTCTCTTTCACATAGGTGACACTGAGATGGAGTTGAACATTTACAGCACAGTCTAAGTTCAAGGTAGTTTTGATTTGGATTCAGTGTCCACAGTCACAGGAACACATGGCCAAAGGGCAAGCCATCATGCAGATAAATGAAGTTACAACCAAAAAGATGTGCCTGGGGAAAGAGAGATCGTGTTTCTTATGGTATGTGCGATGGTTAGTTTCTTAGTCAGCTTGACACCATCTAGAATCACCTGGGAAGAGAGTCCTGAGTGAGGAACTGTGTAGGTAAGGTTGGCCTGTGGGAATGCCTGTGCAGGGGTTATCTTGATTGTTAATGGAAGTAGAAATAACCAGTCCACTGTGGGTAGCAACATTCCTTAGGTACAACGTCTGAGCTATATGAGAGAGGAGCAAGCAAGCAGGCCTATATGCACTCTTTTTCTCTGCTCTTGACTGTGGATGTGGTGGGGCTAGCTGCTTTGAGTTCCCTCCCTAACTTTCCTTCAGTGATGGATTGTAACCTAGAACTGAATTGTAAACCAAGGAGATTCTTTCTCACTTAGGTTTTTGTTTGTTTGTTTTTCAGAGTATTTTGCCACAGCAACAGAAATAAAATTAGAACATATGGGCAAAGTAATTACAGTTCATACATGAAAGAAACTTGACAGAGGTTTCCAGGTTTCCTCAAATTTGACAACTTTAAAGGTTTGCATTTTATGATGAGTAATGATTTACTAAGCTGCAGAAACTCCTCTATGGTCGACCTTTGTTCAGGAGGACAGATGGAAGCGTTTTGATGTTATTTTATAGGAAATGACATTATTAGTACCAGTAAATAAAATAAAGCTCCCTGGTCAAATATAAACTTCAAATAAACAGTAAATAGTTTTTTTAAATTAATTTGCATTGAATAATGATAACTTATACTTTCATTTATTTATGGGAAAGAAAGTAAACTTGCAACACATGTATGTTACATATAATTTTGAATGACTGAGTCAGCCCAGTTAATACATCTGTCACTTCAAACACGTATCATTTATGAGTCCTGCCTCATTGAAATATCACATCCCTTCCCTGGCTTACACCCGGAGCCCAGGCTAAGCATGGCCTGCTTTCTGTTTGTAGGTACTTGACTTATTTTTTTTTTTTAATTTATTTTCCAGATAGAAGAGAGCATGCGTTATTATAATTTTCCAATGTAATACATACATATATTTACTAATTATATGAAATGAAAATTTAAGAAAATGTCTATATTTTAACTTGCTAAGCCTATCAAACTATTCACCAGTGTGAAAAGAAATGATCAAAAGTTATGCAGCCAACACTTTCAAGGAAGAGAAAAGGCGTTAGTGAGCTTTGTCTGTTAAATAACGAACAAGATTTTTTTTGTTGTTTTTTTTTGTGATATGTGAAGTACCTATCAATTTTATCTTATAATAAAAATTCACACTCAATTTTTGAGGCTTACACTCAAAAATTTTTATAAGGATGCCCCCAAACATGGCTCTGTCCCTGTCCCTCCCCCCTTCTGTCCACAAAGATACAAATCTGTTATGATTCCCGGGAATGGAATGGAAGGACAGCCCAGAGGGATAACAAGATCATGCTGGCCAAACACATTAAGGGACTGAGGAGGTGTTTTACAACCGTACTAGGGAAAGAAATATCTGAGCATATGTAGAGCCATTAACAAATAAGGAAAGGAGTGAAATTACTAATGACTCTAAAACAGCTGAGATAATGAACTCCTTTCTCAACTCTGTCTCTGGCAAGATAAATAAGAAAATGGAATTTGCAGAATTAGGAAGTAATGAAGACCTTGTAAAAAATAGCTATTAATATAAGAGGTAGGTAAAAGAACACTTAAGGAACCTGAATAAATCAGAGAGAATGGAAAATATGCCTCATGGGGTTCAGGGGTGAACATGATAAAGTCAGTACTCTGCAGACCACTGTGTCCAAGACTTGTGAGGGATGATAGAGGAAACCGAGGGGCAGAATGGGAGGAAGCGAATAAACAGATCAACGACAGACTGAGAAGAATAAAAAGTTATTCTAGCAATTATAATGTACATTGGCATGATCAAGCAACTCAAAGGAAACAGAACACTTATTGAGGGAATCCTATAAGAATATTCACTAACATTCCCAAGATTGCCAGATCCAGTCATTCAAGTGTTCAGTGAAGAGTCTGACCCATAAAGGGTTTGCAGTGGCAGCCTAGGCCAGGTTTGCAGCTTTCTTCGTGCTCACAGTTACTTTGGGTTAAATAACATGGGTAATTTAATTGAAATTGACTTAAGAGTCACATATAACAATGCAAAAATGTAGTGAGGGCCAAGTACGTAGGAGCTGTTCCAAAGGACAGCAATGCTCAGAGGCCTTTTATCATAAAGATTCCTAATCTCTAACTGATACCTGTTCTTCACTCAGGAGGTACTTCAGCATAGACTCCCTAAAATCAAGGGGTCAAGGGACCCTCCCGTCAGAGAACCGTGGAGGTACAGTCCAGACAGGCTGCCACGTGAGGAGAGGTGGTAGGCTTCTCTCTGAGAGCCAAAAATCTAGACAGAGCCCCCTGCTCCATAAGGGAATGTACGTCATTTGTTTGGTAAGTATGATAGTGGTTGATAGAAAAGTAATTTATCCTGAAGGATTGTTTCTTACCCTAATGATAATAACAATTATAAAGAAAGGCTGCCAATAAGGCCAGGATAATTCTTACCCACATGTTAAGACGGTTAAATCACAAAGACCTTATGAGACTGTACCCATTTTACAGATTACAAAACTGAGGTACCAAGATACCGTACAATTTCATAAAGACAGAGCTGGCAAGAGCAGTAATAGGGATCCTACAGTGCTCCTTCCCAGAGCACTCTGCGTTGGACAGGTGTCAGTTTCTGGGGTCTGAAGTGATCCGAGGTGCTAGCAGCAGAGTCATAGGCAGGAGGTAGCTGGGAGGAGCTTCCAGTTGGTAACAGTGTTGTCCTTGGTACCTTGTCCACAGTGTACCTATGGCTTGGCTTCCTTCCTTGGCACTCCCCAGCTCCATTTGGGATGCTCACAGGGAGCAGCTTTGGCCAACCATGCCCTTTCGTTAGAGGTCCAAGTCAGTGACGTGTGTGTTTGCCTACAACATGCCCAGAGGTTCTGGCAAGCCCTCAGTCACCCTCATGATTTGGGAAAGTAACAGCTGGTACATGCGGTTCTAACCGGCACAGCTTTGCCCTTTCGTTCTTTCAGCCACTCCACAGCGTGCTACCTGTTACGGTCTCTCTGGTGCAAAGACTCGCACTAACTAGTTCCTGGCTTTCTCGCAGACCTTGTTATGCACTGCACCTATGAAAGTAACTTCGTCTCCTTCTCCAAGGGCGTTCTCAGAGGGAGTGCGTATCCGGAGATGTTCAGAAACCCGTAAATGTGTCCGATCCAACCGCGCCTCCTAACACGTTATGCCACAGGCCACCTTGTGGACAGATCCATGCATCAGGCCTTTTTCTGTCTTCTTAGCTGTGGCCCGAGAAGTCATCTAAAATGAACCGTGTTTATGCACCTATAAGAATCGGGGAGGGGGAGCCATGTGCTCTCCAGTAAGTCTCACCATGACATGCTGAAACGCTGGCCAGCTGCTAATCACTGTGCAACTATGCGTTCATCCAGATTGTCGTCCCTCACCCTTCCCTTGAGAGACCTGTTCGTCTCAGTTTCCTTCACCTTAAATCCAGAACTGTAGATCAGAATTTACACCTCAGTTTGGTGTGAGGGGATTCTTTTTTTTTTTTTTAAGGTTTTCTTTTCTTTTTTTTCTTGTCTTTTTTTTCTTTTCCTTTCCTTTTCTTTTCTTTCTCTTCCTTTCCTTCTCACTCTCCCTCCCTCTCCCCACCCTGTGTGTGTGTCTGTTTGAACATGTGTGTGTGTTTGTGTGTGTGTGTCTGTATATGTGTGTGTTCATGTGTGTGTCTGTATGTGTGCTTGTGTGTGTGTGCCACATCAGCTAGAGGCCATTTTGAGCCAGCAATGTGATGAGGATGCTGGGAACCAAACCCAGGTCCTCTGGAGAAGCATCAAGTGTTCTTATCCACCGAGCTATCTCTCTAGTTCTTGCTGGTTTTTTCCCATGTCCATTCCTTTATTTGTTTAATCCAATTTTGAAAAAAAATTGGACATGGTGCTTTTCAACTATCATCTATTCTTTAGTGACTCATTGCTGGGCTTAACAATGGTTATATCTATTTTTAATTTAATTTTATTTATAGGTTTATTTATTACACTTTATTCACTTTGTATCCTCTCTGCAGCCCCCTCCCTCCCTTGTCTCCTCCTAGTCCCACCCTCCCTTCTTTTTTTCCCCTATGCCCTTTCCCTAGTACCCTGATAGGGGACATCCTCCTCCCCTTCTATCTGACCCTAGCTTATCAGATCTCATCAAGGCTGGCTGCATCATCTTCCTCTGTGGCCTGGCAAGGCTGCACCCTTCCCTCCCCCCCAAGAGGGAGGTGATCAAAGAGCCAGCCACTGAGTTCATGTCAGAGACAGCCCCTGTACCACTTACTAGGGAACCCACTTAGAAACTGAGCAGCCAATGGGCTTTTTCTGAGCAGGGGGTCTAGGTCCTCTCTATGCATGGTCCTTGGTTGGAGTATTAGTCTCTGCAGGCAACCCTGGGCTCAGATATTTTGGATTATTGTTCTCCTTTTGTAGTTCCTGTCTCCTCCAGGTCTTTCTATCTCTCTCTTCTTTCATAAGGATTCTGGGACTCTGCCCAAATTTTAGCTATGAGTCTCAGTATCTCCTTCCATACCCTGGTGGGTGGATAATGTTTGGCTTAATTCTCATTCATATTCTTGTAGAATTTTTTCTCCAAGGCCCCATCATTAGATGTACTGACACTGAACGCACTGCCATCCAGAACCGAAGACAGAGTGATTGCTCTGGATCTATCCCGGGATATGACATAATCACAGGGATTCTATTATACGGAGATAAGATGAGGGGGAAATGTATTGACAGAAGGCAAGGCAGAGTGATGTGGTCCCTGAATGCTCCATGAGCCCAGGCATCCAGGCTCCTCGTACAAGCTGGGAGAGTCAAGGGACTGAGTTCTCCTTTAGAGCCTCCAGGGGGGGATGCCACTTTGCAGACACCTGGAAGAACCTTTGCAGACTCATTTTAGACTTCTGGAATATAGAGTAATATAACAATATATTTCCGCGGTACCAGCACATACATTTGTGATAATTCATTTTAGCAGAAAAACTACTATGGTCTCCAAAAGCATGCCATAAACACAGCACTGTGCTCCGCTTCATGCTGTGTACATAAATGTGTACACATGGCCTTCCTTGGGTCTCCCACATGGAGTTCCCCAGCTGGGACAAAGATGCTTTCTGCAAGTGAGACTATGGGTGAAAGGGCATCTGGGCATGCTCAGATCAGGACCTCAGGTCATTTTGATGAGCTCTGTCTAGTCAGGCAGCTGATCTTTGCCACAACGGGAAAGAAAACAAGCTCAGATCCACAAATCTGAATTTCTAGAAACGTGTGTTTTGACTCTTTCACTCTTGTTCCTCTCGTCCTCTCCCTTATAACAAAATTAACCTCAGTGTGACTATTGAGTTAAATCTTTTTAAAATTTAACTTTGTTATAATTTGTTATAATTGACTTTACATCCCAATTGTAGCCCCTTCTCTCATCTCCTTCCGATCCCCCTCCCTTCTTTTACTCCCTAGCCCTCTCCCCTATTTCTTAGAAAGGGGGATCCCTCCTCTTCTGACCCCAGCCTATGAAGTCTCATTAGAACTACTTGCATGCTCTTCCTCTGTTGCCTGACAATACCCCCACCACCACCAGGGGAAGTGATCAAAGAGCAGGCAACAGAGTCTGTGTCAGAGACAGCCCCTACTCCCCTTACTAGGGAACTCACACAGAGACTGAGCTGCCCATCAGCTACATCTGAGCAGGTGGTCTATGTCTCTTCATGCATGGTCCTTGGTTGGTGTGTCAATCTCTGCAGGGCCCTCAGTCCCAGATTTTTTTGGTTCTGTTGGTCTTCTTATGGAGCTCCTTTCTGCTTTGGGCCCTTCTATTCCCCTACTCTTTCCTACAACTTCCTGCTCTCTGCCCAAAGTTTGGCTGTGAGTCTTAGCATCTGCTTCAATCCTCTGTTGGGTGGAATCTTTCAGGAGAAATTTATGGTAGACTCCCATCCTGTTCCTTCTCTTCAACAGCTTCCAGTGTCTATTCCATTTGACTTCTGAATAAGAATTAAGCATCTTCCTTAGGGACCTCCTTGTCATTAAGCTTTTCTTCTCAAATTCTGTGCATTATAGTCTGTTTGTCTGGTATTATGTGGCTAATATATGCTTATAAGTGAGTATATTCCATGTGTGTCCCTCTGGGTCTGGGTTACCTCACTCAGAGTAATTTTTTCTATTTCTATCCATTTGCCTGCAAATTTCATGATTTCCTTGTTCTTAATAGTTGAGTAGTATTCCATTATGTGAATGTACCACAATTCCTGTATCCATTTCTCAGTTGAGGGACATCTAGGTTGTTTCTAGATTCTGACAATTATGAACCTTTCTGATTTATGACAATTGATCACCTATTGGTGACCACCTAAGTTATGGTTTAATGACTTAACTGTCTCCAGGGACAATGCAACTGAATGCAGCAATGTGAGTACTGAACCAGACAGAGGCATTGGTTTCCACAAAACATCACTGGATGAGCTATGTGTCACCTCCATGACAGAAGCAGCCATGAGCTCATAGCAGCCATGGCTGTCCTCCCAAAAGCCAGCAATCACCATGTGTATTCCCTCTGCTTTTAAGTAATCACTGAGTTTTCTTCTCAAAAACACCACTGTGCTCACTGAAAGAGAGGGAGAGAGAGAAAAAGAGAGAGTGGGGTAAAGAAAATTAAAGCAAAAGGAAAGGAAAGAAGGGGGGAAAAAAACCTCATTTTGATCTTTTGTAACTTCTGGCTTAGTACTTCTTTTTTCCCCCTTGTAACTAGTCCAGGCTGCTTAGGTGGTGGCCCTCGTCAGGCTAGCTTTAGCTGAGAGCCTGGCAACCAGGGAACCTCACTCCCACTGAAGTCTCTGCCTCTGAGGTTCTACTCTTCTGCCCTTCCAGCCTGCTTCTCCTCCTTATCTGCACTTCTGAACATTCCCATCTTAAAAGCAAGCACTAGTGTCAGCTCCCAGTCAAACCTTCTCAGTACTCCAGCTGGGAAGGAAACTCTTTCTCCCTGTCCTCCCCTGCCTAGTTCCTCCTGGCATGAGGAGGAACCAGTGAGACTGTTCTTATCCCCAGACTTCAGTGTCCCCGAGGAAGTGGGTCCCTCCCTGCCTTTCCCATAGAGCTGCTCCCGTACTTACCCAGTCTCCATCTATCGAATGAACGTGTCCTGAGGGGTCAGTGACAGGAGTGGACATTAGACACAATGTCAACAGTCACTGGGCAGAGGGCAAGGACTACAGTCTTTGGAATCAGAGATACTTTTGTCTTGATATCTCCTGGCTTTCTGGCCAGTTTGGGCATGCTGTTTCCCATTTATAATCTGTTTTCCCAAGTACCAAGCCACATTTGTCAGACACAAAGAAGATAATACCCAAACTTAACACACGGTGCTCATCACACTCGCGTATGTACCACACTTGTATGCACACACACGAATGCACAGAGTCACACTAGAAGTTACCAGAATCTTCTTTATGCAATATTTCTGCAAAGCTTCATGAAACAAACAGGTTAGGCACACTGGAAAACTGCAGCGGAATTCTGCAGACCTACAAGCACGAAGGGGAATTTTTTAACCTTTACTTCTTTCCCATGCGAACCCCCTCTTTTCTACCATAAGCACTGTAGCCTTAGAGAACACGTTAGAGAGCTACCCACCATCACACCAGACTGAAGCACAAAAGACGCCAAGTTTTGTTGATAATCTCACTGGGCTCTCTGCCTTGAATCTCCACATCCAGCCTATAGGGGTTTATACTTGTTTTTTTACTCAGGAAGGCAAAGATGCCTTCCTGTACTACATGAGCTATTTCAAGGCCTATGATGCTGACCATGAAGTGCCAGGCTGACTTTCATCATCAGTAGATTTGCTTTCTTTGGGGCAAGCACCCTTGATCATCTCAGCTGGGGGAGCTTCATCAGGAGCGTTTACTGAAGACTATGTACACACTGGCTATTGCCACCCACTGTCTGCTCCAGTCAAGGTAGAATATTGTGGACTGTGCTGGCTCACGCCAGTGGTGTTGAAAGTTTATTTCTTTTTAGAGCCTGGCTCCCTTCATAATGACTGGCCAGGGGCCCAGTCTCTGTTCACTTGATTGTCAAAGGGGCACCACACCAAGATCAAAGCAACTGAGAAGATGGGAGGGAAATAGTAAGATGACAGAAAAGAAAAGGGGTTAAAGAAAGAGAGGGGACAGAGTTACAGAGAGGGGGAAAGAAAGGGAAGATAAAAATGATCAAAGAAGGAAGACAATGGAGGCAAACGAGAGAATAGTGTCAATTGCAGATGTTTCTCTGAGAGTCTACCCCTTCACAGGCAGCTACTTGATGTTCGTAAGGTTGTTGGCAGCAGGGGCTCCTGGGCAGGGCATGTCCCTATATGAGGCCAGTGAACTTTTAGGGGCTCAGTCATGATTGCTGTCTCTGGACTCCGAATACACATTTCCCACTGGGTTCTGTTTGGCTAGCGCAGGGCTCCCCGGCTGTGCCGATTGCTCAGTAGGGAACGCTGTGTCTGCTCTCCTAAAGAATTTGACAAATTAACAATGAACAAAGTTGCCTGGACATGACATAGGGCCTCACATGCTGTGTCATGCCAAGACGAAGCCTGTTAGCATGCTGTTCTCACAGATATGAAAAGAGAATTTCCAGGACCCACCAGATAGATGGGCTATCACTGTGTTTAGAAAAGGGCAGCACTGAGGGCTGAGACAAAAGTCCCAGGATACTCCTACACTAACAAGGCCACTAAAGCAGTTGACCAATGAGAGGGGTGAAGGAGTTTACACTAAGTAAATCCCCACTGATTAGTATAATACCTGCATTCAAGGATCAATGTTTGAACCTAACAGTAAGAAACTATTTGACAGTTCACACTACTGCAGAGTTTGTGTTTGGGATATTGCCTTAGTTAGGGTTTTTATTACTGGTATGAAACACTGTATCCTAAACACTGTATCCTTGTGCAAGAAGGGGTTTCTTTCTGCTTACATATCCAGACCACTTGCTTCATGAAAAAGAGTTAAGGGAGGAATTCCTGCCAGGAACCTGGACGGAGGAGAGGATGCAGAGGCCATGGAGGAATGAGGCATACTGGCTTGCTCACCCCACTTTCCTACACAAGTCAGGACCACCGGCCAGTGATGGCTATGCAATCCCCAATGGGCTGGGCCCACACACCTCAATCACTGATCAAGAAAATGCCCTATCGACTTGTACACAGGCAATCTTGATGGTGGCATTTTCTCAAATGAAGGTTCTTTTCATAGATAACTCTTGCTTGCATCAAGTTGACAGAAATAAAACACACACACACACACACACACACACACGAGGAAAGATATTTTTTAATCAACAATATCACTTAAGTTCATACAATGATCCAATAAGGTGCATGTTAAGTTGGGTATATGGTAAAAAAAAAACAACAAACAAACAAGCAAACAAACAAACAAAAAAAAACCAATCACGGAAAAGAAGTCAAAGAAGTTAAAAGTGGATACAAGGTCAGGGTTCTGGAACTGCGTGTGAAATCTTCAGAACAGGCAAACCCATGAAGGTGGGAAGCAGGGAAGCATACCACTGGGTTCCAGGAAGAGGGATAGGGTGTGATGGCTCAATCGCTGTGGGTTTCTGTTTGGATGGTGAAAACTTCCTGAAATTAGATACACATCGGCTGCCATTTTGAATGCACTCCACACCACTAGCCTATTCTCCAAAATGGCTGGTTTTAGGTTACATTTTACCTTTTTTGAGTGGGCAAAATCAAGTAAAAATGCTCCTAGAGCTGCACAGTGCTGCTATAGAATAGCTTGAATTGGAGCCCAGGTTTGGTTAAAGCAGGTCTGTAATAAAAATGAAGCTCTGTAAATTCACAGAATGTTCATATACAGAGATAACTACCTCCAAACACAAGGACTTTTTTTTTCTTGTTCCACACTGCTTCTTCCACTCTCTTTCTCTATAGCTCACCCAGCCTACCCTCTTGCCTGGTCTGACACCTCCAAGAGTCATCTTGTATAACCAAGGACTGGCACATCTTGTTCATTATGCTGTGTTTTGCCCCCAGTTTAGCTGTGAGACAAAAGAAGGTTTATCATGGTTCAATATAAGAATGGTGAACCCATCCAGGAGATAGAAAATATATAATATTCTCAGCAGCCCTTAGAACTTTTTCTAGAATTTATTATACTACAAACCACAAGGAAAGACTTAACATGTGTAAAGAAGAAGAAGGAGAAGAGGAAAGAAGAAGAAGCAGAAGAAAAAGAAAGAGAAGAAGCAGACAAAGAAGACGATGACGAAGAAGGAGAAGTGATTCCTAGTATGACATCAGACCGTAGCAGGATAAAATAAATTCAACAGCGAGAGAAACTAGAAACTGCAGACACACTTGTAGTTTGAACTATGGGAAGACCCTTGGGCCAGTGAAAAAATCAGGGAGGGAATTAAAAAATTCCTAGAATTAAAGTAAAATGATAGCACAACCTGCCAGATCCTCTGGCTTATAGCCAAGGCTCTGTTTCAGAGACACCGATCTCTCAATCAAAAAGTAAAGACATCATCAAACATGAGGAAGCAAAACAGTGTCGCTTTTCCAGAAGTTCAAGGCATTTCCCCTGCCCCTTTAAGAGAGGGAAAACCAGGTCCATTGGAATTGCTGGTGGTTTGCAACTTGCTGGTCATATGATTAAGCCATGCCCAGTCACTAACAAGTCTACAGTACTCTGACCCATAGTCTAGGAATGGCTTCTCGAGCAGCCACGGCAGCCAGACACAGAAAAAGCACCAGGAGACACAGGTGCCATTGCACAATCCAGGAAGAAGCTACACAGCCACACTGCACCAGTTCCTAGAGTCACACAAATAAACCTTTGATTCATGACGTTAAACCCTGAAATGAAAAAGCAGTATGTTTTTGTTTGACTTAATTTCAAGCATACTAAAATGTACTCTGTTTCTGCCAGGAGTGGATGGCTGGAATCTTCATGAGGCTCAGCCTATTTTTTAAGCTGTCATTAGAAATGATTAATATTTAAGCAAAATCAATAAAAATTGGATTTGGAAAAAATCAATATTTAAGCAAAAGCATTACAAATCACATGACTAGCATTGACACCCTTCATATATTAAAAAGGTTTGTTTTCCTGTGGCATACGGGTAAAGCTACAGCTGTATGAAGCAACATTTTAAAGTTGATATATTAGTATGACCATGAGGATAAATCATTTTGAGAATCAACCTCAGTCCTTTAGAGAAAGAAAAACATTGGAGTAAATATGCCAGCAACTATTAAATCTCACTGTCACATATATATTAAATATAAGTACATATGAGTTTGTATATGTGTTTATTTCTAGCAATCTTTCTTCCACCCTTTCTTGCTCTCACAGCGGCTACATCTAAAAAGCAGCTATAGTTAAAATGGCAAACACCATTGTGTCTTACGTAGTTGTGATAGATGAACAAAATAGTATCCTTAAACTAAGAAATCATGCTGCAATCTTAATTCCAAAGCATTGCCTAAACAAATATGTTTTTTTTTTTTTTTTTTATGGCCACTCACGACTATCACCGGTTCAAGGTGAGATTTTTCCGCCCTGGAAACCTAGCCCAGATACTGTAGGCAGCTCAGTTTCCTCCTGCCTCTTCAAGCATGTGTTTAACAGCAGGCTCATCTTTTCCCATGACACATCAGCCTCGCCTTGTCTTTCTTTCTAGCGACATGTAACTTGAGGAAAAGTAACAGAAGAGACCATTCACAAAGTCTTGAATTTATAAAGCTTTCCTTTAACTGCATCTCTGCCAAGACTCACTCCCAGGCTTTCCACAAGATGGCTTTCCAGCGCTGTGTCCCACAACGGCTGTGTCCCACAAGCCGTTACAGAAGACCACAGGGTAGCTCTGGCCAGTCCACCCGCTGTGGGTGTGCGGCCCCAGCCTGAGGTATGCTAAGAAAACTCAGAACCCAAATTCACCTAGCTTTTGAAATATGGGTTTATTGTTTTGGTGCACTGATTTCTGCTCATTATATAGTCTATGAATATACATACATATGTTTATATTTGCATGTAAGTTAACAAGATTATGATGGAGATGTTTAGAATAGCTAAACAGTGACATAAAAAAATAAAAAGAACTGGACACAGTGATACACAACTTTAATCTCAGTACTCAGGAGACAAAGGCAGGCACGTCTCTATGAGTTCAAGGGCAGTTGGGTGTACACGGATGGATAGTTCAAGGGCAGCCAGGGCTACATTATAAGACACTGTCTGAAAACAGAAAAAAGAGTTTGGAATAAATTATCTTTATTAAGCACTAAAAATAAATGATTTAAAATGCATCTAAGAGCTTTCTGGTAAGGGGCTTTTTAGTTGCTTACTTTGCTTTGCATTCAGAAGCTAGTTAACTTCCTGCCAAATATTATACACAACTGGGGCAATCCAATTTCTCTTTATTGAAAATTAATCTTAGAGCCATTAAAATGGCTCATCTAAATGGACTACTTTTCTAGAGTTTATAGAATCTGTGTAGCATATAAAATGCAAAGTTGGTTGACAAGATACCTTGTCAAAAAATAATATAGTCAAAATCTATTTCTAGAAACATTGTTCAATTGAGTTTGTTCACATTCTACTAAAAATAATACGGATGGTGACTTCCTTCCCTCCAGACAAAGGCTGTCATCTCTGTCCAAGCTTCCTTTTCTAGGGGACCACATGGAGTTGGCAGGAGACAGATTTGAAATGGAGATTATTTCCTATAATTACTTCCTCTACCCTGGTAGAGGAATGGGCTTGGAGGGTCAGAAAACTGCAGCAAGAAAGGGATTCAGGGTTTTACAGTAACCCAAGCTGATGTTACTTAAAGACAGAAGCTGAGACCACAGTAGGTTTCTCAGCCACTGGGCTGTTATAGCAGGACACCCCAGACTGGATGACTTGTTACAAAATGCATACAACAGGGCTCTGTCTCTCTGACCCATTCACTCCCCAGTCTCACTTCCAAATATATCACCCTGCAGAGACACCAGGGAAAGCAAATACTCAGCCCGGACCGATGTGAGGAATGTTTAGAAAGCAAGCATTCTCTTCTTTGCGTCTCTATTCTTTTGTGAGTTTGTGATCGCTTTATTAAGTAAGACTGGGTTTGTGCAGCTCTTGCTGCCTTTGAACTCACTATGCAGCTGATGCGGGCCTTAAACTCTTTAATATTTCGTTTAAACATTTTTTGTTTATTCATGTTGTGTGTATATGTATTTTGTCTACGTGAACATCTGTGTGCCACATGCATGTCTGGTGCTCACAGAGGCCAGAAGAGGGAATTGCATCCCCTGGGACTGGAGCTACCTTGTGGGTGCTGGGAATTGAACCCAGGACCTCTGGGAGAACAGCCAGTGCTCTTACCCACTGAGCCATCTCTCCAGCTCCTCCCTAGTCTTCAACTCTTGATCCTTCTATCTGTTCCTCCTAGGATTACAACCAAATATCATCACACACATTTCAGAAGTTGTTCGTTTCAATTGGGTGGGTTTTGAACAATCCAGATTTTGAGTGACACAGATAAAGGAGTTGATTATAGGAAATTGAAGCAGCAGAGAGTCTGAGCTAGGACAAAGTTGTGGAAGTCATCCACCTAATAATTGTGTATAACATACAGAAGCAGAGGAGACCAGCCTTGGCTTCACCTTCAGTGGGGAAGATGTTCTTTAACCACCATAAACAGAGTGAGCAGTGGTCATTATCCTACCCAGCCATCTTTTTGAGAAACACCCAGGGCATTCTTCCTTTGCCTTCCCTTTTGAAAAGAATTCAGGGAACATTTTTTTCAAATTGTATGCCATAGGCTGTTAGTGGATTAAGTGAATAAAGTTGGTTAATCGTGATAAACACCATTTTGGCCAAGTAGAAAAAAGCAAAATAAACTGGCACAGAAGATTAGAAAACTGGGTAAATTTCATATAGTAACTGTAAGTATAAAACAAAGTTAATTCAAGATTACTTACCTTTACTATATTAAAGACTTCTTTTTTTCTTCTTTTTTTTTGTTGAAGAAGGGAAGTTTTGAAGTAGAGATGCCATTTATAATAGATGTTTTCTCCTCTATTCCTCCTCTGGTTGTGTGTGTGTCTGTCTGTGTGTGTGTACTAAGTTTTAAGTTCAAGTTGCAATTAAAAAAAAATTAAAGTCCCTACAAGGGAATGGGAAAATATATATATATAAAGTCGTCTTTTAGATGGGAGAGAAATTGGTGCTCTAAAAGTGCCAAGTTAATATGGGACAAAAGCAACACACATTCATATTCAACGAACTTAGCCTAGAAATTCTACACATTCCCTACTGTTCCATCCCTCCGGCTAGTCCTTAGTCAAGTAGTCACACAGAGCTAGGAGAGGTTTTAGCAAAGAGAGACTTGGTTCTGGGCTGGTTTATGTCCATACGGTTCTATTGCCGTTAACAATGAAAGCAGCAGAGAATGGATATTAGAAAAAACCTAAGCTTCACCGGATACTTGGTCTTCCCTTTCCAACCTCGCATACCTTAGCAGAGTCCTAGAGAGCCTGAGATCAACATTATGCCTTTAGAGTGGTCTGCCTTTCCCCTTTTCCTGCACTTGAGGGCTTTTCAAGGATGTTAGACTTTCAGTGCTAAAGTAAGGGAATTTGGGCAAATGAGGTCAAGAGGCTGCCCTAAGGCTGACCTAGCCGAAGTTTGTATACTCTGTTTTCAACAATGTTGTCAGTCTTAAAACCAGATTTGGAAGCCTACTTAAAACGTGATCTCTAAAGCTTGGTGTAGGACTGTATATATAAGCCTTGAGGTGGAAAACCTTCATCCCCGAAGACAGTTTCCCTGCCTGCAAATAGACACTGCTGACAGCACAGGGAAGGCCTGGCAGAAAGGCACCGTGACAACACCACCAAACTATGTTCCAGGGAATATTTGAAGCGCTGACATCATGTTGCTGTTGAAATAATTCCCTCTTGAGACTACAAAGAAAGGGGAAAAAAAAAAAAAACTGCTAAAGAAAAGGACCTGCTGCTTTACAGTAATAACCATGTTTAAAAAAAATTATTATAGCCTGGGGTAGGAGAGATGGTTCAGTAGTTAAAAGCACTGTCAGCTCTTCCAGAGGCCCCAGTTTGATTTCCAGCACACAACTACTTGTAACTCCAGTCCCCTGGGGTGCTGCGCCCTCTTCTGGCATGCTGCAGCACTGCATGTATGTGGTACACAGACACACAGGCAGGCAAAATGCCTATTCACATAAAAGTAAAATGAAAGATTTACTATAGCTTAAAGTATAACAAAAGGCCCTACACAATAACAAGATTTTATCTAATTCCTTTAATTTTCTCAAGTATCTGAAACTCTTTTTTCCTGAAAACAATATCTCAATTTTTTAGGGAACCTGTAATTTTTTTTTTTTTAATTGTGATCTCAAAGTCAGTGCTAAACAAGAGAGCATTCCTCGTCATAGTCTCTGCACTTGTCATGAATGACACGGGCAATGAGAGTCTCACAAGTGGGGAAGGCCATTTCCGTGACTTCTCCAGCAATGCCACCACAGTGCTTGGCTTCTCCCTCACCGTGAACACAGAGAGAGCCAAGGGCCTGCCTCAACTTCATTGTCACTTGTCAGTCATGGAGTATTTCACTTCACAGAATCAGAAACAATACCTTAAACATCTGCTGTAAGGAGGGATCTCCATATTGGGGGGAAAAGAGACAATTTCATGATACAAATTCCAGGCAACACATTTGTAGCATCAATGGAGAAGTTAATGAAAATTAGTGTCTGTAGAGGGGAGGGAGTGCACATTAGCATTTTAGACCCTTGGGGCTGAGCTACCTGTTCATTGACCCACAGGCAAAGAACAATCTTTCTACTGTTGAAAAAAGAAAATGAGTTTTGCCACCCTCCTCCTGCAGAAACACAGATTCATTATAGAGGATAAGCCCAGGAACTAATGAGCAACTGAAAGGAGGCAACATCTAAGTCTTGGCACATTTTGTCTCTCAGTTAAATTCCATCTTACCACCTACTGGTTAATACACAACTAATGCTTATACTGTTCTGCTTAGCAAAATGAAATGAAATATAAAACACAATAGTTTTTCATATGCTGTCCCCTGCCTGAGTCGAGGAGGTTTGGGGGCTTTGTTTTGGCTTAGTTGGTTCTTGTTGGTTCGGTGCCCTGAGTGTTAAAAGGACAGAGAGTTCCAGTAATTCCCTCTCATGTGTAAGAACACTGTCTTTCCCTTCTACTCATCATGACACCAAGAAAGAAAGCGTCTCTGTTCTTCATGTCTCTTCACACGAAGCACATATAACAAAGATTACTCATTATAAGAGTTAATTTGCAAAGTTCTCTCTAAGTCAACTTTTAACTTTACTTTCCCAAATGCCTCACCCGGTTGCTTATTTTACAAAGAAATCAGAGTATCAAGTTTTAGTTATTCTAAGCATGTACTCAACACTGTTTTCCCAATGCCAAAGGGTCTGTGAAAAGTTAGCAGAATTTCTTCCTACTGTTGATCATGAACAAAAGCAAAACCACCTTTATGCTCACTCCCTGCTCACATGAAAATGATAAAATAAATACCAATATTCTTCAGCAAAGATATCTGTAGGTGCCAGAATCTGAAAATGGACTCCGACCTGCTCTCATACACACACACACACACACACACACACACACACACACACGCCTTGGAGAGCAGACGTGTGGATGTTGTAGGGTAATAGATGTGACCTGCAGATCACATTAGAAAAGGACACGTGCCTCACAAACAGTTACAGATGATCTCTGTGAGTCCACCATCCCCTTACTGTCTGTAGACCTCTGCTTTTAGTTGCTTTGGGTGCCTATTGTACCAACAAGTAAAATGGGCATTTTCTAGTTCTCCTACTGAGCTAAGTGGCAGTGTTAGATCTTGGTGGCCATTTCTCCATTGCTGCAAGCTTCTCCTGTCTTGACCTGCATGCCAGCTGCCACCCGTCACTGGGATTTCTCTAGCAGTCTCCTCTCTCCTTTGACAGTTCTCAGTATTTTGGGGTTTCTCAATGCTTGGCCTTAAACTTGTCTTTAGCTTTAATCGCTTCCTGAGTGACATCAGAAATGCTTCATTAGCAGAAATGAACAACTCCAAAATTTCCAGTAAATACATTTCCAGTCCAGGTCATTGTTGTGCGTTCCAACTACTCAATATCCACTTAGAGCTCTCAAAGGCATACCAATCTGCTAAAAAAAAAAAAAAAAAAAAAGAAGAAGAATCGACTCCTCGACTCCTCCGTTGTCCTTATGATTTGCTTCCTTGTTTCTGTTGTGTCTTAGTGGCTGGTATCGCATTTCCCCCAGCTTCAGCCTCACCTTCAATCTCATCCAGCAACAAGTCCTGCTGGACTTATCCTCTGGATCCCTCTTTCACTGTCACCCTTGTTCTAACCTAAGTTTACGCGATGATCCCAAGCCACTGCAACAACCTCCCAAGTGATTTCTGTGCACCCATTGTTGGCCACGTCCCATTTCTAAAGACAAGTTTAAACGCTGCCAGCCATCCCAGCCTCCTTGGAAGACACCTGAGACATTTACTGGTGTTTTTTAAACAAACAAACAAAAAAAAACAAACCTAATGCGATCTTACCTATTCCATAGATAAATTGCCTCGAAAACCCCTCAGCCAATGTCCAGCTACAATGGCTCATCTTCTGAACTTGCCTCATGCCTTCCAGCTCTCAGGGCATTTGACTGGCTGGTTATATCTTCTTCCCATGCTGCTTCAACCTCTCTCTTCAGCGCTCCTAGAGAGCATCTGTTTCACCTTTACTGTTCAGTGAAATAAATAAAATGAAATAAAAGTTCATGTCTGAAAAACCTTCCCAGAACCTTCAGCTCCTTGTCTTCTTTTCTGGTGTCCATCATTGCTTATTTGTTGTTTAGCAATGATCTTCTCCTCATACAGAAATCAGTGCCCTCTTCTCATTCCAGAATGATAATTATCAAGAAAATCCAGAGCTTCCTTTAGAGTCCAAGATGCTCTGAAAACGGCGGCATCTCTGGGACACCCCGATCAGGACCCGAAACATTTCCACCAAGGCAAGAAGCTCCCGGTACACCCTGTGTGAAGGCTAGCCATGTCCACTCGTAGAACTTTCAGCTTGGAGACAAATCTCTGGGAATAGATGTAGTAAGACACGTCCTAATCGCCACACCAAATAAGAAGAATGCGAGGTGAGCAGCATTCACCTGCCTCCCCTCCCGGCTGGGACTAGCGTGAGTAGCTGTCTCAAGCTCTATCGCCATGGTAGCCAAAACAAAATTTCCTCCCTCAGTATTTTGTCCTAACAACAAGACAAGGAACTAATTCCCCATTCTGGTCACACTCCAATCTCCAAGTCAGCCTCCACTCTGATTCCTATCACAGTAGCTGAGCTTTGCCTGTTCTTCTACTTTACAAACATGGAACCCCATAGCATGTAGTCAAATGTGGTTTGGGTTTTATCATTCATAAGATGCCAGTGGTTTTCATGGCTGTTGTGTGTATCAGGAGTTTATTTTTTTTGTTGCTAAATCTATTGTTATGTACTCAATCTCCCATTAACGTTCATTTAAATTACTCTGGCTTCAGTTGTTATGAACATTTCTTTGAGGATGATTTTTTAATTAATAAATACTTGGAAATGAATTTCCTGGGTTAGACAGTCTAAGTACATTTAACTTTATAAGAGACTGTCACAATATCTTCATCACTTTTGTACTATTTAGCATTCTCACTAGTAGTATAAAAATCCTTTTTATAAGTAGTTTCTGCTATTTTTTTTAAATTTTAGTCATGTTGCTAAGTTGTATCTCATGGTGGTCTCTAAAAATATACAGTGAAATATGACTATACCAGCCTCAATTTTTGCCTCCAACATCTCTTTCTCCTAAACTTCATCTCCTGCTTTTAAAGAAGAATAACTATGAGTGCTGATCGTGTGTCTACCGGTGTAAGGCCACACATAAGAACAGGGACCATCCAACGGCATTCACTCCTCCCCAATGAATATTATTTTTCCACTCCAGCAGCTATCAACAGCCAGTATCACCTCACTTAGGGGTGGGACCTGCTGAGAGCCTTCCATCAGTGCTGGAAGTTTGGCTGCCTTGACCTCACACACGCTCTATGAGGATAGCTGGGAACCAGGTTGCCGCTGTGAGTTTGTGAGTACAGCAGCCACGCCATGTCCAGAAGACAGCTGTCCAAGGTGCTCTTCCCATCCTGCAGTTCTCACGTTCTTCGTCTTTAGAGCTGGGCACTCCCAGTCACAAATCCACATCACCACGAGCAGTTAGGGGTCCCTTCACAGCACTAACTGCCCTTGGTGCTTTTCTCTGGTTACTAATGATCCTTAACAACATATGATGTGCTCATTGCCTGCACCTATATCTTCATTGTGAAGTATCCATTCCTGTCTGTCATCAATTCTTATTGGCTTGCTTGTCCTCCTTTTTATTAAACTTGTAGATATGACTTGCAAATCCCAGAGAGGAGTTTGTTTGTGAAGTATAAGAATAGTTACAATATATGTGTAACACTTATTTTGTACCAAAGGATGGTTTGCTTGTTTATTTTATAACATATTTACTAATGACATCATTTTCATTCTGATAGCTTAATTTGTCTGTCGTTTCCTTTAAAGATTAGTGAGTAGTGTGTGTGTGTGTGTGTGTGTGTGTGTGCGCGCGGGCGCGTGCGCGTGCACGCGCTCACGTGTACACAAAGAGGTCAATGCCTCACCCAGTGACAATATATTCTCTGTGGTCTCAAAAGCTCCATGTGGCTTTACCTTCCTTGTGAGAACCTGATTCATCCTTTTATACTTTGTGTACTGTTGTTGTGACCAAACACTGAGACCAAAACCAACTTTGGGAGGAAAGGGCTTATTTGGCTTACAATTATGTCCCCAACTCACAGTCCATCATTGAGGAAAGTCAGGGCTGAAGCTGAAGCAGGAGCAGAGACTCAAGAGCCATGGAGGGAGGCTCTCCCACTGGCTTCCCACCGGGGCTCGCTCAGCCGGCTTCCTTACAAGCCAGGACCACCTGCCCAGGGAAGGCACCATGCACACATCAAGAAGGAACCTCTCCTATCAGTTCACTAAGAAAATACCCCACAGACATGACTACAGGTCAGTGACTATTTTCCCATAGCATTACGGTGCTGCTTCATTGCTTTACATGTTTAGTTAAAGACTGAAACAATTTTAATTTGCTCTTTTACAATGATTTTGGTTATTCTAGAGCCTTCCTAGTTTTACCTTTGCAGTTTCACTTGTCTTTTGTTCTTGTTCTTGTTATTATTTTCTGTAACTGAAAATAGATTCTTCTTTCATACAATACATTTCAACCAGTTTCCCATCTTTGCTCCTCCCAGCTCCTTCCCACCTCCCCTCTTTCTTGGCCTCACTCCCCTTCTGTTGAACAGGCCTCCAAGAGACAACAATCAACCATGACAAAACTGGATACACTAAGACAAGGCAAAAGCCTTCTTATGGAGCTGGACAAGGCAACCCAACAGGAGGAAAGAGTCCCCAAAGCAGGCAGAGACTCAGAGATACACCCACCCCCACTGTGAGGAGTCTCTCAAAACCCACCAAGCTAACAGCCACCGTATAAACAGAGAGCTGGGTAGGCCTTGTGTTTGCTGCCTCCATCTCTCTGAACCCATGTGAGCCTTGCTGAGTTGATTCAGTGGCCATATTCTCCTGGTGTCCTCCAGCCCTCTGCCTACTACAGTCTCCCTTCCCCATCTTTCTTGGGCTTCCCTGAGCTCTGGAAGGAGGGACCCAATAGATACTTCCAATTTATATTCTCCACATAATGCCTGGCCCTGGGTCTCTGCACCTGCTCCTGTTGACTAGGATTAAATTGAATATGTTATTTGGAGTGAAGAAATTTGATAGTGTTTGAATTTGTAAGCATAGAGTTTTTATTTACTTAAGACTTTTAAAATTGTTTGAAAAAAGCTTATCATTTATGTAGTATACTTTTTATGTATTTATTCCTTAATAGTTTGTTCGTTGATGATACTGCCACCGACACTATTTTTTAATGTTGTCCTCCAAATGTGGGTTAGTGGTATAGAAAGATAGATTCATTTTTTTATTGACATTGAACTTTTAACTTTACTAAGTTAATTTATTCATCCTAAGTGTTTTTGAAGATTCCTTAGTACTAACACAATTTTATTACATAATCATAGTATTTTACTTATTTTTATGACCTTTATGTGCTTTTGGTTTGTGTTGGTCTTCCTCCCAAGAGTCCAGCCCGTGGGTGAGGATCCAGGCTGAGGGGGGTGAAAGGCCTGGATGAGTCAACACACAGGCACTGGGAGTCAGATGAATGCAATCTGAGGGTGAGCAGCTGCAGACTCCTTTATTCAGGAAGAGAGAATAGGATACAGAGTTTTGGGCCACCAATCAGGTTCATCCACACCATCTTGGAGCCTGCTATTGGTTGTTCGTCTCTGGGCGGATTGTCTAATGTCAGGTCACACACTTTCCAGCCAGCTTCTTCTGTAATCAAGCCCTCAGAAGCTCTCCCAGGTGTGAGCCCTAACGGCCCTTTGCCAGGAGTGCCCACATTTTTTTTTAATCTCATTTTTCTTAAGCATCCAACACAATCTAATTGCAAACAATGAACACAATATCGGTTTCATTACTGATCTGAAAAGATTTCTCTCACCCTTGCATCATGTTAGCTTCACGGTGTTAGCTCAAGAGTCTTATTTTATTAAGAAAATTCCTTCCAGCTTCTACACTTCAGTCATCTTTTAAAGATGTATTTTTAAGTGTTTAAAATATGTATTTATTTTATGGGTATAGATGTTTTGTTCACATATGTGTTTGTGTGCCTGGTGCCAGCAGAGGGCACTGGATCCCCTAGAACTGGAGTTATGGGCAGTTGTGAGCCACCATGTGAGTGCTGGGGATTTAACCTGTGTCCTCTGCAAGAACAGCAAGTGCCCCTAACTGCTGAGCTAGCTCTAGAGCCCTTATTTACTTACTTTTATTTTATGTGTATGATTTTTTTTTCCTTCATGTATGTCTGTGCACCACATGCATGCACAGACCAAGAGGAGGTGTCTCATCCTCTGGAACTGGAGTTACAGATGGTTCTGAGCCACTCTGCTAGTGCTGGGAACTGAACCCAGGTCCTGTGCCAGAGCAACAAGTGCTCACAGACAAATCATGACTCTTATCAGACACCCTCCTCCCCTAAGTATTTTAATAGTCATTCAAAATAGGTGGTGAGCGGTCCTAGAAGAGACAGAAAATAACGCAGGCAAATATGGATATGAAAGATAAGAGAAGACTGAAAATGTGATCTTAGACAGAAAGCCAGAAGGACCAAATGGAGTAAGTGGCTAAAAAGCAAGACAAGAGACCTTAACACTTCACATCATAATTACATTAAGCATGAAGACTTTCTGTTGTCTGCATGTGTTGTAAAACCCACAACACGTTATTTTGGTGTCAAAAAGTGGATTCTCATCTATGTAAATACTACAATGCTAAACAACGTCCTTTTCAATATGTAGGGACACATGTTCCATTTTCAGGGTCCGTCATTCTCTCCCACAGACCCACGCTTCCTTCTAGCTGCGCAACCCTCAGCTGAAGATTCCACTTCGTTCAGGTGAGCTGGTGTGGAATTCTCACCTTTTGGTCTCAGTTTTTAACAGCTTTACTATGATAATATCTCAATGTGACTTTCGTGATCTTGACATTTTATCCTGTCTGAGGTCTGTTGAATTTTGGTTTTATGTATCGTTGCTCTCATCCCACATGGGTGTTTTTCAGTCATTATTTCTTCAAGTAAATCTTCTCTCCTTTGTTTCTGAGGCTCAATGACTTATTAACATTTTTGATGGCTTACCTGGTTTTGTTTTCATTTTTTTCTCTCCCCGTTGCAGTGAGACACTCTCATTGATATTTGTTAACGTTTTGTTGATGCTTTTTCCTCTCTCACACAACTTTCTGTCAAATCTATGAAAAATGTTATTTTCTGACATTTCATTTTCCATTTTAACCTTCTCATTATTTTTCCAGACTTTGTATTTTTCTCTTAAAATATCCCTTCTATTCACCTTCTATTAAACAGTTTTTTTCCAAACTGTTTAGCATTTTTTATATTTTTCAAAAAATCATGATGCTAATTCAAATAACTCAGCCACTGAGAAGTCTATGGCCTGTATTGTGTTTTGATTATGAACCACAATTTCTTGCTTTCTCAATGTGGAAACTCAGTGTCATTTCCTGAAATAAACACATCTAGAATCTCACACGTAGAACACAGAATAAAGGAAAAGGAGATGATGTTCATATTGTTGTTGTTTATTTCAGATGGATACTTTAAATACACAGGAAGGGACCCTGGCTCAGTTCCGTTTATATCTAGCATAACGTTCACCTTCTTGGGATACAAATAACTACTTGATGTACTTATTTGACTTGGGATGAACTTGGATATAGCTTCAGATACTTTTTAAGATTCTCCTCTGATTAGACTTATAAACCACTAGACTCTGATCTCTGTGAAAGTGAAGAGGTCTGTCATTTCTTTCTGACGTCTTGATGCTCACTCACTACAGCTTGAGTAATTTGAGTAATTTGTTTTTGTTTTTACACCTCGACTCTTTGGACTCCAGCCTGTTGGCCTGTTCCGCACTTTCTGTCTAAGGTCCAGTTAGGTTGTATTGCCATCAGGTAATCTCTTTGGATGACGGTATAGTTCTTGTGTATACGGCACCAAAGCTAGAAAACTCGTCCTTAGTATGGAATTGCCCTCAGTGAGCGGCCACCTGTGGAAAAAAATCTCATCTTTTCCCACTGGAATGAAATCTATCAATATTTGCTTTGTCCACTGCTCTTTTATAGTTCCATGGGTAAAGCTCAGGCCTACAGGTACTGTGACGGTGAAGGACTTTTATGTTATCGTCATCGTCACTGATGGTGAAACACAAAGACCTTGTATTTTTTTGTCCATCATTAAAGCTCCAATGACGGAAACATGAAATTTCTCTAAAGTACCTGCAGACATAAAATGAAGGGAAGCTTCAGAGATGGTACAGATGTGTGGAAGAGCAAAGAGAATATGATGGCCACCCCATGTAAGATAAAGTAACAGAAGCCAAGACCTGAGACAGGTCTTGTCACCATCCTTGGGGACTTCAGTTACGAATGTTGGCGATGCCCATGACCTAAATCAGAAGGAGGTCACTGCGCAAATTCCCTTCAGAAACAATGCTGGACACCGGGTTTTAAATCTATATCTTGACTAATATTACGGTTACTCTTGAAATCCAGCATTCTGTGGGCTGAAGAACAACAGGAAAGCATTTTTATGGAAGACTTACCTGCCTAAATCCTTCCACCAGCACGACTCACGCCAGCATACAGTGTAATTTTATGGACAGTTGGGCTGGAGGTGTGTCTTTTGTCTGCTCAAGTCCAGCTCATGTGTGTCTGAGCCATTCTCAGGCAAGTGAGAAAGCTCTTGGTGATGGTCTAACGTTGGAGAGAGGGCTGAGCTGGCAAGGGAAGACAGGAGACATGTGCCACATGGAAAGGAATTTTGTAATAAGTTTAGGAAGCACGCCAAGACTGGCATCTTGTGCTCACAAGAGAAAACTAAAAACCACCAGGAGAAATGCATGAAATTATATTCCTTGTCCCAGAACTGAGAGCACATGTGGGTTATAATAACAGGAGAACTGCAGCCTTGCCATTACATACTTCGCCATGTTGTTTTGTTAAATTGAAAATAAGTAAAGTTTAAAATAATTGCTGGAAA
This sequence comes from Psammomys obesus, assembly GCF_907164565.1. NCBI lineage: Eukaryota > Metazoa > Chordata > Mammalia > Rodentia > Muridae > Psammomys > Psammomys obesus. The sequence continues at coordinate 3,196,576 of NW_026596155.1, forward strand.
AAAATGGCATAGAGCATGGATTCCATCAGTGTTGTTGAACGCTTATTTATTTCCCTTGTACAGACTTACCACATGCCTTAGTACTCATAAGACACAGTATGAGTAACTCTGAGCCAGCAAAGGTCAAATAGCCTATTTCAGGTCCATTTTCTACTGGTGCCAATGATATTACTCTAATATTAAAACACTGATACCAATAGCATTGTATTAGAGTTGATGTTTCTGTGCTGACATTGGCATCAGTTTGTTGGCATCAAGCCTGTTGGCCTAGCCTCTCCATAGGCAATCATTATTACATTTATGGGATTTATTCAATGCCTGATTCAGTGTATTTCTCTGCCGGGCATGCTTTTTAAGATAATATATAATAAACAATAATGGCAGTCAAAGGCCCAGAGAGTGAAATAAACTTTCAACAAAGTGTGTGTGTGTGTGTGTGTGTGTGTGTGAGAGAGAGAGAGAGAGAGAGAGAGAGAGAGAGAGAGAGAGGCTGGAACATTTTCTCTAAGGTAGGATGGCATCAGAAGCCCTGAAAAATAGGTAGTGTGTGTCACCACGTGATGCTTCTTAAGCAGGTTACAAGTGTGCAAAGTTAGAGGCTTTCTTTAGCAAACTGTGATCAGTTGGCACAAAGGGAGATTGTGATCTACAGAGGATGAGGAACACACTCCTTGCTCTTCCCCTAGACCTTACAGCTGACGACCCTCTGAAGTCCATGTGCAATCTGAGTGTGCTGGGATGAAGACCTTATTCAGTAAGTCAGAAGTGACAACGTGTGGACAGCAGAGAGCCTGTGACCATACCCAGGAGGAAGAAATATCTGCCCACAAAGGGAAGACACTTCAAAGTCCCATGGTAAACAGGCCGTGGGTTCAGGGAAAGGTGCAGAATGGTGCCATCAATAAAATAAATATTTCACAACGATCTCTCATGAATGAGGCTACTTATGTTACCCCACGATACCAAACATACTCATTTTCATTCCAGAACCTGCAAATGCTTCTGTAATCATGGCTGTAGACTCAAAGCCTGGCACAGGTTTCTGGTAGAAACTTGAAGACTCTCAACATATTTAGAAAGGTGTGCAATGTGCTTCCAATCTGGCCTCAACCTCTTGTCTCCGAATCAGTCAGCTACTTTCACAAGGCAGCCGACATCTATTCCTCCTTTGGTACAAATGACCCCTCCAGACCTTGTGATATTCTGTACATGTACACCTGGTGTTAGCTCTTCTTGTGAATTTAATCTCCCGAGGAAACAACAGTTTATTTCCGTGGTGGACTGTAAGAGGACCCAAAAGAGAAGAAATAAAACCAATCCAGGGTTTTTTTTTATCCTGTGACATATTAATTGTCAGCTTGACACAATCTAGAACCACCTGGCAAGAAAGTGTCAGTGAGGAACAGGCTGGGCATAGCTGCAGAGGTTATCTTAGATGATGGGAAAAGATGTAGCTAAATATGGGTAACATCACTCCCTGAGTTTGCTCCTGAATTGTGTGAGCGTGGAGAGAGCAAGCTGAGCAGTAGGCAGAAAGGCATGCATTCTACCTCTGCCCTAAAGGTGATATACCTGTTCTAAGTTCTTGTTGCCTTGACTTGCCTGTGATGACAGGCTATAACCTGGAATTGAGCTGGGAAAAAAAAAAAAAAACATCTTCCCTCGTATGCATTATGCTAGTGTGTTTTATGACAGCAACAGAAAGAAAACTAGGACCTATTCTAAAGCCCACAATGAGGCCTGGCACAGAGCAAACGCTCAGCAGGCTGCAGGGTGCCAGTATAAAAATATAAACACTTGACTGTTCAAATGAGGCAGACGTCACAGCCTTTCCTCCCTAGGCTGATCCTGCATCCATCTAGAGCTGGGATTCTAGCCTCAATGTTGATCAGTAAATGATGGCATTCAATACATAACAGATACAACTAGATACAGGTACTTCTTTCTCTGGAAGTGCATGTGTGTGTGTGTCTACACACATATATACATGTATATATATATGTATGTATATATGTACATGTATATATGTGTATGTATGTATATATATATATATATGCATACATATAAGTATGTGAATATACATACACTTTTTTATCCAGGAGCACAGAGAATCCAATTTACTAGCAACCTCACTCTTTTTGGTTTGTGCTTCAGGATACAAGGTTGGTGGGAAAACAGGAAGGCTGGAGACCCAGTGATAATATGACAGAGGAAGAAAGGCAACAAAAGGATTGTAGGCAATGATTAAGTGCTTCAGAATTTACACAGTGAAATATGGACAGTTTAAATGTCTTTGCTATATGCTTCTTTTCAAACTGAGCCATTTCAAACACCCCACGCTGCTCCAAGATTAATTGAGTTCTGCATGCTTTTAGCTTGCTTTGGGTACCAAGGAGAAAGAGTTTCCACAGAACCTGTATTTGCCAGAGTAAAGACAGTATCTCATTAATGTATGATGAATAGCCATTTGTAGAGTGATTAATTAGTCATTTTGACAATAAAGTGAGCCTGCGTACATGCCTTTGCTGGGCTCCCATTTTCACATGTAGAAGAAAAGGAGAGAAATGTCTTACTTTCCCCTGCTTCCTCTCTGCACCAAGAGCAGGGAAAAACCCAAAGGCCTTTGCATATTCTGGTCTTGTCTGATTGCATCTGGTTTGTCTTTACGAACAACAGCCCTGAAATGGAAGCTCTCCCGTGTGATTGATTACTTCTCTTTCTATGTACAAGTTGGAAATTCAGAAAGGGATTTTTTTCCCCTGTAGGTCTCACTGCTTATTGGTACACAAGTTATTTCCACTTTGCTGGAGAATTGATTTGCAGCATTGGTGTATGAGTTTGTATATTTTTCTCACTAGCCTGTCACAAAGCATAAGTCAGCAAGCCTTCCGCAGCATGATGGATTATGTAGCCAGGAGCCTCCCGGCAATGTTTCCATTAAAAGGATGAGCATATTGTCATTAACGTTCGGGGGCTGGAATATTCCAAATTCTGTACCTTGACATTTCTCAAACTATATTATTTAGTAGCTCTGGTTTTCCCCACATCCAATACCATCCATGGGGCCCAGGGAAGACTCCTTTATCTCCAGTTGCTGACTGTATGAAGTAAAGGCATCCCCAAAATGCCGAAGCATCAATTGCCAGAGTTCTAAGCTTGCATTCTGCTCCTTTCCAAATAAAATCAGTTATTTAATAAAGGTTGAAAAAAGAAAAAAGAAGGAAAGGGCATCTACCTCCCTAGAGAATTAGAAAGAACCATCCACAGGAGGATATACTGAGACATGCCAGGAACTTATCTAGCCAGAATAAAAACAAGAGAAGAAAAAAGCTTTGAACTCTTGGTTTCTAGTTTATTTTCAAATCATTTATATTGGTAGCATGATAATCCTCACTCTCACATCCTTATTCACCTCTCTCTACCTTCAAGTATTTTGGTGTAAGGTGTGTCTATATGAGGATGGTACATTATCCATTAAATGTGTAATAGTGCCTGAAAAAAACCACTAGTTGCTCCCAAGCAGATTTTAGAACTTGACCCCCATAAGTGGATACATGTATGCGCACAACACTTTGGTACTGTTCTGTTTCATCACTGGGAAATGTAACAGGCCTGTCAGAACAGCTTCCTGTAACCACCTTGGTGATGTAGTTATCAAAGACTCGGGGGTTCTGGTATGTAGGGAGTGCTTGGGAGAGATGTGCAGGTGTGGAACACGCATGCCCATGCAGCTGAGAGGTGAAGAAGTCAACCATCCAGCATGCCCTGTCACATAGGTTCAAGTTCAGCAAGCACAGGTTTGGAGACAAAAGACTGAGGACTCTTCCTTCTAGTAACCGGTAGGTTTCACAGTAGACTTTTCCACGTCAACAGCCACACAAAAACATTCTTCTCCTTCCCAGTTCTCTTGGGGCTCATGATTATACTATCATTTTCCAAAGTGTGTGAGTCAGGAGGGATAGAGAAGGCCTCCAGAGCGGAGAGGTGGGTGGAGTTATAACTAACACCTCCATTATTAAAGACAGATTTACTCCTCTCATTTAACATGTCTGAAATCAGAGGTGCCGAATAATCAATCAATGGTGTGCCTTGGTTTCATTGGCAGCATTTTTATTTCTTAATGGAACATAAAGTGGCATCGTGACTTATAATTGATGAAAGTTACAGATTTGATGAAATGTGGTAAGTGGCGAGGACAGACGTTGCCAGTGAATTCTCAGGAGTGCCGTTGGGTGACCGCTGGGTGCCTCTGAGGCTGTGGGCACCACCATGAGACAGGGGAGCCGCGTAGCTCCCCAAGCCGCTTGGCACGCGTTTAGTCAATAGCAAAAGTCTGGAAGCTGTTGTGATCTTGGTGGTGAAATGCATCTCATTAAATAACTGCTCACTAGAGAGAGTGTTATGCAGGGTAGCAACATGATAAAGGAGTATGTGCTTTCTACATGAACTAGCAGGGATGTATGTTACTAAACATGTAAAAAGAGGCCCAATCTCCCGATATCAGTGCTGTCAACTTAATAGGAATTAATAGACTTCTTAGGTGTCATTTGAAAACTTCCATTATCAAACTCGCCATAAAACTCAATCACACATCTCCAAGAGAATTCAATCAATATCATATCCAAGTCTCACTGTTATTTTATGTGACTGCAAGCCAGCAATAAATATCCTTTGATTTTTTGATTTGCTTTAAGTGTTTGAATTCAAGTGAAATATTACAAGTTAAAAAACTACTGACAGTCTAATACTTTATGCTTCAAATTCTTAAGCCTTTGAATTAAGTAACTCCAGGATTTTTAAATTTATTTTTGCTAAGTTATTACTCATTTCAACAGCACAAATGACACAGAAATGGGAACAGACAGCTTACTTCTAAATAAATAAGAAAATAGGCTTTATCTGTCTTCCAAATGATTCCTGTTTTAGGGAAGACTCTTGGAGATTTTATAATAATGAGACAAATTAATAAGGAAGCTATTGACCCATCATAGGGCACAAGTAGTAGAATAACAGATTAAATGCCAAGATGCAGAGGAAACAGGAGAGCAGACAAATCCACAGGAAATTCGTGACAGGTTTCACAAAATATCAACAGGGAAAAGTTACACAGTGCACAGGAAAAGGACATGCCCTCTAGACAGAGGGACCACAGCTCTGAGTGATGAGGAGGGAAGAAGGCAGCTTAGGGCCACACTCGGGGAGGCACAGGGAGCTGTTTCCTGCCACAGTAAAGACTCAGCTGTGTGCCTAAAGAGAGGAGGAGGCTCTGAAGCAGCCCGTGTGCAGCATCTGTGTACAGCATCCTGTCATCCTGTGTGCATACTAAAGAGCAGGTTTCTTCTTGATCATGGTGGATGCAAGTTGTGAAATGGGTGTGGCACAGCATGTGTTGGCATGACAGTTCTTTCCTTGGGTCCATTTTCTAGCTGGTAGTGACAAAAGAGCATCAGACTGTCTTCAGATTAAACAGAACCAAGGAAGACAAAAGAACAGAACTTGAAAACATGCCCATTTGCAGTCTGAAGGTTTAAGAGAGCCCTAGTGTGGAAAGGCTTAACCACTGTGAAACTGTGAGCAGGAGAAGAGAGTGGGAAATGAACCAACGCTGGGAACTGATCTTACACAGGCATGAATTCCTCCTCTCGGATTACTCCTGCACAAATGTTCAGGACTCTGGCTAGCTGGAGATGGACTCCTATCTGTTCAGTGCGAGGATTACATAAATAAAATAGCATTGTAAGATAAGATACAACAGCATCGACACACATTAGCATTTCATGGTGGTTCTGAGTTTGTGACCAGCCTTCTCTGCCCAGAGCAGAAGGTCAGAGTACAGCTGCCACGTGCAATCGCACCTTCAAAATAAGTGAAACATGCGAGTCAGACACAGCTCCGGAAGGAGAGAGGCACCTTGGAAATGTAATTTTTGCTTTATTGCTTGACCCTCCAAGCAAAGTTTGGCTCCTTGCTGGCCACTGATGGGCAGCTACTCCACATGACAAGGAGCCTGTGGCTGTTGTGTTCCTTCAGATCCTTTCTTCAAAATGAACGCACTGTGTTAAAGTCAACGGACTTCAGAATCTTCCATCTGTGCACTAAAGTTGTGTGTGATAATCCAGCGTCCCCGTCACAGAGAAACCACTTCACAGAAGGCAATACGATAGTAAGCAGAAAGGTAAAGGTGAGACCCTCTTCAGGTTCCATTTAGAGCTGAAAGCCTGGGGCCTGTCCACTCCTCTGCCCACCAGCCATGATTTTTGTCTTCCTCTCCAAAAGCCCAAGACTCCTCTGTGATTATCTTATACGTTCTTTTATTTTATTGAATTACAGCATAACATTTACTGTTTATTATGTTAGGGGCTTGAGAATCTTATCAGCAATACATTAGACGGTTTAAACAATATAATATTCAACTAGAGAGATTAGTAAATATCTTTTATTAACCAGTTTTAACTTACTTAGAAAGAAAAATGGGCTCAAAAACATAGACACAGACTTTTGGTTTTCAAAATTCAGAACCTGGTATTTTTTTAGCACTTGTCTGTGGACAATCTAAGAACCTACTAGGATCACTTAGGAAATCTTTTCTTTTTGCATCAATGCTGTTGCCTCTACCCTTGACCTTAGAGAGATTAGCTTCAAGAGTCTTGAGTCAAAAGTTTCTGTCCTTTATAAATTATACAATGTCAGGTACAAGATGGTCAAATGGCAGACTATATAAAATAGAGTGCTCTCCAACTAAAAAGTGCAAGCACGTAAAAGAGTAATCTCTTTACTAGAGAAGTCTCCAAGGCAGTTGCATCTACACAAGGACGCAGCCACTCCAAACCCCGACACTTTTGCCCCTGAGGTCACATTGTGGAGACCCCTCAGCTCCACAATGCAATCAGACATGAAAATGACAGACCTGCTAAAAATGTGCTGGAAATGTGAATTTCATACCCATAACACGGAAGCAGAAGAGGGGTCCCTGGGGAGAAAAAAGGGGTGAAGGAACCAGTCATGAGAGGGGAAGCAGAACATAAAAGAATAAAGGAAAAATAAAAATGCCATAATGAAATTCACTGGTTTGGATGCTACTTTTTAAAATTAGTATAAAAATAAATGACATTTTAAAAAGAAAGACTGTGTAAGTCCAAAAGAACATACATGATGACATAAATCTTTCTCTCTACCTATTCACTCCCAGCTCTATAGAAAATGTAATTATAGATGAAAATATATTAACCAAATATTAATAATACGCAGCTATATCAATACATATATTATGATATGTTCATTCACTATTGTGTGTTGCATGGAATATAAAACATAGAATTGATATGCCAGTTATGTGAGTAATTGCCAGTGACCTTTCAGGTATGTGACAGCCTTGAATCCTTAGCTGTGAGTTCTTACCAAGCCCATGCCTTTTCCTGACTGTTTTTGTGGAGTTCTTCATTGATGAAGGCAATCGACCAGTCTTCATCTTTTTGTTCTTTTTGATGTTGAGTTTCCAAACATAAGACACACACCTCAAGACTGCAGCATGTTCCCTTCTGTTCTTTACGTTTTCTGTAAAGCTTATTCTCAAACTCTATGTCTTAGTGCTGTTACAAACAGGAGTATTTAGCCAGGCTTGGTAGTGTACGCCTGTAATCCCAGCACTCTGGGAGGCAGAAGCAAGTGGATCTCTGTGAGCTTGAGGCCAACCTGGTCTACAAGGTGAGTCCAGGACAGCCAGGGCTATACAGAGAAACCCTGTCTTGAAAAACTTAGACAAACAAACATACAAACAAGTAGGAATATTTCCTGTAATTACATCTCCTAGCTGGCTGCTCATTGTATTTTGCAGTTCTCCTGCCATAACATTTTAATTAGAATTTAAATTTATTCTCTAGGGCTTTTCATTAAATAATTAAATAATCTATAAATAGCAGAGTTTGTCTACCTCTTTCAAGTCTTTTAGTGTTAGCATCTTTTCAATATTTTATTCAATGTTATTATTATTATCTTTATTATTTTACAGTGTGAAATGACACATTTAGAGCCCTGCACCTGTCGTGCAAGCACGCTGCCACCAAGCTACGTCGCCATACCTCTACTTAGTATTGCATTTTCATTGCTGACTCTCACACGTTTGACTTTAAAGCACAGTGTTAAAGAATAACAAATGTCTCTCTGTTCTTTAGTAAGAATGCTTCCAATGATTAACTAAGCAGTGTTCCTGCTTTTACAGTGTAAATGAAATTATAGTGTAAATGATCAAGACGAGCTTATCAAAATCCAACATACATTCTTGATATAAATACACAAGGCATGAATGGTGTGTCTTTCATGTAGTGCATCTTTCTTCTGGGCTCCGGTGAGCACTCATGTTCCTCATCCCTCTAAGCCTACATGGGGTGTCCTGCTGTTACCAGCTGGGGTGTGCTGCACTGGTTCTCATTGGTTCTTATGCCCTCTCTACATCTTCACACATTGTCCCTTCAGAAGCTCTCGGAGACACCTGTGGCTGACCATGCCTTCTCTGTCCAGGGGTAGCTGAGACTGACACAGATATTTTTCCTTTACACCTATATCCTTACACACCGGAGCTGACCAAAGGGAGTGTTTTCATCAAGATTAGGGTGAACTAGAATGTACCTCAATGTGCTGCACTCATTATCTTAGCTTTAAGAAGAACTTGTGCTAATTCCCCCTTCCTCCCTGTCACTACAGTTATATGTGCCAGCTATAGGCAGAGATTAGCCGTTGGTCCAGGACCACCCTTGCTGTAGTTCATGCTCAGGGCATTAGATTTGCTGGTAATTGGAGAGTTGGAAGAGTCCTCCTGTTCATAGCATCAGGATTTCCTGTTCCGGAGGAGCTTTGGACAGCTTCCCTCCTGTTCAGCAGCCTCCAGTTTGTTCAGGTTTCCTTTCTGATTCAGGTTTAGGTTTCGGTTTGTTGCCTTGTGCTTTTCTTCCCTCGAGCTATAATTTGCATACGATAAATCCACGTCTCTAGTTGATGCATATGATTGTAACTACTCCTCCAGTTTAAAACACAAAACACTTTTACCTTCTCCAGAAGGTTCCCAGCGTCCATTAACATCAGTCCACACTCTCAGGTGATCCCTGATTTCTACCAGTAGCCATATTTTGGTATATTCTATAACTCCCAGATGAATCATACCGAGAAAATCATGAACTTCTGTCCATCTTTGTGCTCTTTCACAGCATCTGCTTTGAAATCAGTTTTGGTTTTCTATTTGCCTGGAAATTTCTGCATGTTCTCAACAGGCATTAAAATGTATCTGCATGAAATTGTATACTGTCATTTCTTTGGATGTTTTTAATAATCTTTCCCTGTGTTTATTAATTATGTGGTCTTTTTCTTCTTCAAAGGTTCAACTCTCCTGTAGCTGCCACTCACTGTCTGTCAACAGTTGAAGCTTTCCAGATCAATTATAGTCAAAGTCCTTCCCCTTTCAAGATCTTAGCCCAGCTAACTCTTCCCACTACATGGACTAACTTTAGTTTCCTGTCTGATTCTCAAGACGCTGTGAGATTTCATATACTTTAATTGCCCCTTGGTTGACAAGCTTTTGTGAGTCATTGGTGAACTCCCAGTGAAGAATTTGGTGGGGGCACTGTCCTTTATGTTTTTCATTGTGTCCTATGTATGTAAAAGTGAACCCTCCTGAGGATACAGGGTATTGTCTCTAGCTTTAATAATCAAATTTCTTTTCTATTTTGGTCTTCATAATTGTGAAATTACATTGAAATCTAGACTGCCTGGCTCCCTCCATTCTTATGTAATTATTAAACTTTTATTATAATTTTCATAGTCTTATCACCCATTTATCTAGCTATTTTATGTATTTAAGAATAGCCTCACTGATTTTTTTTTCTACAAATGGTCTATATCCCTCGTGGAATGAATAACTACACATGAAAAGATCAAATGTCCACCAAAATTTGTATTCTTTACAGGTCCTAATCTCTATGCCTTTTTTTTTTATTGATTTTTAATATCTGCAATGTTCTTATCTCACCTTTAATACCTTATCAGCTAAAATATTTCATTCTCTATATTCCAGTTATCAAAATTTAATACTTCTTTCAATAGTTTCCTTGAATATTGACTTTTATACAACTTTTTTTCTAACCCATGTTATGTTGATGCAACTTGTATAAAATTCATCTTCAAGTCACAGGAAACATCAGTGAGACTGACTGACGGACACTACACTAACTGCTAGCATGGCTCAGTACCATCTTCACTGTGGCAACATGTGGAGGAAGAAAGACGCTCTCTCTCTCTCTCTCTCTCTCACACACACACACACACACACACACACTTATAGATGCACGCACACGCACACATATCTCTAATCTCTCCCACTTTCTCCCCATCCTTCTCATAAGGAGACTTTTGCTTGAAATTTTCCCTCCCAGCTATTACTGGCCAGAACAGGCTGCAGAACTGCTCATAAATTATGCATATGAGAAAAATAACAACATTCCCAGTATTGATTTAAAATAATCAGCTTGAATTCCCTGAAGCTGGAGCTGTGATTAGTTCCCCTGGAGCCTGTTATCATCTGGTGGATTGTGGGATCCTACCCAAAGCCCAGATTCTCTTTGGATGGGAAATGGGGAGGGATTTATATTGGAGCAATCAATAGTTTATTCTGTAGTTGCAATCTCTCTCTTTCTTAATTCCTACAGTGTTTTGGAAATATTTCCAGTTGGCTGGCATGCTTGTGGCCAGATTATCCACCTATGTACCTCCTCTCTGCTTCCCGTTAGTATCAAGATGACAGAATGGCCTACTCCACCACCTGAAGAGGAGGAGCTGTAGTGGACAGAGACATAAAAACATCTTCAGCTGTGTTCCTTGATTTCCTCCTGTGTAGTATTGGTATAAAAGCTGTGTCTCTTGAGTTTGTTTCCTGAGCAGATGCTTCTGTGAAGCTCGTGCTTGACTTGTGTCCTTGCCTCCTGTTAGTCCTGCTCTCGGACCCACAGCTGAAAAGATGATGCTAGAAACGGGTCCTGTAAGTCCTTAGAGTGCAAATGAATCCCTCATTCATCCACATGCTCTCTCCAGGTTCCCACTTGTAGAATGACTGACAGGGGCTAGAGCAAACTGAGGCAAAAGGACAAAGCTCTTCTCTGTGAAAAGGTAACTGGCTCACACCTGGATCCTGCTTGTGGCGCAGGCCTCATTAGCACCATTTTCTAATCCTGCAGGGAGCTCCCAGCCAGACCTCCAAGAGCAGCGAGAACAGCAGGCTCCCTGTGTCCTACAGTGGCCAAGTTTGCATGGAGGAGCCAGGGAACATCTGGTGAGATTCTGCACCATAGGGTGGCTGCAAAACATTCGATGTTTGAATAAATGAATCCCCCCCCAACCTCACCATATAGCCCTGGAAGAGAGATGACTCCTCACTCAAAGCTGCTTTCTTCCTCCCCGCTACACTGTCAGCAGCAGTTAAACTTCAAATAACCTCCTTGGTTCCTTCCCTCCCACAGCTTGAACACAATCAGAGTACAAGTAGACCGGTGTTTCCAGGAGCCAATGAAATACTTTATTTATGTCAACGAGAAATCAAGCCAGCCAGCTTTTATATGAAGGTATCTCCAGGAATGTACAAACACTACTTTCTTCTCCATCATGGAAGAAAAGACACACTGTCATTTGGAATACAGGTGAAACAAATTTCAAAAAAAAATCCGAAATTCCTGAGAAACACTGCAGACCAAATTTTAACCAGCTGCTCTACTGAAAACTATCAACTCCACAATAAAGACATAGAACATTCTTCAGCACTAATGTCTGGCCATTTGGTAGAGGTAGTATAATAAGTATGACATTCCACTAAAATGTTTACACCACACACACACACACACACACACACACACACACACACACACACGCGTGCGCGCGCGCTCCCTGCAGATACCCACCCACAAAGTTGCTTCCGGGAATGCCACGTTAAAGTCAGGATCATAAAATTTACTTAAGAGTTTGTGTGTGACTTTTTCCAGGCCTTTGAGCACGTCCCTCTAGAGCTGAAGATGCCCGCTTTTCTCAGACCAGTGCAGCTCAAGAGCTTCAATCACTGACATGGGAAACAGCTTCAAGGAGCTGCTTTCAACAGGACTGAAGGTGTTGCCTCTGCAGTAAACATTTGTGGGACATTCTAGTTTAACTTCCAGATAAGCACACTTCATGTAAAGGACAGTTTTGTTTTTTTTTTAAGTAGGGAATTTGAAGGAAAAGGGATTATTACTACTGATTAAAGTCTCCATTAAAAAAACCAGTGTGTTTCTGGAGAGACGGTTCAGTTGCTGAAGTGCTTGTTGTCCAATCACAAAGACCAGGGTTCTTACCCACAGTGCCTGTATGAAAATGTTGGGAAGTAGCCACAGACAGCTCTAATCCCAGAACTGGGGAGGTAGAAACAAGATCATCCCCTGACTTCAGTGCCAGCAGATCTGGCTGGATCTGCAAGCTCCAGGTTCACTAAGAAGGTCCATCTCTACAAACAAAATGGAGAGTGATGGAGCCTGGCACCAAACATCAGCTTCTGTTTTCACACACAGACACATCACACATACTACACGTCAAACATGCACACACGTACACTGACACATCGCATATGCACACACATACCCACATCATAGATGCACGCACATATCACACACGCGCACACACATGCACCCAAAATCCCATCACACATGCACAATGATAATATTATTAATAAGCTCTAAAAGGTACTTCAATCTGCTGTAAGTAAAACCTAGGAAATGTAAGTACCAAATGAATGAGTAAGCAGAGGAGGACGATGTGGCTTCTTATTTGCAGTGTGATATTAAACAATTTACTCTCTCTCTGCCTCCTCATTCCGTACTCTACGGAGAGCAGTAAGTAGTCTCTCCTCTGTAATATCATTAAGATTGAAAGTGATAGTCTATACAGTGAGTGCCGTGTTTAATACATTGTAAAAGCCCAAGGAAAGTTCGTCACTACGGCTATTGCTAACCTTTCTCTCGCCATGATAGTAATGCTCTGCACCAGGAAAAGACAGGATGCTCCTGAATGCAAAATCGTGTCTTGGGGGCTGGGGAGGTGGCTCAGCAGTTAAGAACACTGGCTCTTCTTCCAGGGGGCCCAGGTTCAATTCCCAGCACCCACATGGCAACTCACAACTGTCTGTTAACTTCAGTTCCAGGGGATCTGACACCCCCCACAGACAAATACGTAGTGAGAGCACTAATGTACATAAAATAAAAACTAATTAACTAATTCATCAAGAATAAACCTGTCTTAAAGATGGAAGCAGACTCATGATAAAAGTTACCCCGTGTCGAGTGGCCCAAAGAATTATTACCAGAATTGTGACACACCGTGAGGAAAGGGTGAACTCAAGACAAGAGCCCCAGAATCTTGGTTGAGAAGCTTGGCTGGAAGCCAGATCCACTGGCTGGAAGACAGAACTGTCCCTGGATGAAGTGATATCGGTCAGTACTTGATAAGAGACAAACTGAAGGGGGAAAAAATAAATCTCCCCAGTCACTGCGCAACGTCCAGGTGCCAGGCCACGGGAAGAGACAGGTGAGACCGCATTAACTGTGCAATCACACTGTGGACAACTTAGCTGACAGAGGTTTAAAAGGTGCTTGATTTCCACCCTTCCCCAAAGCCAACACTGTCACGAGGCACATAAGGACGTTGTCATGGAGGACGATGGATACAAGAGCAGTCCCATGGCCATGTGATGGTGCAAACAATTACAGACGAGCCATCATTTTCACTGTGACCTCTGCACAAATACTTTCCGTTGTGTTGCAACCACCGACAGCCACCAAGACAAGAACACACCCTGCATCGGGGAGTGACAGCCTGTAGCATGCAGCCTTCGTTTACCAAAGACTGCGTCTGCCTACGCACGCGCTGATGTTCACTCGTGATGAAATCACCTAGTAACTAACAGATTTCTCAGAACACACCCTGCTGTTACCCACGACGGTAGCTGAGGAAGAATTCTAACCTGTTTCTTCCCCATCATCCGCCCCTTGCTTTGGAAGGGTGCTACTTTCACGCTCTCGTTTCTAATCTTCATATTCAGCATAGAACAGAGGCACAAACTCTGGAAGCAGCTGATACTTGCATTCTGCATTTTATATGCTAAGCATAAAAGAAATGTCTCATATTTGGAAAACTGAGGTTTAGAAAGATTTATTTTCTTGCCTAGGCTCACAAAGGTCACACATTGCCGAACCATCATTCCAATGCAGACAGCCTGGCTCCAGTGGCTGTGATCCTAAAATCATCACTTTATTCCATTAAATATGGAGCAAATGATGCAAATATTCATGGTTCACTCAACAACTGTTCATTAGGGTCTACCAAGGTAAGGTGCAAAGATAAAATCTCAGACCCCAAAGACCTAAGAGTCTAGTGGATAAGGTAATTGCATACATAAATGATTCAAATGCAAAGAAGCATGTGCTAAATACTACTGAGTGGTGTAGGGTTCCAGAAAGAAAGAAAAAATGGCTCCTGTCTTTGATGAAAAATTTTCATGGAAAAGTCAGAGCTCAAGTTAGGGCCGGAAGAATAGATAAGGTTCAAATTATCAGAAATGGCATGAAAGAACATTGTGTAACAACCACCGTCATCCAAGCTGACATGAAAATCATCAGAAAATATATTTTTGATGGTGATGTGTAAACTAACATTAATTAAAGATGACGGTGGCTGAGATGTCTACATACTCTCTAGAACAGCTGCAGTAAAAGGACCAATAACACTAAATGCTGGTGAGGATGCAGTACAACTAGATTTCCTACACATCTCTGGTTGGACACACAAATGGTACAGTTTCATGGAGAAAAGATACAGTGTTGCCTGTAAAGCTAAACACTTACCACGTGACCCAAAAATGAAAACAAGTAGCTGCCCATGAGAACATTGTTCAGAATAGCCAAATGTCTCAATTCACCATCAGTGTGCAAACCATGGCTTATCCACATCTACTATGCCACATAAAGGACACAATATGTGGGCGCTAACATCAATAATCCCCCAATCACAAATGCAGGCTGTTAGAAAAGCAAACTTAAATTACTACGCACTTTTTGTGACCTTAAGTATGAAATGTACACAAGGTAAAACAGTGACAAGTAGCAGATCAGAGGTTCCTTGCATCCAGAGGAGGAGACCAACTCTGCTGCGGAACAGGGCCACTGGGGGAGGTGAACTCCTGCAGAAGAAACTGCAGTAAGCAGCAGGCCTTTGCCTACCTACTAGACGCCATCTTGATTATGATGCTGGCTACCACAACTGTATGAAGTTGATCAATGATTAAATGGGTGAGTTTCTGTTGTTCGTAATTTATCCTTCAGTTAACTGACACCCCACCCAGAACAACCAATTAGATCAGGGCTCCAGAGATCTGTGCATTTGCATTTTTCTAAATATCTTCCATAGCTTCTAATACACAACCAATATAGAGAATCACCATTTTATGGAAAAAGCACTAGGAACGAATGTACATGGAAATGAATACATTTTCTTTTACAAATAAAAATGTTAACAGCAAAAATAAGTGTGTTCAAGGAATAGCATGGCTAGATGGCAGGTGTATGGAGAGTAAAGATTAATCTAGAAAAAGAACTTAGGAAAGATCAGAGGTCACACTTTCTCATAGTGAGTGAATGTTCTGGGCCATCCATCAGAAAAGCAATTTGCTCTCTGAAAACGTGGAGAGAAAACATTCTGAGTGCTTTGAAGTGAAAATATTGCTAATACCCACATCTCTCAAATAATATGATTATTGTGATTGATAATATTCATGTGTTATCATTGTATCAGGGTACTTGTGGGGCCGTATTGTGCCTTAAATGGGTTGTGATCATTGAAATTATTCTATGTCTATGTGATCTTGAGCAAGTCCTCTGTCCCTGACCTCAGTGAATTCCTATTCACCAGTCTGTAAACGTGAGTATTAGGTTGGGGGATTTCTTGGACTCCTTCCAGCTTTGGCCCATTTCTTTATAGGCCAAGGGATTGAACCTGTGCATTGTAGACATACTGGCTAGAGTGGGATCTTGAGAACAGGGATGAGAAGTGCCGTCTATACCGTTTGCTTAGGGGTCAGACAGAGTCTGCCTTTGTATCTGTGTGTTGTGCCCCATTCTACGGACTCATTTATTCTGTTAACTTATTTTATAATAATTCAAAATGGCAGCCCCAGAGTCCATCTTTAATTAATTAATTAAAAATTAATTTAATTCTTAAATTAAAAATTTAATTATTCTTAAAGCTGGCCTCTGATCCATTGAATATCAATTACTGATACGATCATCACTTCAGCGACATTTTTGAGATGTGGTGGTCGTTAAGGGTATGTAAAATTTGTCATTGTTCTTTCCCGGTGTAGGGCAGGCAATGGGGACATCCCACTCACTAGCCTCTCATGGTCTCGTGGTTGTCTATACTGCCAATCTTTCCGTTCTCAGAGAGTGTACATTTCTATTTCCTGACTATTTCTTCAGGTATGTGTGTAGTTATGTGCACACGTGTATGTTTATGTATGTATATATGCCTGTGTGTGGATAGGTATGTGTTTATATGTATGTGTGTGTACACTTCAGACAATAGTCTAGTGTTTATTGCAGTTTCTCCTGAAATGACTATCAAATCTGTAAATACTCTTCAGCTATAAAAGGTGTCTCAAACATTTGTATTTCCTTTTAAAAGTTAATATGTGACGAGAAAAGAAAAGGTTTACACCTATCTGGCTCTATCAGTTATGTTTTCTAATTCGTGCAGAAAAGTCCCAACAAAGCAGTCATTATAGAAAACCTACAACATGAAAATTACAAAAAAAATGAAGACAAATTTTTAAAGAGTTTATTTTTCCTTTTTCAACCAAATACACCAATGACAACCCAGAAACCACCAAAGGAAACATTATGACAGCAACGCAGACATTTTATGAAACCTCACCTAACAGTGATTTTTGCAAGTCATGCATCGGATTAGAATTTCAACTCATGAAGCACTGATAAGTGCACAGATTGATACAGTAGCAAATCTGAACAGAAAAGTCTAGCACTATGGAAATGGAGTTGTGTAGGACCATCAACTTCACTCCCAACAGAGACTGAGGACTTTCCAAAATTAGTTTTTGGTATAGATGTGAGCATAGGTCTGAAGGGAAGACAGACAAGACAAGAAAAAGGCATGACCCTCTTGTAGAATACACTTACATTTCTCAGAGTGAGAATTAACAGCTCAAGATCAAAACAACTTTGTTCCATTAGCCTGTGTGTGGGTCTGATTTCATGCATAGCACATGCAGATCAAGAAGGCACACTTGGCTTTTTCTTTCTTCCTTCCTTCCTTCCTTCCTTCCTTCCTTCCTTCCTTCCTTCCTTTCCTTTCTTTCTTTCTTTCTTTCTTTCTGTAGCTAAACTCCTTTGTCAACCTTATAAAAAGAATGCCTTCAACAGCCGAGAAGACAAGTAACGGTGTAGCCTACTGTATATGTCTGTTGGCCTGTGTCTGCCTCCTTGTGTCTGTATCTCTTTTGCTCATTCAACTCACTTCAAAAAGAACTAAAAAAATGCTCCCTAATATTTCTACACTAACACCATTTGGCCCAGCAGCAAATGATGTTTTCCTTGAAAATAGATTTTTGCCCCCTATGAAACTCCTCTCAAGTTTAGGGGACTGCTAACCTGTTCTTACGCAATGACATAGCATTACCAGCATGAAATGCAAAACTGTTCATTGGAAACCAATAAGACGATGGCTCCCAATAGACAAAAGTAAGAGCCTGGTTGGCATCTCTAGATTGCTTGGCTCACCACAGCATCAGCAGCTGCTTCCTTTGTTGGTGGCAGAACAGTAAATCTGGGAGTGTAGTGATTCATCTACAGGACGGTTAAGAGGCCAAAAAAGAACCGAGTGACACTAGGTGAAAAATGAGCTGCTGACCAGCTAAGGATCCTATCTAGCTCCAAAGGTTGCAGCAATATAATCATCCTTGCTTGCTCTCCAAGCGAAACTCAATATTGCCTTAATTACTTTGCTCTTGTTAGGCACTGTATTCCCAGTGCAATGGCACCTCCAGCAAGCAAAAGGACAGCATTGCTTATACTCACATTTTTTTTTTTATCATCTAAGGCGTCATAATATTTTGTACTGTAAAGACGACTGTGAAAGTTAGAAAAAGTTATATGTTTAAGTCCCTGAAAGTCTGGCTCAGGACACAGGGCTGAGGCTCTCAAAAATCAGTCCTTCTAGAGACAGGATTCATGCCCACCTTCCCCATTGATTCTGGGGTTCAGCCTTGTTTATGAGCAGTGTTCAGCCATATATGATATCTGTAACACATTTCTCAATGCTCAAGTTATCTCAGAGGGAGAGGCAGAACATTTGTAAGAGACAGAGGCAATGGATGACTATAAGAAAAGTTTTATCTAGACAAAACAGGGTAATTTTACTTATGAACTCAGAGCAGTTATGAAAGCATACAGAAGACCTGTGTGAGCTCAATCTATTAATTTATAGTTGCAGGGAGAAGGGGTCAGCTTCTTTAAGCATGTGACCCCAGGAAGTCACCCATGCTTTCAATGTCCTCACACTTAGGTAACATTTGGGCTTGATGAACTTCTGAAGAGTGAAGAAGACATGGAGGTGGGAAGGAAGGATGGGTCTGAGATGACTTGCAAAAGGGGAGTAAATTTGATCAAAATACATTGTATGAAATTGTCAAGGGATTAATAAAAACAGTGTTTAAAAATCAGTTCTAACCACTTTGGTGGCATCAAACAAGATGAAATTCATGATCAGAATCTATTTGTTAAAAAAAAAATTTTCATCTGGTAGAATATTGGCTCATTAGAAAGAAAGAAGAGAGAGCTTGATATTTAGGACATACTTCATCATTTAACTCCACAATTTTTATTTTTGCCTGGATGACACACCTATTTGTGATAATTGTGTATTGTAGTCACCTACTGTTGCTTGGCTGGGGCCCATCTGATTTTAAGATCAAATCGTGTCTCTTTTATGAAATAAGGTGCCCCGTGATTGGTGCACAAATGTTTAGAGTTGCAATATCATCTTGATGAGTTTTTTTCTTTAATGGATATTAGATGTTCCTCTTTCTAAACTAGTTTGGTTTAAAGTCTATTTTTCAGATATTAAAATACTTCTTCAGGTAGGAAAGATTATTCAGGAATCCCCAAAGCCTAGCCCTGAAATTCCTTAGGAAGCGTGCTTCTCTACTCTGATGGTATGACTTCATGACAGTTAATCTTCATTACCAACTTCTCTGAACATAGAACCACCCAGGAGACAAGCCTCTGGATGTCTGTAAAGGAAATTCCAAAGAGGCTTAAGAAAAGAGGAGAGACTCACACAGAATGTGGATAGCACCATCCCATGGAGGAGGCTCTCACTGAGCCAAAAGAAAAAGGAAAAGCCGGCTAAGCCTCACCATTCACTGTTCTCCACATCCTTGTTTGCTCAGATGGGCACAAGTCACTCAGCAGCGACTTTTCTAATAGGATGGGCTGCATTCCCTTGAACTGTAACTCAGAACAAACTTTTCCCTTTAAAGTTGTCTTCCTTTGCTATTTTGCCACAGCAATAAGAAAAGTAACACCGGAGACTGGAGCTGAGGAGTGTGGTTCCTGCTGGGATGGCAGTGACCATGGGATCGGCAGGCCTTCGGAACCGCCTCGTGAGACTATGGACGAGCCTAGAGTCGCAAACTAGAGAAGCCCCAGGATCCTATAAATACAGCTTAATGAACAATTCTGGTAGGAGTTTGGAAGACCAGAATGCCAAGAGAAATGAGGAAAATGGAGCCTCATCTCACGAGGTGCCAGTGGGGAACAGGGACCTAATCAGGAGCTGGGTGAGGGGCTACCCATGCTACATTCCAGCAAGAAGGAGTCTCTCTGCATTCTTCCCATGTCCCCGAATCTGAATGAAGCTAATGTCAGAGGTCATGGAGTGTTCTGGAGACACGCCCTGGGCTGCTGAGAGGAACGTGCCCTCTTCTGTTTCTCACTAGAACATTCTGTAGATGGTCCCTTTGCTTTATGACATCTAATTTAACTCCACAATTTTTATTTTTGCCTAAATAAATAATACCTATTTGTGATAACTGTGTATTGTAGTCACCTACTGTCGCTTGGCTGGGGCCCATCTGATTTTAAGATCAAATCGTGTCTCTTTTATGAAATAAGGTGCCCCGTGATTGGTGCACAAATGTTTAGAGTTGCTATATCATCTTGGTGAGTTATTTTCTTTAATGGATATTAGATGTTCTTCTTTCTGACTAGTTTGGTTTAAAGTCTGTTTTTCAGATAATGAAATAATTATGCCTGCTTGGTCCTTAGTCCCATTTGCTTGGAATACTTTTTCCTTGTCTTGTACCCTAGGGTGGTGTCTGTTGTGGGTGATGAGCTGTATTTTTTTTGGAACCAGCAAAAAAGATGGATCTCCTTCCTTCCTTCCTTCCTTCCTTCCTTCCTTCCTTCCTTCCTTCCTTCCTTCCTTCCTTC
>NW_026596155.1:3217146-3412146 GCF_907164565.1 Psammomys obesus
TTCCTTCCTTCCTTCCTTCCTTCCTTCCTTCCTTCCTTCCTTCCTTCTCTCTTTCTTTCTTTTTCTTTCTCTCTATCTCTCTCTCTGTTTTTTTTTTCTCTCTCTCTTGAGACAGGCTTTCTCTGTGTAGGCTTGGCTGTCCTAGACTCACTTTGTAGACCAGGCTGGCCTCAAACACACAAAGATCCACCTGCCTCTGCCTCCCAAGTGTTGGGATCAAAGGTGTGCACCACAACACGGAGCTGGATCTCATTTTCCAATGATTTATTAGTCTGTGTCTTTTTTTGTTGCTGTAAATACTATTTGAAATTGAGAATTATTATCGAACAGAATTTATTAATTCCTGTTATTTTGTGGTGGTGGTGGTGTTTTCTTAGGTATCTTTGGTTAACTGTTCAGTAGTCTAGATGTCTAGCAGATGAATGAATAATGAAAATGTGGTTCATTTACTGAGGTAAATATTACTCAAGTGGTAAGAAAAACAAAATTTGGAGGTAAATACATGATCCTGGAAACAATCTCCTGAATGAAGCAACCCAGACACACAGAGATGCTTTCTCTCTCATATGCCGATGTTAGTTTTGAATCTCTAGATATGTGTGTTTCATTTGGAATTTCCGTAGAGATTAGGCATTAGTAAAGTGCAACAGGAAGGAGTGACCTTTACAGGGAGGGGACACAGAATACAATGATTTAAAGGGGTAAAGGAGAATAATGGAAAAGGAGGATTAAATGAGGAGGTCGTATGAGGAGGTATAACTAACACTATAGGCCTTTTGAAAGAGCCATGTGGAAACCTACCACTGCAGATGCTACCTAAACTACACACACACACAAACACACACACACACACACACACTACTTTTTGGTAAAGGAAGTTCTAAGACATTAAGGTTAGTGCATGACATCGCTACTATGAAAGAACAGAAAGATATAAAAATGGAAGCTTGACAAGAAAGAGTGTAAGGGTGCTTAAAGGCACAGATGAGTGGTGCAAAGCCTGCAGCTGCAGTTGATAAAGACATTAGTGCCATGAAAGACAAACCTTGAGGTCTCTCACAGGAAGAGGTGCCCTGAAAATCGGACCCCAGCCATAGAAGGCTTCAACCTGTACAAATGACAGTTCTTTTGAAAGGAGAGAGCCTGTGCTATGAACACTCCTGAATGGTTTCCTGCTGGAAAACAACTAATAGGAAAGTCAACACTCATCCTGCCTTCCACCCCGCTTCAGGCACTGAGGACTACTGAGCCATGACCCAAGGCAGGGAGGACACTATATATTGAGATAACAGCAGAACTTGAATATCAATCACATGGTGCTGTTTTGCCATGCACACAAAATGTAAGAGTTACAGCACCATGAGTGTTTGCACCTAGGTTCCAGGAAGCTGCCGAGGCCAGGAAATATGGGGTGGGTTCAGATTCCCTGCCTTGAGAAGTCATGGTTTGAAGTTGTGATGGTAAACCTTAAGTTGTAATGGAATTAGCATGCTGGTGATGCTACCGGGACCAAGTGATGTCCACAGAAGAAAGCTATGGGCATGAATGGAGGTGGACCAAGAGGAAGACTACGTGTACTGTAGATGGCAGAACTGGAAGGGTGGGACTGCTCAAGCCCATTGGAGCCCACATGATGACAACGTAAGCTCCAGATGCTGGGCATCAGCCTGCAGGGTTGGATGTTTTTTCTGCTGGGTGTTGGGCATATTGGTGTCTTGTTATGGCCTCCTTCCATCTTGAAATAGGAATGTTTACTCCGTGCTACTGTATATTGAAATGTAATCAGATTTTTGTTTTACATGGGCTCACAGTCAAGAAACTGCCTTAGTCTTTGGGCTTTTAAAAAGAGTCATCTTTGGGGACTTCTGGAGGTGAACTAAGCACTTGAAAATCAGAAGTGCTGCTCCTATATACTTCTACTATTTCATGTGCTGAAATATTAAAAGTATATATAAAATATAAAATAGTTGAGGTCAAGTTGACTAGAGATAGACTTGCGATTGTTAATTTTCACTGTCAAATTGTCTAGATCTGAAACCATGTTTGGGTGTATTCATGAAGGTGTTTACAGAGAAGCTTAACTAAAGAGGGAGATCCAGACTGAATGAAGCGGTCAGGAGGAGGAAGCCAAATGAACACCACCATTCAACTCTTTGCTTCCTGACTGTGGATATAATGTGTCTGGCTACCTTATGCTCCTGCTATCATGTCCCTTTCATGCCATGATGGACTGTGTCCCTTTAAACCATGAACCAAAATGAACCCATCCTTTCTTTCTTAAGTTGCTCTGGTAAGGTATTTGGCCATAACAATGAGAAAAGTAATGCAGGTCCCAAATATTTTTGTTTGTTTGGGCTCATAATAGTTGCCACATGCAGATCCTAGTCTCTACCAGTCTAGTTAGGGAGTAGGCTCCTTTATGGACGGTAATAGAACTTTGTTCTATTGTGTGTGGTCACAGTGAAAAAGGAAAATGAGGTAGTAGCTGTACTTCAACCCTGATGAAACTGGGAGACAGCACTGGGGTCAAAATATGCAAATGGTTGAAAACAGAATTCAGCTGAAGACTCACTTCAAGGGCAGTATTCCAATTACGATTCACTGACGAACATTTAGATAGTGAATTACGACAATCTATAGCATCACCAAACAGATAACTAGTAGTAAGTTGGGGCATCCCTATATAAACCCTTAAGTAATATGAATAAAATTAGATAAAACACTATCCATAAAATTTATGCAAATAATACATGCATCAGTTTCTAATCGCTGCTTTGAAGTTATTACTGAAAAGACACAAGTCCTCATAAAAAATAAAAAAGAGGCATGTCCACATGTCCTACTTTACCTCTCTCTTTCTTACTGACAACAGTTCCAGGCTAGGAAGCATACAGATGTCATTTGCTTTCACCCATACGACTTTCCTGAGCCCAGAGCACCAGCCTTGTCTTTTGGGGTTAGAAATGCAGTGCCTTTCCCCCAAAGTCATTATTATGAAGAGTAAAAGTAAAGCATAAACCCAAAAATCCGGAACAAAAATATAATCGCAGGTTTCCCGGATAGCTCACGTCATCCGATCAGTCACAACGCCACGCATTCATACCACCTTTCTATCAAACTTGTGTGGAACTTGGCACTCGGAAGGCCGGCTTTTTTCACAGTCATATGTTCCCGCTCCCGGTCCAACAGCTTTCAGCTTCGCAAGAATGACATCTGTACCTCCAGATGTTCGAGTTTTATCAGGCCCTTCGCAGCCATTTTGATCAGGGAGCATGTGCACAGGTTATATCACAAATCTCCCCACACTTCATGCACTGTATCAAATATGAGAAACTGCCAAATTTACGCCGACTTATATTAAGTCTAGGAAATGTAACTTGAGATTTAACACACTATTTATAAGGATCTGCTATTACTCTAATCCTCCGATTAATACAAGCCAGCACTGCTGTGCAGATTTATTATGGACCGTATGCTAATTATCATTTGCCTCCCAAAGATCCCACCCTGCACATCCACAGGAGATGTGAGCTGCTGTTCTCTGTCCCTGCCTCAGCAGGATCTGATAACTGTTTTTCAGCCGGATACCTCGACGGAGAGCCTGCCCCAGCAACACCTCCAAAGAGTGATTTAAAATAAAATAAAAGGGGAGGGAGTGCTAACACGAAGGAAAATGATCAGAGTCAATGAACTCACCATCGGCGGCACAGCTCATCTCTTTGGGTTCATTATTAGCTGAACAGTTTTAAATTGTAGACAGCGAATGCTTGGTACCAAGCCTCACCTCTTCCAAGTGGAATTAATAAGGGGGGACTTCCTCTCTTGAAGCAAATGAGCACACACAGTGTGAAAACACCGTCGTTCTCAGATCCTTCCTGATTTTAAGTCTTTTAGACCAAACAATTGAGGGAGACATCAGTTCATGGGGACTTGGGTTAAATATTTAAAGGTTTGAGCTGTGATTCCAAGTGATGTTGTGCTTAATTATATCTCTACATCTCAACTGGACAGTAGTTAGAAACTTTCCCCCTTTATTTTACTGTAACGTTCACAGGGTCACACGCCTTTCTTCTCCAGTTACCGAGGGGTGTATAGCATCAAGACATATGCTTTTCTGGACCAGGGTAGGTGTGGGTAAAGATGGCTAGCTTAACAGAAAGAAAACTTACGGACCAGGAGGAAATCACATTTTTTTTTTTAACCACTTAACTTTTGTGTTAGGAAGGGCTTGAGAAAAAAGGTGTTTACATAACTCTCATCTGCAGCATGTATTGGCTCCTAGAAGACCTAAGGTTTTAAACAAACTGTAACTGTCAAATGTGGGACACCTTTTTATAAGTTGGCCAGGAAGTCTCTAAAAATCTCCCTAAGCAATAAAGGTTATTGCTGCTGCTCTCGGTCACCGACCAGAACTACATGCTTAGACTCTATTGTTGAAGACACCTCACGTTTTCAATACAACACATGGAGAAATCATTTGGAAATGAGCTGGAGGCTTTCTCTCTGTTGGCTAGTGTTCGTGAAGCTGGAAGGCGCTGTGCAGACCACTGGAGGATAAGGGTTATCAGCGGTCTTACCTAGATGTGCACTCAGCATGCTGTAATACTGACCTATTATGAAAGACCAGCCTACAGGTTACAAGGATGGCGTAACTGTTTGAGGGGTAAGCAACCACTCTCTGATTGGATCTGAGGCCTGTTCAGTGGAAGGGCATACATATTTGGTACTGTAAACCAGGTCAAAAACCCATGACCTTGGTGGTTACAGGCTCTGTGGGGATTGGATTTGCTGCTGCTGTTTGGCTAAATGTACATACCTTGTGACTATTTATGTTTATGTGAATATTTATGTGACTATTGTTTATGTCCATAGACAGAAGCTGCTCTCAGCCTGGATCAAATAAACTCAATTTTACCATGGGCAACAGTTAATGCAGAAACTCATAACTGGTCAAGGGGATGAGAATAAGTAACTATTAAATATTCAGCCTTAAATAGAACATCTATACCATTCCTTCCAAGGCCCAGGAAACATTTTAGTAGAATAGATATAAAGATAGTAAAGGCAGGAAGATGAATATATGACGTAACTGTTGCTTAAATTAAAATGATTTAGTCATTTGTGCTCAAGCAATGAAGCAATCCAGGAAAGCAGATGCATGTTGAGTGTTTTTGCAACTAAACAGAAACAAAGACTTCAAGAATTCACTCTAGCACTGATATTTTATCGCAAAGAAACAACTTGAATCAGTCTCTTGCTTTAAAATTTTTCTTACTACTTCCAAGACTGTATTACCAAAAATCATCCAAAGGCAAAACCACTACAGTATACCACAGTATAAAACTACTGAAATATGTGAAGGCAAGATTAGTCCTTAAAAGCTAGAATATGATTAAGAACAAAGCTGTAGGACTTGCTACAGATTTTCAGTACTAACTATGAAATTAGGGTTTCTCAGACAGCGAGGCTTCAGCTCAGGGATCACAGGAACGCCAGGGACAGAACAAAAAGCCAAGAAACAAGTCCACATTGTGATGGTCACCTGGTAATAAGGATGCCACTGCAACTGGAGCTGGTTGTGCAGGCCTGTAATCCCAGCTGCTAGGGAAACCGAGGCAGAGAATCACAACTTCAAGTAACACTTGGACTAAATAGAAAGTCCAAGACCTGCCTGGGAGACTCAAACCCAAGTCTCAACATAAATAAGTTTAGGGCTAGCAATAGAGTCAGTGGTTAAATGGTTCCTTAGCATGCACAAGGCCATAGTTAGTTAAACAAGCAGACAGACACACACACTCCATGCACGAACCAACACATACATATGTACACACACTTCTTTTTATACTTTGTTAAGTTAACTCGCTTCTAAATAACCTTGGTGCACATCAAAAATGTAAAATGATAGCTCTAAACCTCACTTTTCTGGGGTTTTTTTGTTTTTGTTTTATATATATATATATATATATATATATATATATATATATATATATATATATCAGAACACACAAAATGTCGTCTCAGGACTGAGACCGCTCACTTTGTATGAGCCTCTGTCTCCGTCTCTCTTCCAAAACTTCACTCATGCATCGTGATCAGATTCAAAATGCGTCACAAGGTATATTTGTCTATAGTCAAAGCATCAGACTTTCCATTTTAGAGTACAGAAAGAAAAACGCAAAAGACGTAAATGGTCCAGAGCATGAGTTTTACCTACATACTTCCAGAGAGGGAACTGCACACAGGACACAAGTGGTAGCTTTCCTGAGGCACACACAACAGCAACGTATTAAGACTTTAAGGCTTTATTTCCCTAGAGTGGGTAAATTCAGATCAGACATATAGCCAGGAGATTGCAACCGCATTGTAAAGTGTTGCGGTAACAGAAAATCTCAGGTACTAAGAATTACCTAACTGGACTTCAGGCTCAGGAACCCGATGGGAAAGTATTCCTGAAGTGAAAACACCTACAAACTTGAGAGATAATATTAAATATTTGCTAATCACAATTGTCAGCTTTGACCACATCTGGAATCAACTACAACCCAAGCATCTGAGCACACCTGTGAGGGGTTCCCTTGATTGGATCATCTGAGACAGGAAGAACCACCCTAAATCTCGGCCACACACCTGATGGCGGCCCACGTAAAGGACATGGGAGAAGGAAGCTTTTGTCCTTTGCCTGCTTGCCCCACTTTTGCTGGCAAGTTCATCTACTCTGTTGCTGAGACATTCCTTCACTGGTACTGGAACCCACTTCTTCTTCTTCTGGACTCCAATGCAGACCAAAGACCAGCTGAACCATCCAAACCATCAATGGAACAACTATTATAGTCTTCTCCTTTCAGCTAGAATTCAGCTAGAATTGTTGGACTTCTCAGACCACAGCTTATAAGCCCTCTAATAAATAAATCCCCTTTTGCTACATACAGTTTTGTTCTATGAGTTCTGTTCCTCCAGAGAACCCTGACTCATATATACTTTTTTTCACCAAGTGGCATAAAATGTTTGAATAAACAGTCTTTCTGATACTGCCCACACTTCTTGTGTGTTTTCTATTTTTAGTGTCTTACTTTTCAAATTTATACATTTCCTCCTATAACATTTACCTTCCTTTACAACACAGTCAATAGGGGGGAAATTGTAACTAAACACTGAAATATGCTGTTCAACCCTTTTAAAGTAACATGTAGTTTTAAAATAAGAACAATCATCTTAAATGAGGAAGATATACCAAGTAATATACTTATTCAT
Organism: Psammomys obesus; assembly: GCF_907164565.1. Lineage (NCBI taxonomy): Eukaryota > Metazoa > Chordata > Mammalia > Rodentia > Muridae > Psammomys > Psammomys obesus. The sequence goes on from NW_026596155.1 coordinate 3,224,398, forward strand.
GTACTATTAGCTAGTTTCTTTGGCGAAAGCTATATGTCATTGAAACAAAGACATTATACATGTAAATATGCCTTCTACCTGTGGGACTGCTCATGAGTTTCTTCAGTAAACCTTTGTATTTTTTTATTACTTGATTATTATTTTTAAATCTAGAAGTTCATGAAGAGCTATAAGTTCAAAGAACACAAGGCTTGAAATAAACCCCAAAGATCACTTGATATAGATATGGATCTATTTAAAAAACAAAACACAATCATCATCAGATAAAAGTCCTCAGAAGTGATGTTGGCGAGGGCACACAGCTCCCAAGTGAAAGCTTTCAGGTTCAGAACATGACCCAGCAATGCAGAAGACATCCCTGTTTGATGTTTTAACTCTCCTGAACAGCCCTGATAAACACTAACATTCTATATAAAGGGAAATAAACGTTCCATACAAGTGAAAGAAGACCCACCACGCTCATCTCTTTGTTCAAGATAAGCCTAAGCTTCTTGGCTCATTCCTAAGTGTTTGGAAACAGCTACTAACAACTTCAAGGCAAATAGGAAATTGAAATGAAAATGCCCCTACGCTGCTGACATCTTAGAATACCTACTAGGTATTGCCAGAGAGTCATCCAAGTGAACCACAGCACGCATGTTGTCTCCTGGAAGCCGAAGCCTGGGCTCTGGGATGGAGCCCTCACCACACTGCTCTCACTCCTTCTGTGTTACTACATGAGACCTGACTTTGCTGTGCCTCAGTTTCCCTACTCTGTTCAGCAAAGGTAATAATAGCACCCGTGCCATAAGATTTCTGAAGATATGAAAATTTATGTAAAAGAACAACAGGAACAATGTCTGGGCACTCCATTGGCTACTGTCATGTTGATGACAATATGATGAATGACGGTGGCGATGACGAGCACAAGCATAGTGATGATAATGTTAGCGACGATGACGGTGATAATGCTTTATACACAGGTAATGGGGAAACAGGGAACAAGGTCTATTTACTTACCCTTAGATATCAATAATCTAATTTTATTTCCAAATTTACCTTAGAATTACTTTAAAATTATTCTCGACCAAAATTCGCCAAGCTATTCCCTCTTCCTTTGTGAGTTCAAAGCTCTTCAGGTGCCATGCCTTATATATTTATTTTATATTAATTGCACTACCTGGCAGCTTGCCTCACATGTACTAGCCTCACAGTATGCACGTGTTGAATTAGTAAATGAAAGCTTAAAATAAAGCAAGCTAAAGAAAAAGTCACTTTTGCCCTCCCTCTCCCCCTCCCCCTCCCAATTTATTGGAAGTCATCCAAATCACTGATGAAACATTTGGCTCAAGCCTCCAAAATAGTACACAAATAGATAAATGGTCTCTTTTTTTCTTATAGCTTTTAATATCCTGTTCTTTATAAATGACTTTCAGACTCATTTTATATTATGGTTATCTTCTGAAAATATATTATACCCTAATAGCCAGGCTGCTGTCCTTACCTCCAGCCCTAGCTTTTTGGTTTGGTGCTGATTTTTTACTTTGAGACATTAATTTAAGTATTCTGCTTGTCAGTGGATGAGTGAATGAATTATTCATTTTATTATGAAACATAAATTTTAAAGAACAGCATTATAACTTCTTTCTATATGCCAAAAATACTAGATCACTCCAGGAGCCATTCTGGCACCCTCTATTTCTCAGTGGGTACACTTCAGAAAGCTGTGCCAAACGAATAGGTTTTAAGATAACTACAACTGTGAAACATTAAAAGAAGCCTGCTCAATTTGCTTGTACTATTTTGATAGCAAAAATATCAGCTATAACCTAAATTTGGTAATGTTACAATTCTTCAGTTATTAGGCAACATATATATATATATATATATATATATATATATATATATATATATCCTGAGATATATCAGCATTGATTTTTTTTGCCCATATTCATAGGTCAAGTGTTAATGTCTGTTATCAAAATGTTTTGCACATGAATACGTGCCAAATAGGAAGGAATTAAGCGTGATTTTCAGAATATGAAGATGATATCAATATCAAATACAATGTATTCTAACTAAAGAGCCCACTTTGCTACACACATCTCTCTAAATATGTATCTCTGAGACACATTCAGTAACTGTTAATGGAAACAGGACATCTGAAGTTTCTGGCTTTGCTGCCACTGCTAGTATCAGTGCTTTAGAGCCGCGTCTGCACAGCTGCACATGATAACGTGCCTGGGTAATCATTCTTGAGCAATTACTCAAGTCAAAATTTATTCTTGCTTCCCATATACTGTAGCTTCTGTTCAACACGACAAAAATGGCGGTAGTGCGTGTATTTGTTAGGGTTTCTGTTACCGGGAATAAACGCATGAATAAAAGCAGCCTGGGGAGGGAAGGTTTACTTGGCTAATGCGCCTATATCACTGTTCTTCATTGAAAGGAGTCAGGGCAGGAACTCACACAGGGCAGGAACCTGGAGGCAGGAGCTGATGCAGAGGCCATGGAGGGGTGCTGCTTACCAACTTGTTCCTCCTGGCTTGCTCAGCCTGCTTTCTTATAGGGCCACCAGCTCATGTTAAGTTGGGTTCTTCCTAATCTTATAGATGGAATTTCTTGATTGACATTCCCTTTTCTCAGATGACTCTAGTTTGTGCCAAGATGATATAAAAACCAGACAGCATAAGTGACTCCTTGTCATTTTAACACAGACACACATCACTGTAAACTCATAACACATATGATGAACCTCATAATGTGTTCATCCCCAAGATCACACATTACTATCAACATCATAATATAAAACATCCAACGTTTTAAAATCTCAGTCTTTAAAATTTTCAAATATTTAAAAGCTCCAAGTCTCTTTACATGTTCAAAGTCTCTCAACTGTGGGCTCCTACAAAATAAAATAATAATTAAATAAATAAACAAACAAACATACTTTCTTACTCCAAAAGAACCAGGGCACAGTCACAATCTGAACAAAACAAAACCACACTCCAACAGTATAAAAGCTCAGAGTCGGGCTTCTGGGATTCACTCACCGCACGGTCTTCTGGGGTTTTCTACAGAGCTTTCCTCAGCACACACAGCTTCCTAGCTTCCTTAAGTCTCAGGTCAGCTCTACTCCTCTGCCTCTGTTATTGGTTGCTGTTCCACAGTATTGGTATCTTCAAAATCCTGGGGGCTACTGCTGTAAATGGGCTATCCTTTCACCAGTCACCTCTCCTGGGCTCTCTTCATAGTTCAGCTCTCTGCATGCCCCCTTAGGTCCTGGTGCTTTCATGACTACTGAAGCTGTACCTTAATCAGTGGCTTCTTTCTGGCCTCCGGCAGTGCCTAGCCTCAGCTGCTCTCCATGACCCCTTCACGCCTACAAAGCCAGAACCACTCAGAAGACTCTTTTTTTTTCTATTGTTTTATTTATTTATTTTACATTTTATTTGTTATATATCCTGATTGAAGCCCACTCCCTCAACTTTTTCCAATCCTATCCTCTCTCCCTCTTCCTCCCTACCCTTCCCCTTAGTCCACTGAAAAGGGGCATTCTCCTCTGCCATCAATAACTCAAGAAATTAGACATGAACAAATCAAATAATACAATTAAAAATGGGGTACAGAACTAAACAGAGAATTCTCAACAGAGGAATATCAAATGGCAGACAAACAAAGAAATGTTCAACATCATTTGTCACAAGGAAAACACATATCAAAGCAATTCTGAGATTCCATTTTACACCCATCAGAATGCCTAAGTTAAAAAAATTCAAGTGACAATACATGCTAGAGAAGATGTGGAGAAAGGGGAACCCTCTTCTATTGCTGGTGGGAGTGCAAACTTGTACAACCACTTAGGAAATCAATCTGGTGCTTTCTAAGAAAATTGAGAATAGTACTACCTCAAGATCCAGCTATACCACTCCTGGGCATATAGCCAAGAGATGCCCCACCATTCGATAAGGACATTTGCTCAACCATGTTTGTATCAGCTTTATTTGAAATAGTCAGAATCAGGAAACAACCTAGATGTCCCTCAGTTGAGGAATGGATACAGAAATTGTGGTACATTTACACAGTGGAATACTACTTGGCTATAAAAAAAACAACGAAATCATGAAATTTGTAGGCAAATGGATGCAACTAGAAAAGACCTGGAAGAATCTTATACATGACGAAGTTCCCCTGCCAGCATGAGGCACAGCATTGGCCAAGCCCAGAACACAGCTTGGGTGTGCAGTGTGCTGACCCTGAGGGAGAACTTCCTAGAAGTTTTTAATCAAGGATTAACTTCTCCACTCCAGCTGACCAGCATCACTTGTCCCAGCAAAGAAAAGGTTTCACTTTAGTGGTTGTAGTATCTTGTTAATCACAGCTGATTTTTCAGCCCCAACTGACCACCAAAACCACGGATTCTTCATTTCAAATAGCAAAATGGCCCCAATAGAATCATCAAGGAACTTTGAAACTTCCATGCCAGGCTTCCATCTTCTGCATTGCTCTCAACATTCTTTTCTTCCAAGCTCCCTCAGAACAGCCCACTGAGCTCTCAACACTCAGTGGCTTTTCTAGCCCAAAGTCCTTTCACAATCCTCCTCGAAGCAAGATGCTCAGGGCTGTCACAGCAATACTCCACGATCCTGGTATAAATTTCTGACTTAGGGTTACTATTGCTAAGATGAAACCCCATGACCAAAAGCAACTTGGGGTGGAAAGGGTTTATTTGGCTTGCACTTCCCCATTGCTGTTTGTCATTAAAGGAAGTTAAGATAGGAACTCCGGCAGCGCAGGAACCTGGAGGCAGGAGCTGAAGCCTAGACCATGGAGGCGTGCTCCTTACTGGCCTGCTCTTCATGGCTTGCTCAGCCTGCTTTCTTACCTCCTAGGACCACCAAGGGTGGCACCACCCACACTGAGATGTACCCTCCTACATCAATCACTGATTAAGAAAATGGCCTACTATACCCCTATCTTATGGACGTAATTTCCCAGTTGAGAGATTCCTTTCTCTCGGATGACTCTGGCTCTTGTCAAGATGACATAAAAACTAGCCATCACAGTTTGTTATTATTATGCGTGACTGTCTCTATTCTCCCTTTCCCAAATCTGTCTCTTCAGTTAGGAGAGCAGTGACTTCTGGCTCATCTGCATCCAGATAGACTCAACCGACACTGAGCAGATTACTTTTGGGCCCATCTTTATTTTTAAACTTTAATAAAAAGGACTGTGAAGACAATCATTACATGCTAAGAGTCAGTCATTTCAAGGGAAGAGGCATATTTACCTAACAGAGCAGAGGATAAATTCAGGCAGTTAAGCCTGGTCAGGAGCCTGAAATGCCACAATGATTATTTTAATTTCCTGAACTCATCAGGTTCTTTAAGACTTTGTGTGCCTTCACATTTGTCTGTGGCTATTATCTTGTCCAAAGCTCCAACTCACCGTCATGTTACCCTCAAAGACTGTTAGCATCAAGCTGGCACGATTTAATCAGAGTTTATTGCTTCAGATAAAAACACTGCCACATTTTTTATCTTTTTATTAAATTTACAAACTTGAGCATGCGTACAAGGGATCAAGAGGTGATTGCCTGTTTCCTCTACTGGAATGCCACATTGTGCTTCTCATATCACAAAAAGCCTTTTCCTGTGATTTGGTAAAGAAAGATGAAGTTTTTTTCTTTTTGGAGCAGGGCCCAGGAATTTTCCTGGAGATTTATATTTGGGGACTGTAATTGCTTTAGCAACAACAACAACAACAAAGGTGAGTGTGAACCCCTGGCATCTGCTTGCAGACACACAACAAAATGAAAAGAATCACATTATAGTTCTCAGATGCAGCAACAACAGCACCGATTCTCATGGCCAGTGTCAGGAATATTTTAGAATGTCCATGCAAACATGAACCCAATACCCAGAAGCAGAAGGGCCCAAAGGAGACCTCATCACAGCACATTAGACCTTCCAGACAAGCACCAAGGCAAACACTGGCTCTGTGTAGTGGCTCTCTACTGCCAGCTCTTAAGAAACTGCCCAAGCTGTCCTCCAGCTTGCTATATGGCTGAGGATGTCCTTGAACTCTAATCTTCCTGCTTCTACTTCCCTAGTTCTGGACTAATGGGCATGAGACACCTCACCTAGGGTACATGGTGCTGGGGACAGGAAGCTGGGCTTCACCCATGTGACTAACAATATCCTTACCAGCTGACCTACTGCCTCAGTTCCTCACCTGTCCATTTTGAGATTAGATGTTCAAACGTTCTAATTTTGAAGCTCATGAATTCCAAGACTTTTGAAGTTATACTCCTGTTCAGTTTACATCAACACCATGGGCAACACTGATGAAAAGGTCCTTGTGATCGTTGAAGTACATTTAGCCATCTACCCAAACCAGCAAACAGGGTAGTTCGCCAATAAGTTCAAAGCTATTTTGACAGCAGCACACACAAGACCTGCTCAAGCGCTAGCCAGACAAAATCCCAGTGTGGAGGATAGGCACTGAGCATGAAGGAGCCCTCACCTCAGCTGAGGAGCTACTGGAAATTGATACCTGCCCAGAAAGTTCATTTTCTATAAGGATGTGGCCATGGTAGGGGGGTAGACAGCTGATGGCTACATACAAGAGTATATAGGTAGCATATTCGGACTTGATGGGTTCAAAAGAATAAAGCTATATACACTTTATCTATTTAAATTCCAAATTCCAAATTTCACACACACACACACACACACACACACACACACACACACACACACACCATACTCACCTCCAAAATTTGATAAAAGAAAATAGATATACCAACCCGACCAAAAAGAGACTTTTAAATATATCATGGCTACAAAATACCTGCCAATTTTTTAAAGTTTCTCCCAACTAAACAAAACGCTGGCCCGAGTTCCCCAGTAGCTTCCGGCCAGTCCCAGCACACGTTGGCTGCAAGTGACGCGGCTTTAACGTGGCAGTGTCTCCTCCAAGTGAGGTCACCTGGCATCAAGACCGCCCCCAAGGGTGTACAGAGCTGCCACACAGAAGGATTAGACAGGTAGCTTTGGAAGGAAGGAACAAATGTCTTTGTTCTTTATACTTTGTTCTCTATATGCCATGCACAGAAGTCCCAAACCAATGTTTACTCACCAAAACATACAGCAGGATTAGCTCAGGGGCAAATGAAATTAACAAAATAATTTTGTTAATGAGCTCAGTTGCTCTTGCTTCATTCATTTATGCCTTTTAAACACAGAGAAAACCCATAGAAGAGGACACAGTTCCAGAAGTTACAGTGTCAGCTGGACGCGGTATCATTTCTTATTGATTTAGACATCATTGTACAGCCCTCAGGGAGACATGAGCTGCTGCTGCTTCATCACTTTGGGGAGCTTAGGTAAAACTTTCCTAAATCAGTCTCTTAAGAAGTTTGCAAGCACAGTCTCTACTGACAAACCCAGACTCTAAAGCATTGAGAATACACTCTTAGCTAAGAGAGGATCCAGCATGTTCAAGAACAAGGCAGAGAATTAGAAAGGTAAACGAGATTCACTCAAGGTCTCTTTGAAGCAGCTGCCACTCAATAATGTATTTCAGACAAGTAGAAAAAAAAGCCCAGATGAAAGAAGAAGTTTTACTATGGGATGGTAAAACCTTGACAAATCATAATGTGTTATCAGTGGTTCCCAGATACGGTTGTAAGCACAGATATGCCATCATAGCTCAATCACTTCGAATCTTAGAGCCGCATTGTCAGACTTTTCATCGATGGAGTTCTATCAAGGTTTCCAAGAAACAACTATTAATATAAATAAACTGTGGACTGTATACAAATTAGTCAAAATAAGTTTTTTTTTTTTTTTTTTTTTGCCAATGATATTTAAAACCTAGCTTTGTTGACAACAATAATATCTGCATGGTCTAATTTAGTAAAGAATGTAGCGAAAGCTTTCCAAATGCCCAAAGATAGTCTCATGACCTAAACCTCAAAATTTCTCCACTTTATTTTAAAAACCATGGGAACCAAGTAAAGAAAAAAAATTAAGACTGGAGTGTCATTGTGAATTCTACATTTGTTAATCTTCTGATAACATGGATCTCTCATAATCCTCAAGGAATATAGCACAATAAAAATCAATGCCAAGACTTGTCACTACAAAATGTCCAACATTTTAAAAGTTCTTAAAGGAAAAAGAGGGAAGCAGACATTTTTATTGTGTAGTTGCCCCAACAAGAGACGGATCAGAACAGATCAAATCGAGTGCTGGATGCCTAGTGGAGACAGAAGCATCAGAGGAGGGAGGCGCAAGTGGCTCAGGACACACAGTGAAGTCCCACCTCTTAGAATGGCTGGGCCCCGCAGTTCTGAGCTGTGCTGATGTTTTAATGGAGGTCCAGGAGGAAAACTGGGCTTGTTACCTACAAGGACCACTTCTGACACTTACAGGCGGTGACTTTGGCCAAGTGTCTTATCTTCTCTGTGCCTCAGTTTTTACAACTATGAACTGGTAACACCAAATGTCGCAGGTTTACCATGAGAACGAACAGCTGCAGTGGTGTAACAAGCAAGGTATATAAACACTTGTTATGTTATCGGAAATTCCCCAGGGAAATCTTCTTACTAACCCAATCAGTTCCCCAGCCACAGGACAGGAAACCAAACGATAGGTAGTTTTAACTAGTGTAGGATAGAACAATTTCCGAGTGAGAATCTCTCAGGAAGGAACCTATTGTGAGGACAACAGTGATTGACAGGTGGATTCTTGTGAACACAGCTGCCTAAGTTTGACAGGTACAAATGTCTAGAGCACTCCTGAAAGAAGAAGTTTACCTCTCCTTTACTCCTCCCCCAAACCTCAAAATACACCTCTTCTAATCAGTTATTTTATGGGCTGTCTTAGGGTTTTATTGCTGTGAAGAGACACCATGACCATGGCAACTCTTATAAAGGCAAACACTTCATTGGTGCTGGCTTACAATTCAGAGGTTTAGTTCATTATCATCACAGTGAGAAGGATGGCAGCGTGCAGGCAGACATGCTAGAGAAGGAGCTGAGAGTTCTACATCTGGACCAACAGGCAGCAGCAAGAGTGACACTAGGCCTGAATTGGGCACCTCAAAGCCCACCCTTAATGATATACTTCCTCCAACAAGGCCACACTTCCTAATAGTGCCACTTCCTATGAGCCTATGGGGATCATTTTTCATTCAAACCACCACATGTGCTAAGTACAAATTATTCGTGTTAGTATTTCTAAAGACATGTTCCTATATTATAGGTTAGAATAAAGTTAAGTCACTCAAGCCTTATCACTACCATATTGTGATACAAAGATGAGTGTCACTGTATTTGTCAGTTTTCTGTCATTGTGGCCATACCTGAAATAGTCAGTTCATGTGGAAAGGTTAATTTTTGTCTCACAGGTTTAAAAGTTTTATGAAAGGCCATTGGCCCTATCACCCTTGGTCTGTGACATCATGGAGCAGATGTGCAGTAAAGCAGCATGGCATCTGGGGTAGGGGAAGACAATCACCTTTAAGTGTCTCCTAAGAGCTCTTCAGGTCTCTTCCACCTTCCTATTGCACAGCAAGCTGGGAACTAAGCTGTTAGCACGTGGACCATTTTGGGACATTCTAAGGCTCAAACCCCCAAAATCAGCTATTTCCCAGGAAGCCACTTCATTGCGAGAAAGCGTGCAGAGAATGCTTCAGAGAGAGATAAAGAGCAGGAAGAGCAAATTAAAGTCTCTAAAGACAACCTTCATTTTCCTCCTCCTCCACCTCTTGCCCCAGCTAGCTAAAGTGTCTCATAAATTATGATGAATTACAGGACTGCCTTTTCAAAGACCTCCACGTAACAAAACCACAGAGTTTCTCCATTGTACAGCGAACTTTGCATGCAAAGCAGGGTGCCCTGGCCGCTCGAAGCTGCTCCTCACTCTACCCCTCTTCCTAGGAGCTGCAGGGGACCTTTTCAGTCCAGGATGCTTGTTCCATAGCTGTGTAGGCCAGCTGCATGGGCTTGTCATGATTCTGAAACAAAACTTGAAACTCAACTTTAAAAATTGAGTTTTAAAGAGAGAAGTGAGGCTTCTGTGTGTCTTTTGACTGGCCTCCCTGAAAGCAGGGGTCACGTGCAATCATCGCCTGATCCCCAAGAATGAAGAAACAGAAGAAACAGAAAGGCAATTTGGGAGTGTGCTTTTTGAGCTGCTCATTGCTGCTAGCAACAAGGGCTGAATTTTAATGCACAGCTCTTCAAAATGGACCGGGTAAAGAGCCGGCCATCTATCTGATCCCATCTCCCATTGGGGCATAATTCCAATGCACACGAAAGGGGGAGGCAGTACCCATATGTGCAGGCAGGCACTCTATCTGGACATCCTCCAGCCCTCCTTCCCCTGTAGCACGGAAGCTCTGCAGACTTGTCACGTTCCTACTGACCCAAAATTGAAAGATTGGCAGTGTACCATAAATGTGAAAACTTAAGACAAAAAAAAAAATGAACCACCAGTCATTAAAGATAAGGCGTTGTTTTGAAGCTAGTTATTTACTGCTTACTCATTTATTTGTGTACCTGTTATTTATTGAGACATAATCCCACTATGTAGCTCCAGTAAACCTGGAAATCACTATATAGACCAGGCTGGCCATGAGCTCACGGAGATCTACTTTCCTGTCTCCCTCGTGCTGGCATTAAAATGTGCATTATCATCACTAGCTAAAGCTACATGTTTTAGACTTATATAAAATTAGGTTTAGTATAATCTGGACTGGGGCAGCTTCAGTATACTCCATCTATAGCCGATACCAGATCAGCCTTCACTAAATATATCAAGAAATGTTTTCTTAATCTAGTTTTTAGATTCTAAGGCTACCCAGAAGTACTGAGCACCAAGTACTGTGGAACAGTGGCAGCACTGAGGAAGGCAAAAGATGGAACTCTTTCTGTAGGTCCCTGAATAAGTCCTTTATTCTCTAAATCAAATTTTCCCATCTAGAAGAGAAGGGATCAGACTGGACTGTCTTATTTTTTTTTCTTAAGTCTGAGTCATGGGTAATTCATACATGTCTACAGTTTTGTGCCAGTTTAAAACAGTTAACAGTTTGGATTGATTCATTTGATAATAGTAGCTAGGACTCCTGTGTTTAGTCATGTGTTCCATGCTTGACTGACCCATGAAGGTGAGCTGTCTTTGTGTAAAACACCAGAACTCCAACTGCTTATTTTTCACACTGGGTTTTATTTTCCTTCTATCATACTCTTTGCTTTCTTCCTCCCAAAATTTTTCTCTTGTTCTCTGGCATGGGTGCCAACAAGCAAAATCAGACACACAGCATGTGAAACCTTGCTTGTCAAAGCAGTTCTCCATGAACTGGTGATGAGTTCACTTTCTTAGAAAGCCATAGGCTCTCTATTCAAGGCTCAGGACAGACTTACATTCCATCCAGATTCCGAGGCACAGGGAAGACGCATGGAACCCCGCAAGCTTGACAATGGCTGGGGAAGCTCGAAGAGCCAGGGCAGCACCTGAACTCTGCATTTCTACAGCTTCATGAGCAAAAGCTCAAAGTGTTGAATTTAGAGCAACAGAATTTGGTCTCCTCTAAAATGGTGGGATGCCTCCATTTGGTGAGTGAGTGTTTCCTTCAAGTTTTCAACAAATACTGCTATGTGTTTCCAAAGGTTTCGAGCTCTATTCCTGCTTTCAATTAAAAGGGCCATTGAAATGTGTAGCACATTCCACCACCACCACCACCGTCACCACCACCACCACCACCATACTCCACCTGACACAGGTCTTTGAAATAGCATTAATGATCATCTTAATTGTTCTGCTGTATTGCTCACTTGTTGGTCCATTCTACAAGCAGTTTTTTTTTTCTTTCTGAATGATAACCAGGTATTGGATCTGATATCAGGAACTAGTGATACAATGAACAAAGACAATCTCCAACTCTAAAGGTTCACTGTGCAAAGAGCAGTCTCGTGGGTGAGGAGACAGTGGATGTTGATGATAGACCCAAATAAATCTTGTCTATTAACTTGAAACTTGCCACCCATTTTATGGGCTTCTGAGCAAAAGGGCCTCTGACCTGAAGTGAACCGAACACATTGACAGATCATGCCCGGATACACTGCTGTGCTATTGGTTAGCTCCTATTTGTCATACGCATTAATGGCGAAAAGTAACATGTCAGTGCTAAGTACAAGTGTTTCCACCACCCAGTTAATAACTTAATGGTGACATTTGGGTTATAAGTCAAGCTTCAGGCAACATCCGAGCCATCACTAAAATGCAACAGTATGGTGTCATCAAAGAGAGTGATCCAAGGATGATAAAATTTTATGTATTTTTACGCTTTTCCTATGTACAATTCAGCAAATCTGTACAAGCAATTTGAAATAGACATAAATTGATATTAATATAATGGCTTATATTTAATGTAACTGTCCATTTTGTCTCACCGTCCGCAAAGTGTGTAATAATCATGCAATGGAGGAAGTTTTCCCATGAGAGCCATGGACTTGAGTCAAGAGAAGCCAACTCATGGCAATTCAGAGGAGAAGGGGTTAGAAAAAAAAATATTCCCTTTGCACTCCTTGCATTCTTCCTGTCTCCAGATAGCACCCCATTTGATAAACACAGGCAAATAGCTCAGAGCCCCCCGTCCCTGATGCCACCCACACATGCAGGTGTTCTGGGTACACGAGAGGGTTGGGAGAGGCCAAGCAGGAAGCACCCAGCACTACAGCAGCAGCAACAGGCCAGAAGCTTCCAGAGAACAGGCTTTTCAGAGTATTAAACCCTAGGCCCTGGGCTGTGGATCTCAGCACTGAAACAAAGATGGTTATTAGTGCCAATAACCAAAGAGAGAAACGTAATTAGTTGTGTTCATGATACAAAAGGTTCCAAAAAAAGGTTCACAAGTTAGAAAGAAAGGCTAAAATCACAGCAGTTGTTTGAGGGAAAATGTTAAACTTCACCTGGTATAAAAGAATTAAACGCAACACCAATAAAAGCTTGAAGGTTCTAATTCACAAGAAGTTCACTCGGAAAATGTGTGGCCTCAGCTGTGAATTGAAGCATGTTCCAGGTCAGAAGGGGACCCGGGATGTGCTGTAGGGTAGAAACTTAACACAGTCAAACCACGTGGACTGGTCAGCAGTGAAGCTCAGAAGCCGTAGCTCACCTCAGAACAATGCTGCCCGCCACTCTGAGCCCTGCTGCTGGTTCTTACCCCAGGCGGAGAGCTTCTGAGAGAGCCTGTGCTGATCCTTAAGAAGAGTGATCAGTCACTCTGTTTGCATGAATAATTTCTTTATGAAAATTTAATATTCCTCAGGTGAACTTTTTGAGACATTCACTGAATTGGCAATATCCCAGTAATTTTCCATTTAAATCAGATGCATAAAAAGTATCTGACACAATTCATTTGTCTCTTCAATTAAGATTCATGTCAAAGCAGGAAATGACATGAAAAATGTTACCAGGTTCTGTGAGTATATGAGAGAAAAAGAAAACTCAACAAGTTTCAAGCATTTGTTATGCACAAAACACATAGATTACTGAATTTACTATAAAATGTTAACACTACTATTCCATTTATTGTTAAAACTCTTGGCTTGCTCTGGTTAAATAATGTAATCCATCCGAAAATAACAACATGCAAATTCAGGATGAGCAAACTTCTCCTTGTTTTGACTTGAGATATTTTGAATATTATTTGTGTTTATAAATCACCATTATAATTTTGCTCTAAGTTGCATGTATGATAATAGGGATAAAACACAGGAGCTATCCAAAAATGCTCAGTTGAGCAATGCCCAATATTAGAGACCAGAAATGCAGAGTTCACAAGATTTGCACAACCCTCATCAAGCCTAGCTGTGTCTGCCAAGCTGTTCTCCTCTACCACATCCACTGCTTTAATCTGAGACCCTCTATAATTAGCTAGGAGATGGCATTATCCTCTCTCAAGCCAAATACTTCCAATCACTCACACAGAATATGCTGAGGTGCTCAATGATTAGTAAGAAAACCATGAGATGATGCTCTACATAGGCCATATTACGCAGTCATCGTTGACACAAAGGAACATACATGTAGTTCAGGCATACTTGGAAAATATGCAGTTTTCGTGTTTCAGAGAATTTTGACAACATCAAAGCAACTGAAAAACCTATTTCAAATTTCCCATCTTAAATACATAAAAATCAATCATTTAAGAACTCTTCCAGGGAGGGCTCTGCTAGTCAAATTCAAACATATGAGCAAGTAATCTGACTGTATTTTTCAAAGACACAGTTCCATTGCTGGCTTCAGGTCGGAGAGCTATGATTTCAACCAGTTTGCATTTAAACCCTCAGAAACCCACACATGGATTTACTAAGACCCATTTAGATTTCTCTGAATCCCTGATTCAGACATGAAAGCAGTTTTGCTGTCCAGGAGGGCAAATTCACTCCCTAAGGGCACCAAGTGTTTTCCCCAGGGCCAGCATTTGGCTGGCTGGCTCCCCAGCTTGTTTTCAATCACCAGGAGACAATATTTAGTTGCTCTATTGTCATGGACCTTTGGGAGAGAATTATGTTCTGCCTTCCAACCACATGACCCGGAGCCTCCGTCACAAAGCTGCTAATGCTGACCAGACGACAAATAAGGAGAGCATCCTGTTAAAAGCCTTAGAGGGATCTCTCCAGACAACGAAGCCGAAAGGGAGAAGACAGATGCTCAGCGAGGAGTTCCCACCTACATCTTCCCAGAGCTGCTCACACTCTCCAGCCGTGTGCGGGCAGCATCCCTCAGTCACATCAGGCTGTGGTGACGAGGGAGAGCCTCATGGTGTTTGACTTTATTACAGCCGAGCCAAATCAAACGTACAGCCGCTGCTTCCTTAGATGTCTATATTTCACTTAAACTGGGATAAAGCAAAGAAACTGGAATATTGTCTCATCATGCATTCTAAATCAGCCAGGGTAGAAAATAATGGGGAGTTAATCAGATCACCGAGACTCTAATTCACTTGCTATTGATCGGGCAGATTCCTAATGGGATGGCAGACCAATTTCAAATTACAGTAAGCTGACTTGTCCTGGAATACCAATGACCAGGCAGGAGGATGAGCCAAGAGGACCACAAGCCGTGCCCTCCTGACGTGACTGTCAGCCCGCAGGCCCCCATGTATAATCCGATGCGGCATTTAGCTAATTAATAGGGGATTGATGAGAGGTTCGGTTTTGAAATCAGCCATCTCACTTGAGTAAACATGGGAGCAGAGCCCCAGGAGGACGGCTGCCATGGTTCCCTGGAAGGCAGGTATACAATGAAAGCTAATGGAAAGTAATGCAATTAACTCAGGCTTTTAATTATATTAATCAGTGACTTCATAGGAGCCCACTGCAGAGAGAATTTACTCCTTACCTCTGCCAGCTCAGTGTTTCTGATTCCTTCCTGAGGAGGCCTGAAAGCTCAGCCTAAGGTCAGCACAGACACACTTACTTTTTTTTTTTTTTTGACCTGGGAGAGAAGGAGAAAGAGGAGAAATGAGAGATGCGGCAGTCAGCAGTAATGAGCATTTGTAGAGAAACGAGCTGGGAACTGGTCTTGTCGGGATCAGTAATGGCTATTCTTCCCGACCTGGGCGTGTGAACACGTGACCTGTGTGTTCACATGGAAAGAGAAGACCCCCCCGCCGCCCCCCTGCCGAGGACCTGGACTCACATTTAAAAAGCAACCTACCAAATAAGTAAAAGACTGAAACAGACACAACTGTTCTCACGGACAATAACCTCTTGGCTTCCGTGCCTATTTGAGCCATCTTTCCTTCCTTGCTGTGTATGTGTGTGTGAGTGCTAGGTGACTGTGTGACTAGGGCACATGAGTGTGTCTGTGCAGAGGTTGTATATGTACAGTGTGTCTGACTGTGTGACTCTGTATGCCGTGTGCGTCCACGTGGCCGCTAGAACGGCCTCTCTCCAGAAGTCACAGCTATAGCCTGGCATCACAGACGGGGGGCCCCCGGTGTGAATGGCTTCCTGTAAGCCACAAGCTTAGATCTGATCCTCCTTACAGAAGAAGCAAAGTCCCCTATGGCTTTTTTGCCTGATCTCTACTCACTGCATAAGGATAATTAATTTGCCTAAATTCATGTCTTTCGCAACCCAGGCACAAAGCTGTAATCTTCTCTGACATCCATGGAGGTACACATGTACTCCCAGCACCCACAAGGCAGAGGCAGACAGACCTCAGGAGCTTAAGGCCAGCCTGGGCGACAGATCTTGTCTCAAATAAACAAACATCCAGATCCCTCACCGCTGTGTCAGGTTGGGCTGAGAGAGGTGAGCGGAGAAAGAAAGACGGAAGTGCTGCTGTTGATGATAGTAGCTGAAATGTGGCCATTTCAGAGCAGTCTGAGGACTGACATATGTAGAGGTCAGAGGTCGGCACTGAGTCGTCAACTTCTGCTTTGCCTGATGCAGGCTCGTTATTGTTGTAGTTGCTGTTGTTGCTGCTGCTGCTGTATACCTACACTGTCTGGCCCATGAGGGTCTTGGGGATTCTCCTGTCTTTGCCTTCTAGCTTTCTGCGGTGACACTAGGATCGCAGACATGTGCTACTACATCTAGCTTTATTTAGGTTTCAGGGCGTGAACTCAGGTCCTTATGATGGCATGGTGAATCTATCTACCGAGCTATCTCCGCAGCCATATTCAAGGATCATATAGCCATTCTAAAGATGATATTCAGATATTTGCTTGGATTCGTGGATGGGGGACTCTACTTAGATGAAGGAGATGCAGGTCAGAGATGGTAATCAACTGTGTAGGAAGCTAAGAAGCAGATTCCAAGAGCATTGAGACTCTGGCCAGGCTCTTGGGACCGTGCCAGGACAGCAATCTGAGTGCTGTGTACTGACCTCGACCAGATCAAGAAGAAGCTGAAGGATGCCATGGGACTTTCAGCATCAGATGACCTGAGGATTCACCAGCAAAGTCAGACTAAAGACAGGAGCAAACACTGCGATCACCAACCAGGACTCCCAATGCTCTGTTTATCTATGGTCCTTAGTTTTCCCCCTCTCTGTATTTCTGCATAGTGATGAAGAAGAAAAGCCCTGGAATGACAGACACCAACAGACTTCCTGTGAAGCCTGGGAAAGAGAGGGAAGAGAAATGAGAGAGAAGAGAAATTCCAGCTTTGTGATTGTTACAAATGTGTCATGACTTGGTGTAAATATGGCCCAACCACTTGGATAGGAACAGCAAGAAGCATAAGTACAAGCTAGACCCTAGACAGGTAGTGACATTAACATGTTCCAATCTCCCACCTTAGAAGCCTCCAGAAAAGAAATACAGGTGTCCTCCACAGTTGTCATGTGGTAGAGACAGAAAGCATGGGAGAGAGGACATCCCTCCTCCTGTCATTTACTCTTTCTTGTTTCAGACAATAGCTTCAACTTTTATAGGAAGATGAAGTCTTGGTTGTCATGGGCCTTCTTAGTCAATAGTATTCAGCAGCTCACCCCAAATAAGAAAGGGGCTCACTGGGGAAAAGCTTCCCTCTGTCCCCTCCATCCTTCTGTTTGTGAATTGGAGAGAGAATGGCTAGAGCAACAGTGCCTGTTGGTCAGCGACATGAACCACAGGGCTGCTCTCACTGATCACAAAGTATGCTTCTCTGCCTGACTACCTTTCCCTTCTCCCTTTTCAAGGGAACAAACCGAGGACATCAGGACATACTTCCTGGGTACCAGTTGATGCATTCTTTCACCGAGTTTTCCATGAGCTACAGCTGGGCTCTGTTGAGTCTCCTCTTTAGTTTCCTGCTCAAAAAGCTTCTTCCAAAGCAAATTCCTCTAAAGTGTGCATCTGTTTACTGACAGGACCATGAGGTTTGAACTCACAAGCTGGTACAGTGACTTAGAGCTATGAGGGACAAGTAAGCGGCCATGCCAGGAGGGGCAACACTGTGGCGCCATCTCTTTGTTTTGTTTGTTGCACTTTTGTTTTGAGACTCTCTAGCTCACACTGGCCTGAAACTCACAGCTCCTGCCTGAGTCTCCCAAATTTGAGACTATAGGCGTGAGTCAACATGCCCAGTCCAGCATCATTTATTTGGTAATAAAATCCCCTTGTGTTAAAAATATATAATACAAAACAGTAAATGATAGGAGGATACAATATAAAAATCTAAAATGTAAAAATGTACCAAAATCGTGGTGATATTAAGATTTATGGAATGTTGGTGCTGCAAAAATAGGTCAGTGAATCAGAGCGTCTGCTCTGTGAGCATGAGGAACTGAGCTGAATTCAACAAGCGCTCATAAAATGCCAGGCATGGCTGCCTATGAGCGTAACCCCAGTATTGGGAGGCAGAGATTGGCAGAACCTGAGAGCCTACTAGCCAGACAGCCTAGCCAAAAAGCAGACTCAAGGTGCAATGGTAGAAAGCAATAGAACAGGACACTTGGCATCTTGCTCTGCTCTCTAAATGCAACACACACACACACCACATGTGTCACATGTACTTCATACACATACAGATGCACATGACAGGCATACATCCCATACACTCACGTATACATATTACACACATACACATCCATACATCACACGCATACATCACATACACACATCACACTCACGCATCCATACATGCAGATTTAAAGAATGAATAAACTACAGGACAAAAGGCACATAAGAGGCTTCAATTTGTGTCTCAGGCAGTCGATGAATTCTGTATTCTATCCTGCATATACTGTGCATTGGGGGAACATTGTAGGCGCGCTGTACATTTCCATCTGGGAGCGAAAGGTCTTTGAGGCCCATTCCGTTTACTCCTCAGGGACTCCTGCACACTCACGCTTACTGCAGCCGCGTTCACAACAGCCCACCTAGGGGAACAGCCCAAACGTCCACCAGCAGGTAAACGGATGAAGAAAATGTATTGACACACAGGGGTGTGTGCTTGGACATAAAGAGGAACGAAACTATGTTGTTTGCAGGGAAAAAAACGGAACCAGAAATCTGCATGCTGAACAATATAATGAGTCTCAGAAAGTCTCAACCGTCACGTTTCCTGCCATACACAGAACCTAGAGTTAAATACATGCATATGACATGAAACAGAAAGCAGGATATTGGGGGATTGAAAGGGAAGGCAAATAGAGGGCAGGAGGGATGAAGAGAGGGGGCGGATCTGAACAAAAAGTTCATTATATTCATCTATGAAAATGTCATAGTGGAAACAACTATTTTGTATGCTCATAAAAAAAAACAAATAAAAGATCTTGGGTGATTTCTTCCTCTGATGAAAGTATCAAGTAATCTCAGAACATTCCAGAGTGAGCAGATACATATGAATGTAACTGGGATTTCCACTGAGGTTATCGTGCACATTTTTTTCTCTTGGGTATAAACTGCCACAAAGGTCATCACTCAAATGTCACCTATGCCTATGTCAAAAGAGCCTGTGAGTAATATTTTTCAATCAAATTCCCCAGCAAGGCAACCAATAAATGGGCCTTTCAGTGTCATTAAACTCTGAGTATTTTGATATTGTGGGAGCATATGTACCGGTCAGCACGGGCTCTACTGCACTGTGATAACAAATAAGCTTCCAACTCTCAATGGCTTTATACACAAGGATTTACTTTGTGCCCAGCCAGTGCAGTGTGGGAAGGGATCCTGTCTCTCCACCATTTGCTGCCGCTGGCTAAGAAGGCTCCTATCACCTCATGAAACTGCATCTTACCATTTTTGAGGCAGAGAACACAAGAGCCAAAGGATATTTGAAGCTTTTCTCTGTTCCAAATATGAGTAGCGCTAACCGTCCATTGGACCAAATTGGTTGTACGGTCCCAATAAAAAATAAAGGATCTGAGAAGTCTGATCCTCTCTGAGGGCTGCATGGTTTACGAGAAACAGACCCTTCAAGGCCAGGCAGGGCCATACATTCTTATAGTCACAGCGCTCGGCTGAGGGAGGAGGAGCTGGTATTCAAGATCAGGCTGGCCTACAAAATGAGTTCAAGACCAGCTTGGGCTACATAGTGAGATTTTTCTTTAAAAACAACAACAAAACCAAAAACCAAACAAATAAATAAAAGTGATAAACAAGGACGATGGTGGCAGTGGTGATGGTATTTTATAATAGAGAGGACCAAACCCAGGGCCTTTCATTTTGCTATGCAAGCATTCTAAAACAGAGCTAGAGCTTTAAATCTTAGTTTTTGAGATGCTATTATAATCCAGGCTGATCTTCAACTCACAGTGCCCCTGCCTCAGCCACCTGAGTTCTGGAGACATAGGCATGCAGTGTTATGCTTGACATAAGTTTTTAGAGCACCTTCTATGGTGAAATATTTTAAAGACTCATTGTTCCAAAATCATTATTCTTTAAAATATTCTAGTTATACTAAGTTCTGAGTTGCAATTTGAACATTTTTATTTTTCTATTCTTTAATTATATTATTGGCATAATATAATTATTATATTATAGTATATAATTCTATTTATAATTAACATATGATATAATTGATATCATATATAATTAATTACAATTATTTAAAATGTAATTATATTTAGAATTAATATTATATAAATAATCAATTATACTTATTTAATATGATTATATTTATAACTAATATAATATAATTAACATTATATAAAATCATCCTTGAGCAGACACAGTCTGGTAGTTCTTGGAACCACGTTAACATCACCATAGTCAAGAATCAGAACCCTTCCTTCCCCTTCCTCCATTTGCAGTCAATGCAAACAACACTACTCTGTCTCCCCAGGGGATCCATTGGTGTTCTCTCACTCAAAGTCATTTCAAATGTTTTCAATTTCATTTGTAGACGATTTTTATCACCAGAACATAAAAACTAGAAGTATCTTACTGCCTTCTATTATTCAGAAAGATTCTGTGGTGTTGAAAAAGCTCACCATTCACAATTTTCTATCACATCATTCAGTTTCCACCCCTAATGTCCAATTAATAAATTTAGAGAACCCAGTGCACTTCAGGAGGCAACATCCCAGTGTCAGCTGATTTAGAATCTGTTCAGTGGTTTCATTCATGCCCAAGGGCACCTTCCCCTTTGTGTTTAAAGTGCTATCAAGAATCAACAAAGAAATAGACAAGAAAAAGAGGTTTTTCACATAGGCTTGGGATGTGAGGGAAAATTATTCTGTGTACTGATGACAACAGACGGGCCCTGTTGACACATGTGAGTGTGTTTGTGTGTTAGAGAGTCACTACAGGCCACAAGTACTCATTGCAATGATGAAAATTCCCTTCTCTCCTTGCCGCACAGAACTTGACAAAGAACAGCACTCATCAGGGAATTACCTATGGCCCTCTCCAGTCAGTGGACAAAACAACACACGACTGCCAAAGCCCACAGGAACAGGTGTGATACCCACCCTTTCAACCCCAGTTGTTATGTCTTCTTGTAGGGAAAAGAACAATTGCCAAGGGAGAGGACTGTCCCCAGTGCTGAGCAATCACAACAGAGCCTGGTAGCTTTGTCCTAGGGCACCAGAGAATTGACAAGGAAATTAATGAGCCAGAACAATGGCTATGGGCACAGGTACCACAGAGCTACCCTATACCTCCTGATAAAACAGAGGAAGCAGCTCCTCTTCCCAGGAAACTCAACACCGGAAGCAGCATGAAGGGAGGAGGGAACATGAAGTAGGAGTCTTTACACCTCAACTGAAGATCATTTGTAAGTATTAGCTAACATATAAAAGACTATTTTATGGAAATCTTCAAGAAAGCCGCACCCTTCTCTCATTGGCATTCCCAAGCTCCATGAGATCTCACCCTGCTGGAAGGAATCTCCTTTCCTCCAAAGGCCCAATAAATATACCCTGAGCAAATATACCTTTTTTTTGTTTGTTTGTTTGTTTGTTTGTTTTACAAGGCCAGATCAGGTCAACACAGAGAGCCACCACACAGTGGGGTGGCCCCAGGCAACAGCATAGGATGCTTTCTCTGCTCCTCTTTCCAGATCCCTTCTCATCCTAAAAACATTTCTCCACTTTTGGCCTTTTCCCCACTCTGCTCCTGCTTGAGATCCCCCGCCATAGCTCCTCCGGTGACATGCTTTCCATTTTCTTCAGTGACGGATGGGCTCCACGTCTTCACTGACCATACTGTAGTAAATGCATGTGGCTACAGATGTTTGTGATGCAGCTAATGGGGCTGAGAATGAATTTTTAAGTTGGCTTAACTTCCACTCATTCAAATGTGGACAGCCCCAGGGAGTTAGTGGATACTGCATTCAACGTCAGTGCTCTGAGTGTTTTCTATATTTCTGCTCTTTTTCTCTTTTGAGTTTTGGTTTTCGCTTTCTGAGATAAGGTCTCTCTAGGTAGCCCTGGTTAACCTGGAAATCCCTCTGTAGAGCAGACCAGCCTTGAACCGACAGAGATCCACGTGCCCATCTCAAGTGCTGGAGTTAAAGGCATGTACTCCACACCCAGTTCTTCTCTTGTCTATTTTTCTCTTCTAGGTGACAACAGGTTGATTCAGCAACCACGTGCAGTAAAGAATATCTCGGTGAAATACCGTAGCACTCTCTTGAGATGTTTATTGCATTGGGCTAAACCATGTCCCCTCAAAGTTATGAGTTTCTCAGACACTCTGATTTGCAAATAGGGTCAGGGAAGATTTAGTCAGTTAGGATGAGGCTATGTGAGAATGGCTAGATTATGGGTACTTCCAAGGAGAGAGAGAGACAGACAGAGACAGAGAGACAGAGAAGGTCATGTGGCAATAGGTGCCAAAATTGGAGTGATACATTTACAAGCCAAGGAGCAATAAGGATTACCAACACCAAAACACGTACAGCCAAAACCACACATATAAACAAAATATGGATGCTCACACAGCAATGTGTTGGATAAGAATGGTTTCACCGCATATACAGTGGTGACTCCATAAGATGGCATGGCCTAATGATACTCCAACTGTCTCGGTATGTAAGTACGTTTCTGTGTTCGGGCCATGATGAAATTTCAGCGAAGCACGCATTTCTAAGGATATGTCCCTGCCAGTGACTATATGTGAGGCAATCATGGATGTGAAATCTGTTTTTCTGAGTGGCTGATAGCTTCTTCAGAGATGCGGGAGCCTTGCCGCTGACTCCTCACGAGCAAACCACAGCCCTTGCTTTCAAAGAGGCAGCCTGTATTCCATTAAAGGCTATGGGCACCAGCCCTGAGGACCCAATAGAGATGTTCTAGAGCTGAACTGAAAGTCATTCAAAACAGACCTGGGGGACAGCTGAGAACTAGAGACAGCACGTAGCCAGCACACAGGTCTAGCGTGCACAGAACTTAGGACTGCATGCATAAGTGTCCTGCCATGGTTCCTCCTCCTGCTTTTATCACCTTAAAGCTTTTAAACTTGCAGGTGTGGGGAATATTTTCTGGATGCATTTTGTTCTGTTGTCCTCAGATCTCAGGCTCTTTCTCTCCATTAAAAGGCCCTTGAGCAAACAAGCCCAACCAGGGTAACCATGGGCACTTTCCATATCCAATGAAGCAAACTGCCTCTGGATGCATCACTCAGTGGTCCACACTTGGGAAGGAAGAGTACTTGCTTTTAGTGATACACCTTTACCTGAGAGAGACCGGGCTTGTCCTGTGGCGAGAGCGGCCTCATTAGACCATAATTGATGGGATCCAAGAAAGCTCATAGAGAATGCCATTGCACCTCAGAGGATTTCGTGGCATTCCCATAAATTTCACTGATGACATTGATTCCAGGCTGGAATTTAGCCTTTGTGGGGGCTGCATTGTTAGGCTGCAGTGGGCTCTGGCTCTTTTTTCAGAGAGCTGTCTATCAGCTATAAATTGTAGTTGATAAATGTTGGGGCTGAGTTCTGCTGTTTGCAGAGCCTTGTGCGGCCTGAGCACATGCATGCAGGGTGCAGAACGCAGAGGGACAGACATGCTGAGAGGCCCTCACACATCAGCACATACTGTGACTGAAGGCAGGCTTTCCAACAAGAGCATGCCTGACTCACATTTTCACCTCTGGTAACTGTCAATGAAGCTAGCCATTATTTTGTTCATAGCAAAACCATATTTCTGATATGATATTGTTTGGCCAGTTAGCTGAATGGTTAGAGATAAGGTTTCATTATGTAGCCTAGACTGGCCTCACAGTCCCAGGGATTATCTTGTGTTTTTTTTTTTTGTTTGTTTGTTTGTTTTTGTTTTGTTCCATGAGCTTGGATTGGAGACATAAGCTACTATCAGCTGAAAGAGATTTTAAAGACAACTGCATGACAGACTGCAAAATACCAAAATGCAAATCAAAGCTACTTTCAGATTTTATGTTACACCTGTCAGAATCTGCAAGATCAGTAAGACAAATGACAGCTTACATTGTTGAGGATGTGGAGTAAGAGAATCAGGTGTCCTCTGAAAGACTCCACCCACCAGGGGACCAAAGCTGATGCTGAGACTCACGGCCAAACTTTGGGCAGAACACACTCTTATGGAAGAGTGTGGGGATAGAAGGACCCAGAAGAGACAGGAGCTCCACAAAAAGACCAGCAGAGCCAACAAATCTGGGACCAGGTGGGCCTGTGGAGACTGATGCACCAACCAAGGGCTGAGAGGACCTAGACCCCCTGCTCAGATGTAGTCCATGGCAGCTCATGCAGGTCACCTAGTTAGAAGGGCAGGGGCTGTCTCTGACATGGACTCTGTTGCCTGCTCCTTGATCACTTCCCCCTGGCAGGGCAGCCTTGCCAGGCCACAGAGGAAGAGGATGCCATCATTCCTGATGAGACTTGATAGGCTGGAATCAGTTGGTAGGGGAGGAGGGCTCCCTGTTTCTGAGGACTAGGGAAGAGGAATGAGGGGGAAAAAGAAGGGAGAAAGGAAAGAAAGGAGAGAGGGAGGGAGGAAGAAGAGAGGGAAGGAGGGAGGCAGGAACCAGGGTGAGATGAGAGAGGGAACTATGATTGGGATATAAAGTGAATAAATTAAAAATAAATTTAAATTTTAAAAAACTCAAAAATTACAGGAGAAGAAAAAAGAAACGAAAAGAAAAAAAAAAGAAATACCCATTGCTCGTGGAAATGCAAACTAATATGGACACTGTGAAAATCAGTGTGGCACTTCCCTGGGAAGCTGGGACTAGATATACCCCACAATCCGGCTATATCATTCTTGGGCATGTTTCTAAATAATGCTACATCCTACTACAAAGACATTTGTTCAACCATGTTTATTGCTGCTCTATTCAGAGTAGTTAGAAATGAGAAGCAGCCTAAATGTCTGTCAGTGGATGAATAGATAAAGAAAATGGGGTATATTTACACAATAGAGAATTAGTCAGCTCTTTTAAAAAATGAAATTTGCAGGCAAATTGATTGAGTTAGAAAAAAAAATAATCCTAAGTGAGGTAGCCAAGACCCAGAAAGACAATATGGCATGTATTCGCTTATATGTGGATGTTAGCTGTTAAGTCTGTTAAGAAGCTACAATCCATATAACCACAGAGGCTAAGTATGAAGGGACTAGGTGAAGAGATGGCTCTCCCTAGAAAGGCCAAGTAAACAGACAGTTCTGGATGGACAGCTTGGAGGCAGGAGGATCAAACAGGGAAGGGAAGAGAAGGCAAGGGAGGGAAGATGAGGAAGGGCAGCCTGAAACGAAGAGCTATTTGAGGGGTCATATGGAGAACTAATACAGTAAAAGCTGAAGATAGTTCCAAAAACATGGAGGGAAGGAAGACAGAGCTCTAATTGGACATCCCTTGTCACCAAATGAAGCTTCCAGTGTTGGGACTGGGTCACAGCTAATGAACTTGTTGGCTAAAGAGGCCCCAGGTTATTGCCAGGCTTATTGGTTGCTCACCACAAACTGTCAATATGGCCCTGTTGCTAAAGATAACAGCTCACTGAATGCGGATGAGTAGAGCTGTTGCCCACTCAGAGCCTTCACCCTTACAGACTAGTGTTCATGGAACTTAAAGGTGATCTGCGAGCTGCCATGAAAGGGAGCTAAACACTAACCCAGCTACAAACCCTTCAACGCACAGTGTGTGAGATATGCTAAGTGCAACAGCGGCACAAATGTTGTGAGAGGAAACAACCAATATCCATGGGATTTAAGTCCCTCTCCATGAGGGAGGGTACTCTGACAGTACCCCAGTGGCCAAGAACTAGAGACCGTATAGTCCAAGGACCTAAAGGAAAACCAGATACTACTGTTCTGCTAAAGGAACATACCCATAAAAAGACTGCGAACAACACTGCTCTACTCACCATTAGAGAAGTTTCCTCCTTCGGTAGATGAGGTCCAACACAGAGACCCACACCTGGGCAAGAGAGTAAGAAACCTTGGAACACACACTCAGTCCTAACTGGGGTTTCTTCATCAACTACCTCCCCTTGGGATTCAGGAACCGTGTCAAAGAGGAGATAGGAAGATTGTAAGAGCCAGGGAGAACAAAGGAAATGCTATGTAAGAGAATATAGGGTAATTTTTTTATTATTTCTTAGAAGGTTTTAATATTTATTCAGAAGCTGTTGCTTATTGATTCTGCATAAAATCAGGACAACTTTTCTTTCATTGTGTATGGCAAGGACACGCCAGACTGTTTTAATGCGTGTTGGAAACTGTGACTGCATTTCACCAGGAGAGTGGGTGTGCCCCTGAAAGGCAGAAGGCAGAGGGGAAAGGGACCGATTCTGGCTGTGGTGCCCTGGAGAGGGTTTCCCTTAACTGTTTCTTTCACCTATGGAGGCTTCAATTGTGAATTGAGCACATGGCTAATAAAGCTTGATTTTACACAAAATACACCTTCATCCCTCCAACCCACACAAGGACACAGACATTAAAAAAAAAAAAAGTTAGCAAATTCCTAAGTGTTCAATTTCTATTACTTGAATTTTTTTTTTCAAGTATCAGTATTCTTAAAAACCTTCAACTTCTCTCATTTGTAAACGTAGGTCAAGGATCATAAAAATTAGATCACATTCACAGCGAAACTACATTAGCACGTACGGTGTATGTCTACTGTATTTCAATGTGTGTTAAAACGTATTTGTTTAGACACTCAACACTGGCTTTATCTTAGATAACATCTCAGATGTGGAACTATGTGTAACAGCAGAAGAAGAGCCTGCTATTCTTATTTATAGAGGAAAACATCACAATCATTCATTTTGTTCTTTTAAAGATGTGATTGTTTTGAACTTAGAATTTGACTTCCATGTTTTAATATGTCATATAACATTCTAATAGTCTTAGCTGAGCATGACATTTTGAAAAGTAATGGAATATGTAAGGCCTTCTTAATAACCATCTTATTTATTAAGATTAATGGGGAGGCATGCACAGCTTTCAATTACTTACTGTACCTAATTGTATGATTATAGCAAGTTGGAAGGAAGACTCATCACAAGCCAAGCACCACAATTTAAAAGTGTATTAACAATTGATCATACAAGCATAGGGTAAGACCAAGAACTTCAGGATAACTAAATCCAAGCCCCATTCTGTCTCCTACAGCCATGTAAAGAAGTTTAATTTTTCCAATCCACAAAATGGAGTTGACATTTCCCATACATAGTTGAGATTTTCTTATAACTTTTATTGAATTTGTTCTTTGACAATTTCATCATGTTGCTTCATGAGAATCAAATAAAATAACCCATTTAATAGGCTTATTGTAGTGTCTGGCTCATGATAAATAGATAGTACTTGGTAGCTGTTTATCTGTACCAACAGTTATGGTTTTAAAAGCTTACATAGAAAGACTGTCACTAGATGTAAAGACTACAGAAATCTCAAGACAGTGAAACAAGCAGTTTCCTAAGCTTGTGACAAATGATCAACCACAGTGTTGGATATGCATACTGGGCATGTAAGAAGGGTGTGACTAGGGATCTGGGGAAGACCACATTCAATTCATGTTCCAACTTTTGTTCCTCAAAAGTTAAAAAACAAAACAACAACAACAAAAAAAGCCACTTGCAAAATTTACTGCTTACATTGCAGTTGCTAAATAAAGCATTTCAGCATTTCTTAACCAATTAATTCCTTAATCCTTTACATTTTTATTTTACTTTAGATTTTGAGAATTTCATGTATGAACAGTATGATTATGTCATTTCCACCTCTCCCACTACAACTCATTCCAGGTCTTGCCCCTATCAATTTCATGAACTCTTCTTTATTACTGTTACAAAGAAAAAATATACATACACACTTACATTCATACATACACACACACAATCGCTCTCTAAATATTCATTCCCTAGAGAAGACTGATTCTCCTCTCTCAGCAGCCATTAATGACCTGTGACTTATTATCTAGGGGTAGGGCCTTATGAGATTACTGCCCTGTGTGTTGGCATATCATCTGGTATTGTTCTTGTGCCAATTTTGTTTAGATGGTCATACCACTAAGATTTCATGGGTGCAGCTCCCTGGCAAATATAGAAGACACTGTCTTGTCCCAGTGTCTACACTGTCTGGCTCTACAGTCTTTCTTCCCTCTCTTCCTCAATGTTCTGCGAGCCTTGGGCGTAAGGTTTATACTGTAGACACATCAGCATATCTTTTCTTAATCTCAAAGAACAAGCACAATTTCTTTGTTCCCTCTCCCAAAAGTGATTTATTTTAAAAAATGCTGAAAAATGAATTTTGATAAAAGTATGTTAGCTAAGAATGCTGATCGATATTAAAAAAGGAGTCACTCTGATAAAAAATTATAATTGCAAATAGCTGTCATATTTTCAGTATATCTAAAACAGCCTTATGTACCCAACCCATACAACCTAACTTGCTCATACTGTTACATTCATTCATCCCCATGAGTGGGTCTCATCTATGGATTTCATCAGCACGGACTGAAAATCTTTGAGAAAAAAAAATTACTTCTGAATTGAACATGCACAACCTTCTTTCTTGCCATTATTCCCTAAATGATGTAATATAACAATTATTTACATAATGTCTACATTATTTACATAATGTCTACATTGTGTAAGCATTATAGAGATAAAGCATACGGAGAGTATGAAAAGATTTTAGAGGAGATTATAGTATCTGCAGAATACTCTGGAACCAATCTTCCATTACCTCCGAGCAGTAACTGTACCTCCAGTGGCCAGTCCACGAATTCAGCTGTAGAGGAATTTTAATACAGCAACATGGCTGCTCTGGCAAGGGATCACATCCAAAGGCCTAGGTCTGTGTGATCTGGCTGGAATACAGACACGCCCTTAGTGTACACCTTTAATCCCTCCAGCTGGAAGTTAGTACACAACTTTAACCCGAACCGAAGACATCTAATTGAGGGGAAGACAAAGTGACAAATCGGAGAAAGATTTGACAAAATGAGTCGGAGACAGGATATACCCAAAACTCTCATGAGAACAGACAGGAAATAGATGCTATTTAAGGCAGCGCAGAGAGAGGAGAGTACAGTATAGGAATAAAGTAGTTTGTGTAGTCAGTACAGTACAGTTTGGTACAATGCAGTTGACTGCAGTTGATTTTGTGCAGCTCGGTTCATGCAGTTCAGTTCAGAGGCAGTTTTACCAAGCAGAGCAATTACCAAGCAGACAGAATCCACTCTGAATCAGCCAGCTTGAAGAGGAGTCTTGAGCCAGAACAGCTGGTTGAACAAGCCAGCCAGAGGTCAGAAAGAACAGGAAAGAGGTCAGCAGTAAGTCTCAGAGGCTAAGAACATTCTAGGCCTAGGTTAGTAGACAGAGGCTGGAAACTGAAGCCTTTAAGCTTCAGGCTTGCAGAAAATTAGATTATATGGAGGCTAGAGCTTCCAGGCCTAGGCCTAGGGATAGTTAGACAGAAATGCTCTAACGAGCCCTATACATACACCATACAAACACACATATGCATTAGTAAAGCTTGGGTACAGTTCTCATCTCATCCCCTCATCTGAGTAATAAAAACAACTTTTACATTAACCCTCACCTTTCTATGTTCTAACAACACACAGATGCTGTAACCCTGCAACTCACTCCGACTCTGCTTCTTAAGTCCTCCAGAAATCGCTGTGACCTCATTGTCATTATTCCTCAAGCTTTCGCCTTCAGCTTTTGTTTCATAACTAACACTCTTTCAATGACATCTTGATTGTTCTGATACCGCCAACCCAGCTCTATTCTAAAGGGTCTCCACATGTGAGCACTTTGAGCTTTAAGTTCATACTCCTGGTTTCTCTAGTCTTCTGGAGCTGGCATTCTAGAGCACTGGAAGCATCTCCCAGCTGTTGCTTGGAGTAAGCATGTTGTTCTGGAATGATACTCTGAAGAGGGATCCATAACCATACTCCCAACAAGCAGCCGTATATGAGATGAGTCCTTAAGACAAGAACACGGGACTCAAAAGAAAGATTCACTTTGAAATGTTTTCTGGTTTCTATCAGACCAGGTTTCTATCAGACCAAAGGCAGTGCTCCCCAGAGCTGGTTCTTGGGCGGCCTCACTCTGGGGCTGAGCTAATAGTTGCAGATGCAGATACCAAGAAAATGTTGAGTGTTTCTACCACCTACACTTAGAAGTAGTTGTCTGAGAATACAAGGGCTGTACAGAGGCAAAAGCCTCAGACTTCCACACAAACCAGCTCTGATAAATTTAAAAGTGCTATTCCTGACAGATACTTCCCCACCCACATGTCCACTACAGAGACACCTGCTCTTCCATGTTCCCTGCTGCTCTTGGTCATAATAGCTAGGGGATGAACTATGCTAAATGTCCATTAACTCACTAATGGATAATGAAAATGTGGTATATACACATAATAGAATTTTATTCAGCAATAATGAAATAAAATTATAAATTTTTCAGGAAAACGTAGAATTAGAAAATATTATGTTGACTAGTATAACCTAGACCCTAGACCCAGAAAGATAAATCATTTGTGTGAGGTTTCTAGCCAAGAAATTTTAGACTTGTACATTCTGAGTATTTTAAAAGCCAGGAAGCTAGAGAAGACTTATTGGGTGGAGCAGAGGGAGATGCCTTAATTAGAGAAGGGCACAGCAGAATATGTGTGTTATAAAACTGACTGAATACTGGATGCATCGAGGCTTGAGTGAGGGACTGGGATAGGAGGAGCTGGAGGGCCAATAAAAACTAAGAATATACTTCAACCACATGCAAACTCACTGCTTTGTAAGCTGATTAAAATATATAATTTTTAAAAACTTGTGTTTCAATGGAGGTGCCCTTCATGGGCAGATAATGCTGTTACAATAAGCCAAAGATTATTAAATAGAATTCTCAGCTTTCTGAGTTGTTCATAGAGGCTGCAAAGACTCCAAGAACAATATGGGCCATGGACACTACTCTTGATTGCCCACTAGATATTAATGTTAAGACCCTGTGCTGAAGACACCACGTAAACTATTTGCAAGACAGGGAAAACAAATTAGAACTAAGAAGCTTTCCCCCTGCTTGCTAGCTGTCTTGCTACCTAAAGGTGCTATGCAAGCCACTGAAAAACGAAAGTTATCAATGGCCTTGCCTAGCAGTAGAGCCTGAGGGCTACAACGTTGTAACACCGCCTCCTGTATACTATCATTCATACTCCTAGATCAGGATGGCTCTCCGCCATGGTCAATGCATGGTCTTTTTGCAATAGACAGGATGCAATGAAGAAACTCACACTTCATCAAAGTGCTGAGAATAAGTGACTACTGGCTGTTAAGACTTAACATCCGGACATCTATATAACCCACAGAACTGGACATCTATAACACACATGTACACACACACACACACACACACACACACACACACACACTTGCCATGACTCAAGGAGTATCTTGGAAGAATATAAGAAGGTATGAGTTAGAGGATGGGAAAGGGTACCTTGAGATGCTGTCTTCTGGAAGTAACAGGGTCATTACCCTCATGAAATCGTAGCATCTGTGGTTGCCTGAACACGCCACGAACAAGGTTGCACAAGGTTGAATTCATCACCATGCCAACATGTGTAGGGAAAAGACTCCTGGGATCCCACTTCTCCCTGAAGAGCTGCTGGTGTAGCAACTTCTGGGGGAGTAGAACTGGTCTTCCTTCCACGGTGAAACCACTGAAAATTGTCAGCAATCCAGTAAATAACCTCACATACATGCATATGCCAACAGCCGTGATTAAACTCCGTGGACGGTCATGTTTTTAAAAGAATGTTAAAGTAAGAGAAAGATTTTGTTGAGAAGAAAAGAAGATGGATGTAGAGGGGGTTGGGGCCTATGAGAGGGCACCAGAGGCAAATGTTGTCAGAATTCATTGTGTACCCATATGAAATTCTCAAGAAATGAATTTCAAAACGTCATTTCAGTGTTAACTTCTCAAGTCTTTTGCTTTGTCTGTACTTGTTGTAATAGTAACCCCAACTTACAAAACCACAAACTCATCATTGTTATGGGTAATCCATGAAAGGGGAGTTGTTTACATTTGAGTAGAGATTAATAAGATGCTTGTCTGGAGGAATAGAGAGACTAAACACGTGCCAACCCCATGAGGAGGTAAAGACATATCCAGAAGGTCAGTGCCAGAGAAAGGTCAGAACAGGACCCAGTGAGGACCACTTAGTCATCAGCCACCCTGTGCCTGAGGCACTTCCTGCCCACATATCTACTAAAGCTCAGAGGAGTCTAGGTTCAGACTTTACTATGAAATCGATTACTTTACACCTAAAATACATATAAATATATAAATACATAAATAAATATATATAAAGTAATATATATTACTTTACATCTAAAATATATATCAATATATCAATACATAAATATATATCAATATATCAATACATATATATATATATATATATATATATATATATATAT
The DNA here is from genome assembly GCF_907164565.1 of Psammomys obesus. Taxonomy (NCBI): domain Eukaryota; kingdom Metazoa; phylum Chordata; class Mammalia; order Rodentia; family Muridae; genus Psammomys; species Psammomys obesus. The sequence goes on from NW_026596155.1 coordinate 3,257,233, forward strand.
ATAAATTTGCTGCCACCAAGTGCTATTTCACAGGCCCACATCTGTGTTTCATATCTTTAGTGATGCTGTTAAGAAGTGTCTTTGAGCGTTTCCCCATTTGAAGACAGTCTTTGACCTACCTCCTTCTTGGAAACTTAATCCATGCTCTCTTAATCGTATCACCCCAGCATTTTTAGAACCAACCATCAGCTTCATGCTCACTCTGTGCTGTTTAAGGACACCTCAAGTGCCCCAGCATCACTTGGCCATGTTCTTCGGCCATGCCGAACTCTGTTGTTTTCATTCTCTTTGCACACATTCTGTCTTGGTGGATTTCCTTCCAACTATCACAAATGTATACAACAGAAAAGTCTAACCCTTCCTTAAAATATAATTTCCTAATGAGGTATAATAGCTTTGTGCCCTGGAGAGAGTGAGGCAAGAGAATTCCCCCAAGTTTGAGGTCAGCTTTTCTTTTTTTGTCACAAGGAGAAAACACATATTTCTCCAGTTGTGTTTGTGTGCATGCATGCATCTGTGTAAGAGGTGTGTGGGTGTGTGGGTGTGTGGGTGTGTATTCCGCTCATGGTTCTTTATAAGTTAATATCAGTGGAATACCGTCTTCTTTTCAAAGATAAATTATAAAACATTGAAAAACATGGTCCCTGGTGGTTTTCATCACTATATCACTAACTTTCCTCTTACTCACTCAAAAGAATTGAAGTTTCATAGAATCCCTATATTTGTGCTTTTATATGAGTCACATAGACTTAATTTTCTAATTAGTCACCAAGAGAAAGTTAGGATTTCTGAGAATCGTTCCTTGAGCTCTGTGGAGATAGCTTAAAAACAGCTAAACATTGCAAAGTGTCCTTTTGCTGCAATTATGACTAATTAACCTTTGTACTCGTGCTTATGATGTCATGTAAAACATGCAAATGAATGAAGGCAGCTCTCTGCTGTGAGCAGATGGGCTGAGTTGAAATATTAAAGGAGAACTCAGCAAGTACCGGAAGTTCCTTTGTGCCCTCAGAACCTTTAAATCTACACTACACTCAGGGTCTCAGACACAGTCAGACAGTATTGATTTCCAGAATTTCTCTATGGAATGCCAAAAACAATAAACAAAAAATAAATCAAAAGCAATAGGCTCCTTCCATTGTGTGTTAAATATCTTCTCCATGAAGTTAGGACAAACAGAGATGTATAGAGAGAGCAGTAAAGACATAAATCTACTGTCGCAGCAATCGATTTCTGCCTTGTTCCTTTATTTCTAGTAAATAATGATGTTCAAATCTTACATGGTGGCACTAGTAAAAGTCAGCCCCAGGAATCCTAGGTGCATTTTATCTTAGACACAGCCAACTCCGATGCCTCCTCCCAAAAGCCATCATCCTCACTGTTTTGTTGTGGAGTGAAAACAATGTTTACTAAAATCAAAAGAAAAGTACGAAGGATGCTGCTCCTAAAACCATAACGCTCAGCTGTGTCTGTGGTCAACAGAGCTTTCATATGGCCCTGTATCCAAACAAGAGTTGCTCCAGGAAACATGGCCCTTGTTACCATCGGGTCACTAAAAATGAAAATAAAATGTTGGTATTGATGACTAGAGAAAGAATGAAAATTCTGAAGTATTAATTGTGTCTCAGTAGAGCAGTGTCTCAACCCAAACTGAAAATTTTCAGTTTCTCAGGGTCAAAGAGAAGTAATTCTATCTGTGTAGACACACGAGTTCAGTAAGAAAAGCTACTAAGCCATTCTATCCAGACCCTCATGTACCTTCCCTTTTGCTCATTTCTTGGCAAAATTCATAAGATGATTCATGATCCAGCCAGATCATTAGATCTTAGGACACACAGGAAGATGCCGATATATTTATAAGATAAACAATTGAGTCTGAATTCTGAATCTGGCAGCTAATTATCTATATGCCTTCAAAAAAAAAGTCATGCAACCTTTCTATATAATGAGCTAGCATGGAGGTACCCACGAAAAGCAATAGATAACTGTCAAGGGTCCGTTTAAAGCGTGTGCGTTTTATATCTTAGCTTGAGACCAAGATGCTTTCTAGTGTTGTGGAGAAAAAAAATTTCAAAAGGAAGAAGATTAAATTGAAAAAAAAAAAAAAAACAACAACAACAGGACAGGGAAGGTTAAGGCTTGATATAGGTAAAGCAAAACAAAACAAAAAACACATATAAACACAGGCAACTTGAGCTTTTTCTTACTTTTCTCTTATTAGCATTAATATTGTTTTATAGTGGTGTGATTGTTGCTTTTGGCATGCTTGTCCTCAGTGGCAGAGCCATTGAATGACTCTGGTTACATCCCTGAATCAGGCCAAATCAGGGTTTACACCTTGCCCGAGCCACGCACTGCCAGGTCTGTGTATGATCTTATCAAAAAGGCTGTTTCTCTTACAGAGATGTGTGGGCCAGGTTTCTGGGGTACTTTGTGGGTGCATGTCAAGAAGAAAATAAATGCCAAATAAGTGTTCTAAGAAAATCAATTGTGTCAAGCACAGATTTTCTGGGTCAGTCGGTTGGATGTAACAGAAGCCATGACAGACGCCGAGGATCGTGACCCCTGGAGTCACCAGTCAAGCCAGTTAAAGGCACAGTGTGGAAGAGAAAGCTTCCAACCCACAACCAAAGAGGGGAGAAGAAACTACGTTCTTCACGCACTGGATCCATGAGGCCATTAAGGAGGAATCCTCCCATTCTTCCTCCCTGCGAGGCTGCCTTGGGAAACTCTGCCATTTGGTTCCAGAAGCCCAGGCCTTAGTCACGTACTAACACAACTTTTACCAGCATTCTTTGAATGCAGATCTACACTTCCTTTAGAAAAAAAATTTGGGTATCTGTGCCTAACACCTCCTCCCACCCCTTTGACCTGACGTTATATTCAGGTAAAAGCCGTGTCCCCAGTGATAATTCAATCTTCTCTTGCAAGAATTTGAAAATGTAGGCATAGTGAACTGGGAGTGACCGTGTCCTTCATGCAACTCTTACATTAAAAAGAAGCGTGGTCTATTGGATTAGTATCGTAGAGGCAAGAAGAACAAAATGAAAAATGACATGTTGGCTAATCATTACTTTGACAATAATTGTCACGAACAGATCTTCTTTATAGATTTTGGATGTAGCCTTTGAAGCAAAAAAGATTCAGATGCCGTGTTGGCCTGAGCTAAAAGGATTTTTAAAAATTTAATCTTTAAGAGAAGCTCCCAAGATACAGGCTAAAAGAGTTTATAAAGGTCATAAAAAAATTAACTTATCTTGCTGACTGAAGCTTTTTTAATGCACTCTAAGTTACAAAGGGATTGCATGTGGAGCCTTTAGGCCAATGGTCTACTATATTTTTCTCTCATTAGTAAGGACAGCAAAAATCTGCATTTGGATTTTTAGCACCGTAATCATGTCTGATTCATTAGTCTTTGTGATTGAATATGGAGAGAGCAAGGAGCCAGTGGTATAGCAATATTCTCTACTTATCGTCTGGCTCACAGATTATAGCTCTGTAGCTAGTGGGACCCACCTGGCCCGGGGCTGAGCGGAGCGAAGAGGCAGGCTGATTGCCAGGCCTACCCAAAAGAAGAAAGAGATGCCCTCTGAGGAAAAGAAAAGAAAAAGTAGTGCTTAAGCAATGCAAAGTGTGTATTCTTGACTTTTAGCTTCAAAAGGAAAGCGTGGGAGGGCCGTTCAGACACCACTGTGTCGTCCCCAGCTGGCCCCAAGGACAGCCGGAGGTGAAAGAGTCAGTACCTTGCAAAACATTGCCATGCCACCTCACAAACTGCATAGATATGTTCACGAGTAAGCCAAGGATAATCCCCCGGCTCTTCTGAGTGCACGGTCACTGCAAATAATGCATTTTCAAGTGATTATCGCTACATAAACTGTGGCGAATTATTGTTGTCATATTGACTATCATAAGCTTAGAAGACATGCAGCGACATGTAATACGGAGATTGCCTCAAACTGTCCAGAAAGCGTTTCGTACATCATCATCATCATCATTATTATTATTATTTTACTTCTAACACAGGCTTTGACTTGGCAATTCTGTGGCTGGGCTTAAAAGACTGGGGAGAGCGAGGTTCTGAATAAAACCATCAGAGGTTACTTATAAAAAAAAAACAGAAGTGTTACGAACAATTTCAGTGGAGGGTAGTCGATTAAAACAAAGTCTAGTTAAACAAAATAATACGCATAGCTTAACGTAGGGGTTTGCCACCATTATCTCGGAATCTAGAGATGAGGCAGAAGGGACTGCAAATTTGAGGGTAGCCTGGACTATATATTAAGACTCTGTCATTGTCCTCCTCCAGCTGTGACAGTGTCCCCAAGAAAGTATTGTGCATTACTGGGACAGATTTTTTTTTTTTTAACTTAACAGGAAGGCACAGTGTAGCTGATGTTGTTGCTAGGTAGATTTATCAGGTTATGAGGCATCAAAGATATTGTTAGTTCCATTTCTAAAAATAAAAATAATGAAGATAATTAGAAATACACCAAAGTAACAGCAGTAGACAAGGATTGTGATGGGGGGGGTCTCATTTTCCCTCTCGTGCTACTATATTTTACTTGATTTTTATTCCTTTTACAAGTCACCACAATATAGACATTGTTTCCTTTTCAAAAACTAAGCTGGTCTTAAGAGTTCAGGTCATGAAGCAAAACTCGTTACTCGTTAACATTATAACCCTGTCAGGACAGTGCTTGCTTTGCAAGCCCATGGATCTGACTTTGGGTCCCAGAACCAACATTAAAGCAAGTAAGGTATGCCGGGGCAGACCTGCAATCTCAGCAGTGGGGAGGAAGAAGCAAGCCCTCCCCTCGAGCTCTCTAGCCAGTGGGCATAACTTGATGAGTTCCAGACCAGGCTAGTGAGAGAGCCTGTGTTAAAAAAAAAAAAAAAAAGGTGGCACGCACATGCATGCATACAAACACATGTGGGCACATGCACAGTTGTACATACACACATACATAAACACAAACACACACAGCACAGCCATGATGACTGTTGAACTCCAGGAATGCATGAATGTAAATACAGCACACGCTGCTGCAGTGGATGAAAGCTTGCCTGATCTAAAGGAATATGCCATATCCTTCATTTCCTTGGCTCTTACAGTGCCAGATACTGAACTGTTTTGAATGAATGGAGAAAACTGTTTCATAAATACAATTTCAGGAAGCTTTTATATTAAAAAAAAAGTCTCTGTCACAATTAAATTCAAGTTTTTAAATTTTTTCTGTGTATCCTACATAAAAAAAAAAAAACATAGATCAATACATGAAAGAGTGGGAAGGAGAATCAAAACTGCCTCAGTGTGAGGTCATCTATACCGCATTAGTCAAGACATGCTAATCTTCTTCCTCTCAGAAAAGAAAAAGGCAACAGTAGCAAGGCTGGCTGTTATTAGGAGTAAAAGAAGTAATCCATGCACAGCAATTAGCACATGCCTGGGTCAAGGTAGATTTTTTTGTTTGTTTGTTTGTTTGTTTGTTTGTTTGTTTCAAGACAGGGTTCTCTGTGTAGCCTTAGCTATTCTGGACTCACTTTGTAAACCAGGCTGGTCTTGAACACACAGTGATCTGCCTGCCTCTGCCTCCCAGAGTTCTGGGATTACAGGCATGTGCCGCCATGCCCGCCTGCTCAAGGTAGATTTTTAATAAAAATCATGAGTAATGCTTTTTTTTTTTTGTATTTTTTAAGCCTTATTGTTGATGCTCAGTTTATTTTTGCAAAAATGTGTGTTTCAGCAGAGGAGTCGTAACTAGTCGCAGGACATTGGTACAACTCACAGAGACTCTCCAGATGAAAACCCGGCTTGAACTGCTGTCATCCAGCCCATTCTTCCGACAGGCAAGTGAAGATCCAATGAAGGTACAGAAGGCCTTTATGTAAATGCTTGAGAGTTCTGCACTTCTGGTGTAGGCCATCCCCTTCTACCAACGTCATCTCTTGGCTAGAGTCTTAATTGGGCTGCCTCCTTTGAACCTAAATTATTTTTTCAAATTTAGCAAATTCCAATAAGCCAACCTGAGCAGGAAGGTCATGTGCTTCTCTGAAGTCAATTGGATTCCTCTCATTTGTATTCATAACAAGATGTTGTAATAATAGCCGGACAACAGGAAGTAATTTTTATTAATAAGAAAACTCAGCATCATTTGCTTGACAACATTTTTGGTGAGAGGTCTTGCTAGGTTTTTTATCCATTTGGCTAAGCCCTGTGATTGGAGGGGAGGTTCACGGCACTCGTGGTATTTATTACAGCTTGCTCCATACCGGGGTCACTCTCTTCTGCCCTTTTTAATCATGACGATGACAGCTGAGGACTGACATTGCGCACTGCAGTGTTCCATCAAATGCATAACAAGTACCTTAATCAGGCTTAAATAGCTCAACAGCCACAATAGTTATTGCAGGTCAGAAGCAAATTCCTAGGGACAGAAATAGAGATGAGGGGACATTGATTCAATATGTCTTGTCCTAAGTGATATCTCTTAATTTGATCAAACCATTGCCATATTTTGTATGATGTTATGTCTCTTTTACCCTGGACCAAGTAATTGAAGCAGGGATATTAGCTAGAAATTAACAACCAGGTATAGGAGCTATTTTTGTTGCTTTAATAAATTTACAAAGTCAGAAACATGGCCAATTAAATACAGTGTATTTCCCTAATTTAGCTGAGGGACTTTAAGATGAAACCTTTTTGTTCAGTTGTTTGGTGATAACTGGATTCTCTTCTCTGACTTCTAAGAGCAAGAAGGAAACTTCCAAAACCACATCTTCATCCCTTTCATAGTTGCTACCAATTTCCAGGACCTACATGGCTTCTCCTAAAACAGAAGCCACACTCTTCAAGCATGATATGTGTCCATTTTTTAGAAAAAAAAAAAAAAGGATCTCGTTAAATTTGCTTTCAGTTCCAAAGATGGTGGTGACTGCACATTCCGACTATGTGGCCGGTAGGAGCAACTACGGCGAGGCTCATCTCCAGAACTACAGGCATGTTGCTCTTTAACACTTAGGCCAAATTCTCTGGGTCTGCTCTGACTTCGCCAAGATGGGAGGGGATTTATTTCCACAGCAGGAGGCCTGTGGCAACACCGGCTCCCTCCATCTTCACATTTATTATCCTAAATGACCGACGCACAGTTAATCAGTTGGCCTGCAGGAGGGTGCAGCCATTCATTGGCTTTCTCAGTGTGGATATTGACAGGCTGGCTTAGAGATCAGCCAGCCCGCTGTTTCAGTCGATTAGAGAATACCTTATCCATGAAGTGGATGGACTGGACTTTCAAAATAAACTTGAGTTGGGCTAGAAGCTCTTCTATTCCAATATGAACCTTTAAAATACGATCAACAAAGTCAATGTGCCTGAAATTAGTCATTTGGTCTATTTGGGACCCGATAAAATCTGTCTATCTTTAAGAATTTCTAAGAGCATTAATGGGATAATCAGAATGACAAATTCCAAGGACTTTTACGGTGATTTTAGAACCATAGCAACAATCACCTACAAATATTTTATTTCTCCTCTTTATCCCAGTTCATAACTTTAGGCTCCTTCTTGTCTATTCCCACTGCTCTTCTTCTGTCTTGTTTTTCTTTCTCTAGGACTACATAGGCCACTGTTCTTTAATCTGACATGCATATTTAGACCATATTCATCTGCTCAAAGCACAGATTAAATAAAGTCACTTCCTTGCCTCCAGGTACTTGATGACGTACACTGCTTGTTTTTCCACGATCTAAGCTGCCTGGTCTGGTGTTTCTTTGGTGATCCCCCGGCACCATACACCTGCCCACTCTCGTATCTCTCCGCCTGTTTTCATTCACTCACTGGTTCAGTCTGTGAACTTCGTCACTAGTCACTATCCATGGCCTACGTGTGTTAATTTCTGAGGGCAAGTGTTCGCCTATCCCCTCCCCGTTACTGCTTTTCCCTTTCCTGCCCCTATTTGACACGACCAAGTCCTGCCCATTCGGGCTTCCTGTCCCACTAGGAATAATATATCCTTCTATGCCTGTGTGTTTTCGTATGCTTACATTTTGAACAATAGTTACGTATCTCATATCCTTTAATTATCTTAGTAAATTCTTTTGAGACAGAATCTAGTTCTATATCATATTTATAGCCCCACACTGACTGATGGCAAATTGTATACATCCATACATAAATATTTATGGGTGCATTCTATCAACAAACGAATGAATTAATCCTTAATACATCATAAATTTATTTTCTCAGACACTTACTTTCACCTATTCAGATCTTGAAGCCTGCCAAAAATCTAACAGATGTCTGTGGACAGCTGGGAGAAATTACGCTGCAGACACCCAATCATCAAGCCAGCTCTGAGGATCACAGCTTTACCTGGTTATGCGCTTCGACATCTGTCCCTGCTTGGCAATGCACTTGGCTTCAGGAGCAAGCTCCGCTTGTAATACTTCTGTAGCATCCCACAATAAACATGACAGGCCTCCATGTGAAGTAGGAGACACGCAAGTCCACGATCTATTTATGGTCGTCGTCTGAGATTTAGGGCAGACTCATTTTGCATTTGTAAAAAAAAAAAATGTTTCTTGTCTCAAAGTCTCACTCAGTTTCAGATCACAGAGGCTTTTACCTTTAGCACAGTGGGCCGGATACTCTGTGACGGGAAAATGTAAATAAGGGAAGTATGTAACTCAGCATATGTTGGACTGTTTAGGCTTGCTTTTCCCAAGTCAGACACTTGCTCTGCATCTAAATGTACATTCACTTTGGCAACTGAGACATTTTTTAAACTCATATCTGCTCTGCAGTGGTTCTGAGCATACCCTTGGGGCCACGACCAGAGGTAGAACGTTACCGGATGTCCTTATTACCTAGTCTCCTGGGTGTTGCTTGGTCCCTGCCTCGGTTTTGTTTCTTCTCCACTGATCACGCATACTACACACACACAACACACACACACACACACACACACACTCACACACGCACACCCTTCTGTACTCTATGCTAGATGGGGGTGGACAGGGAAGAAAATACACATGCCTGGAGTGTCACTAGTAGACACCAGTTTATAAATAGTACTGGTTTGTCTATGCACTGGTTTTCTGAATACAGGAAGGTCAAGAAAAACATTTTCTTTTGAAATGAAAAAAGGAGGTTAACACAAGAGTTTTAATAACAGCTGAGCGTGGAGCGGTGTTAACTCCAGTCTGAATTACACTTGCTAGCAGACCTGATTGGAAGTCCTAGATTGCTTTGTTTCTGTCTCTGACATAATATTCAGACTTAGGTTTATATTTGTTCAGAGCAGAGCTGCCTGCTACAGTCCATGCAAATCAAATGCCTGATTTATGCACCGTTCGACAAGAGGGTGTAACATTAAATTTAATTTTGTGAGGAAAGCCTGAGGTGCGTCAGTGCCTGGGCCTGACACGGTGAACCAGGTAGAAAGGTGCACAAGAATTCATTACTGTTTCCAATATGCGAAATGCAGCATTTGAATGAAACATTTGTCTCTTGTCAAAAAAGCGTCATGTCTGTTCTTGGTAAAATATTTCCACCCCTACCCTTCAAGACATACACCAGCACATTTACAGGCCTTCATCATAGATCTTGACAAGAGCTGAGTGACTATAGGCATTAGGGGAACTAAGGAGACATCAAAAATATTGTCTGTGAAATTAATAAACATCGGTAGCATCAACAACCATCTTCACCTTTCCTGTTGAATGTTGCCACAGAGAGTTGGTATAACGATGCTAATCGTCTGGATGATAAACGTGTGCCTTTTTCATCTTCCGGTGGATGCTATTTGTCAGTCATCGATGATGGGCTCTTTGCTCCCCCTCTGATCAAGTCTTCAACCTAACTACACTGTTCCCAGTTCTTCCTAACCTCATTGCCAAATCCTTGCGTTTGACAGAAGTCTCTCCATCCTACAAGAGACTTAGGGAGAACAGGAATTCATGCCATGAGGTTTCCTCTCATGTACTTCATGAGTGTCTATAAACACTGGTACTCCCATAGCTCATGGGAGAGTCTCTATACCCAGCAAGCTGAAGGTAAGTCTTGTCAGCCAGTCACTCTGTCCTACCCTTTCTGCCTCCTCTTCTCTTGGTTCTGAACCTGTTAAGATGGGCTTGTGCACCTATGTTTCCTTCCATGTCCTCAGGAAAAAAAAAAAAAAAAAAAAAAAAAAAAACTACTCTCCCTGACAGACTTCCAGCAAGCCTTGCCTGTACCATCCATAGTGCTAAGGTTAAAAAATTACAGTCCCAAACTCAGTCACGCTGGGCAGCCATCATCCTCTGCCATTTCAAGGGCATCTTACTTAATTACTTACTTACTTAACTCATCTAGTCCATAGCAGTAACTCAACAAAAAGTTGCAGAACTGGATTGACTAAATGGTCATTATAATAGGAGGATACAAATTAAAGTCAAATAGCAAACCCAAAATTTTAAGGAACTATAGCTGAGACCCAGCATTGGAATGACTGACCTGTACCTCTGAACTTTTCTTTAATGATTACTTGTGCATTTATTTCTAGTATAGGACAAATATAGAGATATGCAGAGATGTAAGTCATGTTTTCATTTTCCAGTGCTTTAAAGTTTAGAATCTGTTTTATAAAAATTTCCCTGAAGAATGTTTTTTTAAAACATGTCTATATTGAGTACATAATCAGAACCCATGATATTTGTTTTTTTAAATATTTAGTTAATGTATGCTCTAAGAGGACTAGAGAATCTCTATTATGTCAATTAATAAAAATTATTTTTAAATGACCTCATCTCCTTTGAAGAAAGAAGTGCCCACTGGTAATTGCCAAATGGAGGAGCCTGAGGCAGAAAGATTGCCAAGCATTTGAGGCTAGTGTGGGCTATTTAGCCAGTTTGAGGACAATCCAGGCATCATCATACCCTCTGTCACCAAAAAAGCAAAATAGCTAATTAAAAAGACTTCACCTCATGAATGAGGTGAATATCTATCAAAATTCCACTAAACATGCTTATTTCCATTTTATCTAGCCTGTTATTATGCAATGTGGAGACAAACTAAAAAAAAAAAATGCTAGTTTCCAATCATTCCTCTAGTCAATCAAAAGCAGGTGAAAGAGAAGGCAAAGCCTTTGGCCTGCTATATGCTAGCTAGGAGCAAATAAAAACCAATATTCCAAATTGTGTGGTCACTGGCTTAGAGTGACAGAAGAGATCTTGGGATCCCTGTGGCCTGAAGAAACCAGCAAACTTGAAAGAGTTATTGGAATGGTTCAGCTCCAATGCTCATTCAAAGCACAATGACTCTGATTAAAATATTTTTCCTGTGCTGTAGCCTATTCTCCAACCTGACCCTCCTAGTGTATGCACACACATACTCCAATTTGAATCTCATTTAAACACACGTTGGAGAGTTTTCAGGGTTTCTGTTGTTTATCGTCTATCAGAACCTCAATTTTCGATGTATGTAAATAAAACTAAAAACCCGTATTTTCTAAACGTTTAGTGATCTATAGTTGCAAATACCTAGTTCTATTTTGTGGCTAGCTTAGTAGTTGAAATGGAAGGGGTGATTACATTCCTCACACGATTCATCCCTTCTCCTTAGCTTCTTTACAAACACATGAAATTTGACATGTGTACCTCTGTTCTCAATGTGACCATTTTTAGGCTAACCTTGAGAAACATACAAGTCTCAGTGGCATGATGGGGCTTCTTTGGCTCTTCGGTGTCTTCTTGGCTACTGTAAAATCTAGTGCTACTTGGAGTGCGTGGCTAGAATGGTCCTCAGTCTCTAGTGCTTGGGAGGCTTATGTGCTGCGATCATCGTTTGCCTTGGCACTTGACTTTACAATCATTCACTATTCACCTGCTAAGGGAAACCTCAGCAGGTCCACTGGGCTTTGTCGTTCATCTGAGTGCTCTTCTGCCTCAGTGATGGCTTTGCTTCCGGATGTGGTGTATAGTCTACAAGCCAAGGGTGAACACGAAGGCTCTTCTACCAGTTTTGAGCAGTCCTCTCTCTCACTCCCATCCTCAAGGGGACAGCTGTTCCCACTGAGATGTGCCAGTCTGACAGATCTTGTTCACCGACTATCACCAACGTTTTGCAGATCACTGTTGTGCTTGTGTGTGTGTTTGTGTGTGTGTGTGTGTGTGTATACACATACTCTCGCGCTCTTTTAAAGAAGTTTGTAACCCCAAACAAACATCTGAGAAAATAATTTGAACAATAAGCAATATGTTTTTGTTTCTTATCTTTTAGCCATACTATGATTGTGAAGATCACTGTATATCCTGCACGCCCACAGATACAATCAAGTAAAGCAGATATGTGTGAAAACTGCGCTGTTCTTCTGTGACCACAAGCATCTACCTCCAATCACCAATATCTCCTAAGAACCTAGGAGTATGCCAGTCTTGGAGGGCAGACACTGGGAAAGGGGACTTCAAGCAATATCAGGTCCTTCCACCGGGGTTCTAAAAGCCAATACCTGGGGCCCTGCTGCCTCCTACTTGTGAACGAGGTATCCTGGGTCCTCCAACTCAAAAAACCTGGCAAAGAGGTTCCTGGCATCAAAAGCAACAAGACCTTGACCAGAGAGGTCAGAATTGCCTCTCAGGCTAGGCTTCACCTCCATCTTCATCCACTTACACCAGAAACCTTCCTCCAACTCCCAATGGAGTCATCAGCATGGCCCCTTAGCTCAGGGTATCACACCCTATCCTGCTGTTCAATAGCAAAGCGTGCTCACAGTTTTAAATAAACCATGTCAGGAATAAACAGTGTCCCAGAGGTGGAGCGTATTGGCCAAAATTTAAAATGTTGCTGCAGCTAGTGCTGGACTTCAGCTACTTCCTGTCAACACTGCAGGTGATCCTGAAGATAGTGCTGGACTTCAGCTACTTCCTGTCAACACTGCAGGTGACCCTGCTTACATAGTCATCCACTGATAGGCTTTTGTGCTCTACGCTGGGGACTCTCTGCAGAGCTCCAGGTTAGACAGATGGCTCAAGCTTGTGTTGACCACAGTTCTGAGCTTCAGCCCCATGCCTTTAAATAGTAGTTTTTAAACACCTAGTATTAGCATGCAGGCTGAAAAAACAGTGATGCAGTCAGTTCACTGACAAAACTGGTTCAAAGGCAGAGGATTAAAGGAGCCACTTGGCCAATGTCACTCAGTTTAAGGTTTTTGCAGAAGTCAAAAATACCTCAGAAGATTTGACCAAATGCAACATAAATTTGTGATAAAAGACTTTTCTGAGAAGTTTTAGTGGGATTTTGAGGTCATTCAGACATTTGCAAATTTCTGAAATTGGTCCAAAGTGGTGTGGGAGTGGGTATTGAAAATTATAGAATTATTTCATCAAATACAATTACTAAGGAATTTCTGGTGAGCTTATTTTTAAGCCCTTTTTCACATCTCTTTGAAATCTGTTGCTTCATCTAAAAGAACTGTTTCAAGTGGCAAATTAATTAAAAATGTTTTTAACCAACTATAAGCAAAGATGGATTGCCATATCTTACTCTACTGAAGATGAATATGCAGAAGAGATCAAATTACGCAAAACCATTGACAAATCTGCAAAATACTTGAAAGCTGAGAGAAGCTGCGATGCTTTATTCATTGCTGTGACATATAAGACAATTTCAAAAATCATGTTACTGTAATTAAAACGTTTTAGTCTATAGCTTTCTCTTTGTACCATAATACATATTTCATTACAGTTTTTATCTTCTACTGGCATAATTTTTATGTATCAAGATCAATTTTGAAATGTCAATTTCTACATTTCTTTTTCTGTCACATATTAATTTTGTTTCATGTCAGTTATTACTAGGAACAATTTTGTCACACAGGGGGAAGTTATTAAAAAGCGATTTTCTGAGCATCAAGTGTGATGGGACAGAACTGTGACTGGCCCTCTGTGTCTGAATGTAAGAATAAAGCCTCCACCCCTAGTCAGGCTGACATCCTGTGAGGCCTTCCAGGTGTAGACAAAGTTCCTGAGCATCCTAATAAAATCTGGGGAGACTGGAGCCCTGGCAAGTCAGTGGACATCTTGTGACGGAGGCAGAGCTTTAGTCTAGGTTGAGCCTGGTGCCTGTGCTCAGGGACAGATGAATCTTTGCCCTTGTGGGCACAGAGACCTTTCTCTCAAACACAAAGATCTAAAGGCATAAGCACAGACTCCTTCTGCACTGCCTGTCTTATGCAGATAAATATACCTGGCTTGTCTCCTAGTAACTGTAGCTGTCTGATTGGTCATGACTTAATGGGCTCCCAGACTTGCCGCTCTTAGAAGGTAACTTCCCTCTAGGACAAAGGAGAGCAGCTCTGCTCTAAACCTTAACCAAAAAAAAAAAAAAAAAAAAAAAAAAGCAACATAAACCTCTTCTCTTCCCTTTGCTTATTTTTCCTAACACTTATTTTTCCTGTCACTTAGGATTGGCTAGAGGATGGTGAAGGGGCATATTGGAATCGTTGAGGGATATTTTATCACCTCAATACATGTATCCAATCATCTAGGGATAGACACATAAAGTTTTAAATGTTGCCTTCTTTAGTAAAAATTGATTCAAGGAACTTTCAAACTATACTATCAAATTTACATTTTTTTTTTTTTTTTTTTTTTTTTTTAGTGAGTGACAAGTAGCAATTAAAAACACAGTATTGGGTAGAATTTTAAAAATGGGAGTACCTCACTACTGAGACGGAAAAATCTGGTTTTGAAATTTGGGGGGAATTTATATTTAAACTGTATTTTTGTACGTACGTGTGTGCATATGGATGTATGTGCACACGTGTATGGAGTAGTAATATATAATAATATAATATATATAATATATTTCTAGCTGTGGGCATGCAGCAAAAAAATATAAACAACAACAAAACAAGACAAGACAACAAAAACAACAACGACAAAACCTTAGCCCTTAGCCTTTGGCTAAAAAAAAAACTCAAGAAATGGTCTAAAAACCTTTCTTCCTGTTTGTGGCAAAGCTGTCGTTTGCCTTGGCAATGGCGATGCTTTATCTCCTCATGCCTGCAACTAGGTTCCCAAAGCCCTTTCTCCCCAGAGGTAATGACAGGAGACAGACAGATGGACATATGCGGTCATCCAAGGTCTGCATCTGTCCTAAGGTCACTGAAGAAAAACTGTCCAGTGTTTTATCTGCTGCACCGTCAGGGACTTTTTATCCTGGGAATTTATTCAAAAATCAAACGGAAGTAAAAAAGCATCCCCTGTAGGAACTGGGTATGCTTTGCCCTGCTGCCATGAGCATGGGAAGAACCCAAGGCCTCTGCCCTGTAGACCAGAGGGTTAGGTGTGACCCAGCCTCCCGTGTCCTCAGTCCTGACTGAGGGCTTTCTTTTCTGTGCTGAGCATATTCCAATCTGACCGCTGTCTCTAAGATCTCTTTTGAGCAGAAAAATAATGCATCTAAAAGGTGAATATCACTTTACTCTGTAGTAAGGTTTTAAGAGCCGAACCTAAGACTGATTAAGTCATAAAGCATTCTCTATGATAAATATGAAAAAAGCAGGAAAAGGCAAGCAACGAAGAAAGGAAGCTCATGTTTAGCTTGGATTTTTAAATACCTGCTCACAGCTGAACAACGATTCTTATTTTCTTTTTTTCTTCTTCATTATTTTTACTTCTCTCCTCAGTTCATGGCATGTTGGTAACCACTCATTCACACCCAATGCAAATGTCAAGGCCTGTTCTTTGCTAGGAAAAGTAAGAATAGAGTCAGTATAGGAAAAATCAAAGTAGCCCAAGAATTAGAATTTTATACCATGAAAAAAATTTTTCCATGGGACAGAGAAGAGACAGAATGTTACTAGGAAGCTGGTCCTCTTCCTCGACCAGTTGCTCTCTCTGATCCTTACACACTTCTAACATATCCTCCTACTCATTGACTGATTTTCTATCTTCTTTATCTCTTTCATAAAATGAAATCTTGATAAGACCACGGGCTGTTTTTCTACCCCTGTGTCCCCAAGTACCATCTCATGGTACAGGCTCAGCTAGTTTCATGAGCCACACTTGTAAGCATTTTTCTACTCAGTTCTTGAAGCCATCAGTAGTCTCTGGAATGACACCTGTAGCCGGTGCCTCCACAGCTATTCTGTTTGCTCCAGTATGTCAGGTATAGGCAGGACTATTTTTTTTTTAAGTTTTACTTTTAATGGTGTGTGTGTGGAGCGGCAGCTGTGCACACGAGAGCAGGTGCCTGCAGAGGCCAGAGGTGCCTGACCTCCCTAGAGCTGGAGTTACAGGCATTTTTGAGCCAGCAGACATGGGTGCTGGAAACCAAATTCTGGTTCCCTACAAGAGCAGTATGCTGTCTGGACTTCTGTGCCATCTCTCTGGCCCCATAAGTCTGTTTCTTTCTTAATGGAGACAGTAATGTTTTACAATTAAGGCTCCTTCTCCGAAGAAGACTTTTGGGTTTCCCCTAAACCTTTTCATGTTTCAGCAAGTCCCCAAATGCTCATAAAGGACAAAGGGTTGTTCTTAAGCACAAAGCCATCTCCTGACCATGAGACTGTGGCCGAGCAAGCCTCCTTGTGGCCCTTGTGTACACAGAAACAGATGTAAACACAAACACAGCTGGCCAGCTTAATGGATTCTTTCTCAGTCCTGAGTCTTCCTCATTCCACTCACAAACCAATAGTTGAGATCAAAAAAGTAAGTTAAATGTACTGCTTGGAAGAGCTTGGGACTCTGATCTCTGTTCCTTTGTCTTCTGTTTCTTTGTCTTCAAAGGAACTGGTTTGCAGAGATAAAAAAAAAATGCTTGTTTCATTTCAGAAGTTCTTGTTAATGAGAAAATAGCAGGCACTATACAAAGCCCACCAGATTTTAAGTCAGAAAGTCTAGCATCTGGCCATGCTTTGGGGACTGATATCTAACTTCAGGTAAGTTCTTTCTGAAATTCAGGTTTCTGTCTGGTCTGTACAATGTAGGTGACAATCTCTGGTGTTCAGTATAATGATAAAATTCAACAGATTATGAAAACAGAGATGGCTACACTGATATAAAGTATGCTGGTGCTACGTGCTAATCACCTATGAATTTAAGAAAACCTAGCATACAAGTAATTATAAGCATATGTAAAGGGCAGGATAAAATGACGGGGGAACTGCAGGCGGATATCAAAAAGCACATGCGTGTGTCAGACATCCAAGGAATCTGCTACCTTCCTAAGTTTGCGCCTGAGACTTACTGCTGAATAAGCTCATCCTTTCATATTCTTACTGAGCTCATGACTAGCTGCCTCAACTCAGCTGTTCTGTCTCAAACTCCTCTCCCAGCTGACTTATTCAACCTGGCTTCTCTCTCAGCCCTGGAATTGCTCTGTTTAGCCTCAAACTAACTCCTTGGTCTCAAACTAACCCAAGGAATCTGCTCAATTCTTCTGGCTCCTTCTCATTCTCTGGCTCATTCTATCTTCACCTGTGTTCTCTCTCTGAGACCTGTCTCTCCGCTACTGTCCTGGTAAAACTGTCCCCAACCCCCTGCATTGCCCCTTACTTAGCTTCTCTCTCCCCTCTCTTCTCATGAGAGGTGGGCATACCCTATTCTGTCAAGTCTTCTTCTGATTCGTCACTGTTTCTGCCACTCAATCTGGCATCACTTTCAAAACATGGCTGCTCCCTTCTACAAACTAAATGTATCTTCATTGTTTGGGATTAAAGGTTCGCACCACCACGCCTGGACCTGACCTTTTCTTTACCTGAAACTTGCTCTATACCAGGCTGTCCTTGAACTCGGATCTGTTTGCCTCTGTTTCCTGGATTAAGGCGTGCTTGTATTCCATCTGGATCACACAGACTTAGAATGTCTTTGGGTGTGATCTCTTCTAAGAGCAGCCATGTTCTGAATTAAAAATGTGTGTGATGCAGAAAGGACATGAGCACTTTAGTGAGCAACTGTTTTATATTGGCACTGGAAAGGTCATCCCACAGGTACTAAGGCCTGGGGAAAACCCAAGTTATGCTAAAACTAAGAAAATTTTAGATAAATATCTACTGACATCTAATTAGTACTTTGTGGTTTTCCAAACACCTCAAAAAAAAAAAAAAAGACAGGATAATCCTCCACTCAGAAAATGAAGAGACATTCTTCTTGTCTCCCTTTCCTTTTTTTTTCCTGGCCATCCTTTCCTTCCCTGTGCAAAACCGACCATCCCTCACTCATTGCATTAAGTTTGTCAACATCAGTCATTTTGAGTTACACTGATTTCTATTGAGGCGGGAGATATAAGAGAGAGAGGAAACACCCTTCTTCTTTTTAATATTCTGAACATATGTGGTAGTCAGGCAAAGAAATGAGTTGCATTTCCATACAGAGATTCAGGATTACCAGTAACTTGATGAAAAGCTAAATTCTCTCTCCAAGGCATAATTGCCAGACAGGAGCTCCTCTCCCTCCCCAGTCTCCAATTCCTCGTCATTATGCATACAGTTAGCAGCCTGCAGCAGAGGAAGGCATAATTTCTGAAGTTTCAAGTTTGTTAAAATGCACACAACTGCACATATTAAAAACCAGAGATTCTCTGTAGCTCAAATGCATGAGGGAACTGGGCTTGAAATTGAAGATGGAAAAGCAAAGTGCAAAGCTCTTCTATTTCTCTCTGACACACGCTCATCAGAATAGAGCTGCACAATACATTCAATGAAAGAAAATTAGTTTTCATAACTCAATGGGGATTCCAGAAGAGCACCTGAACATAGATTTTGTCACTGACAATGGGAAGACAGCATCTCAGCCTGAAGCACTGAGGCAGACCTCATTAATATTAATGAAGAGCCACCACAAAAAGGGGGCAAATAGCTCTTTAATTTCAGTGTCCTTGCTTTTTGTGGGGGGTTTTCCCAAACACCAAGAATGATGACCCTCTCTCAAGTCCCCCAAGACAATTCAAAACCAAGCCTTGTGCTTCTGTCCTTGACCTAGACCTGCATTTACTAACTCAATTTCATACAAAAGGCATTAGAATTAGACCTGCCTCCAAGGCTACTGATTACCTTCTGTGAGTATTTCCACTCCTGGTTTAGAGAGACCCAATTCAGACAGACAAAAATGCTACTAAAGATCTCAGCTCAAAGGTCAGCCACTGGTGATTCTCAAGGGTGGTGACATAAAATTTGTTCAGAATTGAAGTTTGTAGTGGAGAGAAAAGAGGGAGAGTCTGGGTGGACTTTGGTACTTTATTGCTGTACTGATCCAATTTATGTTACCACAACAAATAGCTAAGCTAATCACTAGCAAATAGAATTTTTTTTTTTTTGTCTCACAGTTTTTGAAGTTTTGGTCCAGGATTATTTGGTCCCTTTGCTTTGGGGCCTGTAAAATAACAGCAAAGCATGGTAGAAGTCCATGGGGAAGCCATTCACCTTATGTCCAAAATGTAAGAGAGAGTGGAGGGTGATAATATCAGGGTCCCAGGGTCCTTTCCAAGGCCCAGGATCAGTGGCCTAAGCCTCCCACTGGGTTCTTCTCATGCAAGTTTCTATCACCTCCCAACAGCACATAGGTGGCGCTGTGGTTTTTACACAGGGTCCTTTGGGGACTTTTCAGCTTCTAACTGTAGAAGCTGCATCAGCTTTGCTAATCCTTAGAACTCCTGGATACATACACATCACCTTCTTTTTGTAAATGAATCAATTTAGTCAACAAGTGCTCCTTAGCATTTATTATATCCCATGCATTGTTTAAAGTAGACTTCTTTATGGAGTTTCATTAGAGGATGCTATTTGAAGGGCTTCAGGTCTAAAAGCATTTAAATGATGAACATTAACAAAGAGCTTCAGGATAAGTGTACATCCCTAGCACCTGATACTCACTCAGACCTTCTGAAGTCACTTTCAACTCTAGAGCAAGTAGGACAGTCCCTCTTACAGTATGTCATTACCATATTGAATATCTGCAGATCAGGAAAATAGGGATAAGAATCCCCTCTGCTGGACTTACTTAAGGGGTAGATGAGCTAACATACATGCATACATACATAGATACATACATACATA
This sequence comes from Psammomys obesus, assembly GCF_907164565.1. Taxonomy (NCBI): domain Eukaryota; kingdom Metazoa; phylum Chordata; class Mammalia; order Rodentia; family Muridae; genus Psammomys; species Psammomys obesus. Next base: position 3,277,266 of record NW_026596155.1, read on the forward strand.
CACTTAGTATGTGCTCAGTAAACATACCTTCTCCTCTGCTTAATTCTCTGTCTCCATGTTACACAAACATCATTTACCATTGAACTGTGGCTCACGCCTTTGATCCTGGCACTCGGGAGGCAGAGGAAGGTGGATCTCTGATTTTGAGGTCAGCCTTGTCTACAGAGTTCCAGGATAGCCAACGTTACACAGAGAAACCATGTCTCAAAAAAAAAAAAAAAGAAAGAAAGAAAGAAAAGATAATTAAGGAACATTTATATTAGATTTCCATGAAGGGACAGTGAGTAATTTTCTAAGCCAAGAAAAAAAAAAAAAAGGCTCTTGAAGAAATCTCCCCACCCCCAAAAAAAATCAATTGACTAACCACAGTAAAGAAAAACCTTGTTGAAAAAATATTTATACATCTCCATCATTCAGTAATATTAAAATAACTATGAAAGTCAGATCAACTTTATCACATCAAATGTATCAAAGTATTTGCTGCTTTCTTCTTCTAGTATAGCTAAAACTTAGAATGTTCAGAAAAAACGTGGGATGAAAATAGCACTGGTGCAGGACTTCAACCCCAGCATTCAGGAGACAGAGGCAGGTGGGTCTCTGAGAATGAGGCTACCCTGATCTACATAATGAGTTCTAGGACAGCCAGAGCTGCACAGAGAGACCCTGTCCCAAAACAGCAGAAAAATAAATATGGAAAGTTTTACCAAAACATCAAAAAGAGCCATTAGTACTACCACTAAGAGCCATTTGGCAATAGATCTCTGATAAACCTACGCATTATATATGTATTCTTTCCGTGACAGTTTTATTTCTGTCAATTGTCTTAGCAATGTAAGAGAATTTGAGACGATATATTGTCATGAATCTATAGTAGACGGCAATAAAGGCATTACTAAATTGCACTTAGGGGTCTCCCCATTAGTCAAAAAGGTGCTAGCAGCCTAGTGCTCCGCAGTCAGCTTAGCTGCTTCCCCAAAAAGCCCTTAGTGCACTCATGTGCATTCCAAGAGCCAAAGCGAAGCTTGGGAGGTACTAGGAAGTCAATCGGTCCCACTGTGGAACTAAATTAGGTTTAAAAAAAAAATCTATATTCTGACTTCCAAAATATTTTTAACATTTTTCATTATTATAATTTATTACAGTTTATTCAATTTGTATCCCACATGTGCCCCCGCCCTTGTCTCTTCCCAATCCCACCCTCCCTCCCTCTTCTCCCGCTATGCCCCTCCCCTAGACCACTGATGGCCTATCAGGTCTCATCAGGACTAGTTGCATTGTCTTCTTCTGTGGCCTAGTAAGGCTCCACCCCCCCAGGGGGAGGTTATCAGAGAGCCTGTCACTGAGTTCATGCCAGAAAAAGCTCCTGCTCCCTTAAATAGGAACCCCACTCGGAGACTGAGTCTATGGGCTACAACTGAGCAGGAGTTTTAGGTCTTCTCCATGGATTGCCCTTGGTTGGGGTATCAGTCTCTGCAGGGCTCTCAGGGCTCAGTTTTTTTGTTTTGTTTTTGTTTTGTTTGTTTGTTTGTTTTTGGCTCTGTTGTTCTCCTATTGGAGCTCCCGTCCTCTCCAGGTCTTTCTATCTTCCCCTTCTTTCAAAAAATCCCCTCTAAGAGACCACAAATGTCAACCTAGACTACTATAACCTGCAAAGCTTTCAATCAACATAGATGGAGAAAACAAAATATTCCATGACAAAACTAAATTTATGCAATATATACACAGCAAATCAACCCTACAGAAGATACTAGAAGGAAAACTCCAATCCAATGAAAACAACTTTACCCAAGAAAACATAGTATACAGATAATTTATCAACAAAAATGAAAAGAAAACAAGCAATGAAACACAGTAAGACCACCGACTCCAATATAAAAGGAACTAACATTCATTGGCCACTATTATCTATCAACATCAATGGACTCAACTCTCCAATAAAAAGACAGACTAACAGAATGGGTGTGGAAACAGGATCCAACATTCTGCTGTACCCAAGAAACGCACCTCTGCAACAAAGATAAACACTACCTCAGGGTAAAGGGCTGGAAAAATGTCTTTCAAGCAAACAGACCCAGAAAACAAGCTGGGGTAGCTATCCTAATATCTAATAAAATAGACTTTCAACCAAAATTAATCAAAAAGGTGAGGAGGGACACTATATTTTCATCAAAGGAAAAATCCACCAAGAGGACATCACAATTCTGAACATCTATGTCCCAAATACAAGAGTGCCTACATTCATAAACAAAACATTACTAAACCTTAAATCACACATCAATCCCAACACCTTGATAGTGGGAGACTTCAACACCCCACTTTCACCAAGGAACAGATCATCTAAACAGAAGCCTAATAAGGAAATAAAGGCACTTACAGAGGTCCTAAATCAAATGGACCTAACAGATGTCTACTTTCCACCCAAACTCAAGAGTATACCTTCTTTTCAGCACTTCATGGAACCTTCTCCAAAATAGACCATATAGTTGGTTACAAAGCAAGCCTCAACAGATTCAAGAAGATTAAAATAATCCCCTGTATTCTATCTGACCACCATAGATTAAAGGTGGACCTTAACAACAATGGAATTAGAAAAAAGCCTACAAGCACATGGAAACTGAACAACTTGCTGCTCAATGATAGCTGGGTTAAGGAAAAAATAAAAAGAGAAATTAAAGGCTTCCTAGAATTCAATGAAAATGAAGGTACAACATACCCTAATTTATGGGACACAATGAAAGCAGTGCTCAGAGAAAAATTCATAGCACTAAGTGCCTTCAAGAAGAAATTTGTGACATCTCATACAAGCAACTTAATGGCCCAACTGAAAGCCCTAGAGAAAAAAGAAGCAAATACACCCAAGAGGAGCAGACGGCTAGAAATAATCAAACTCAGTGCTGAAATCAATCAATTAGAAACAAATAAAACTATTCAAAGAATCAATGAAACCAAGAGCTGCTTCTTTGAGAAAATCAACAAGATAGACAAACCTTTAGCCAAACTAACTAAAAGGCAGAGAGAAACTATCCAAATCAGCAAAATCAGAAATGGAAAGGGGGACATAACTACAGACACCGAGGAAATCCAAACAATCATTAGGTGTACTACAAAAGCCTATATGCCACAAAATTCAAAAATCTAAAAGAAATGGACAATTTTATTGATAGATTCCATTTACCAAAATTAAGTCAAGATCAGGTAAAAAGATTGAATAGTCCTATATCTCCCAAGGAAATTGAAGCAGTCATTAACAGTCTCCCTTCCAAAGAAATCCCTGGGCCAGATGGCTTCAGTGCAGAATTCTACAAGACCTTCAAAGAAGTGCTAACTCCAATTCTCTCCAAACTATTGCACAAAATAGAAACAGAAGGAACATTACCAAACTCATTCTATGAGGCCACAGTCGCCTTGATACCTAAACCACACAAAGACCCAACAAAAAAAGAGAACTTCAGACCTATCTCTCTTATGAACATTGATGCAAAAATACTCAATAAAATACTTGCAAACCGAATCCAAGAACACATCAAAGATATCATCCACTATGACCAGGTTGGCTTCATCTCAGGCATGCAAGGGTGGTTCAACATACGGAAATCCATCAATGTAATCCACCACATAAACAAAATGAAGGAGAAAAACCACATGATCATCTCCTTAGATGCCGAAAAAGCATTTGACAAAGTCCAACACCCATTCATGTTTAAAGTCTTGGAGAGATCAGGGATACAAGGCACATACCTAAACATAGTAAAGGCAATATACAGCAAGCCTATAGCCAACATCAAACTCAATGGAGAGAAACTTAAATCAATCCCACTGAAATCAGGGACAATACAAGGCTGCCCACTCTCTCCACACCTCTTCAACATAGTACTTGAAGTCCTAGCCAGAGCAATAAGATAACTAAAGGAGATCAAGGGGATACAAATCAGAAAGGAAGAGGTCAAAGTGTCACTATTCGCAGATCATATGATAGTACACATGAGCGACCCCCAAAATTCAACCAGAGAACTCCTTCAACTGATAAACACCTTCAGCAAAGTGGTAGGATACAAAATTAACTCAAAAAAAAAATCAGAAGCCCTCCTATATACCAAAGACAAAACGGCCGAGAAAGGAATAAGGGAAACAACACCCTTCACAATAGCCACTAATAACATAAAGTACCTTGGAGTGACACTAACCAAGCAAGTGAAAGATCTGTTTGAGAAAAACTTCAAGTCTCTGAAGAAAGAAATTGAAGAAAATATCAGAAGATGGAAAGATCTCCCGTGCTCATGGATTGGTAGGATTAACATTGTGAAAATGGCCATCCTGCCAAAAGCAATCTACAGATTCAATGCAATTCCCATCAAAATACCAACTCAATTCTTTACAGACCTTGAAAAAAAGATTCTCAGTTTCATGTGGAGAAACAAAAAATCCAGAATCTCCAAAAAGATCCTGTACAACAACAGATCATCTGGAGGTATCTCCATCCCCAATCTCAAGCTGTACTACAGAGCAATAGTAATAAAAACTGCATCGTATTGGCATAGAAACAGAAAGGAGGATCAATGGAACCGAATAAAAGACCCAGAAATAAATCGACACACCTATGAATACTTGATTTTTGACAAAGAAGCCAAAACCATTCATTGGAAAAAAGACAGCATCTTCAACAAATGGTGCTGGTCCAACTGGATGTCTACATGCAGAAAAATGAAAATAGATCCATATTTATCACCCTGCACAAAACTAAAGTCCAAGTGGATCAAAGACCTCAACATAGAACCAGATACTCTAAATCGGTTAGAAGAAAAAGTGGGGAACAGCCTAGAACTCATTGGCACAGGAGACAACTTCCTGAACAGAACACCAACAGCACAGCCTCTAAGAGCAACAATCAATAAATGGGACCTCATGAAACTGAAAAGCTTCTGTAAAGCAAAGGAAACCGTCATCAAAACAAAGCGACTGCCTACAGATTGGGAAAGAATCTTCACCAACCCTTTATCTGACATTTGACTAATATCAAGTATATACAAAAAAATAAAGAAGCTGAAAAGCAGCAAACCAAGTAATCTAATTAAAAAATGGGGAACAGAGCTAAATAGAGAATTCTCGACAGAGGAATATCGAATGGCAGAGAAACACTTAAAGAAATGCTCAACCTCATTAGCCATTAGGGAAATGCAAATCAAAACAACCCTGAGATTTCAACTTACACCCATCATCAGAATGGCTAAGATCAAAAACTCAAGTGAAAACACATGCTGGAGAGGTTGTGGAGAAAGGGGAACCCCCCTCAATTGCTGGTGGGAGTGTAAATTGGTACAACCACTTTGAAAGTCAATCTGGCACTTTCTCAGACAATTAGGAATAGTGCTTCCTCAAGACCCAGCTATACCACTGCTAGGTATATACCCAAAATTTGCTCAAGTACACAACAAGGACATTTGCTCAACCATGTTCATTGCAGCTTTATTTGTAATAGCCAGAACCTGGAAACAACCCAGATGTCCATCAACGGAGGAATGGATACAGAAATTATGGTATTTTTACACAATGGAATACTACTCAGCAATCAAAAAGGAGGAAATCATGAACTTTGCAGGCAAATGGTGGGATCTAGAAAAGATCATTCTGAGTGAAGTAACCCAGAAGAAGAAAGACAAACATGGTATATACTCGCTTATATAGACCTACAAGATATGATAAACATAATGAAATCTATACACCTAAAGAAGATAAACAAGAAAGCGGACACGGAGTAAGATGATCAATCCTCACTTAGAAAGACAAATGGGATGTTCATTGGACATAGGACAGGAGTCTACCACAGAAGGCATCTGAAAGACTCTACCTAGCAGTGTTTCAAAACAGATACTAAGATTCATAACCAAACCTTCGGCAGAAGGGGAGTTAGTATGACATGGAAAAGGTAGGAGCTCCACAAGGACCAAATATATCTGGGTACAGGGGTTCTTTCTGAGACTCCACCAAGGACCGTGTATGGAGATAACCTAGAGCCTTTGCTTGGATGAAGCCGGTGGTAGCTCAGTAACCAATTGGTTTCCCATAGTAAGGGGAACAGGGACTATCTCTGACAGGAACTCAAGGGCAGGCTCTTTGACCTCCCCACCCCCAAGGGAGGAGCAGTCCTACTAGGCCACAGAGGAGGACTTTGCAGCCAGTCCTGAAGATACCTGATAAAACAGGGTCAGATGAAAGGGGAGGAGGTTCTCCCCAATCAGTGGACTTGGAAAGGGGAGGGAGGAGGTGACAGAGGGAGGGTGGGATTGGGAGGGAATAAGGGAGCGGGATACAGCTGGGATACAGAGTTAATAAAATGTAACTAATAATAAAAAATTAAATTAAAAAAAGAAGAGACATATTAGAAAAAAATTTTTAAAGTAAACTTTGTTTCTTAACAATTATTGTCCATGGTAGCTACCTATCTCCTGGGGGGGGGGGAGAATTTATAACAATAACAACAACAACAACAAAAAAAAAAAACCCAAAGGCAAAAATAAATAAATAAATAAAAAATCCCATGCCCTCTGCCCAAAGTTTGGCTATGAGTCTCAGCCTCTACTTTGATACCTCGATGAGTAGAATCTTTCAGAGGCCCTCTGTGGTAGGCTTCTGTCCTAGTCCCTGTCTTCTCCTGCTTCCAATGTCTATTGTATTTGTCCTTCTGAATGATGATTGAGCATCTTGCCTAGGGTCTTCCTTGTTGTTTAGCTTCTTTAGGAGTGTAGATTTTATGTTTATTATATATTATATGTCTAATATCCACTTATGAGTGAATATATGCCATGTGTGTCTTTCTGTTTCTAGGATACCTCACTCAGGATGATCTTTTCTAGTTCCCACCATTTGCCTGCAAATTTCATTATTTCCTTGTTTTTAAAAGCTGAGTAGTATTCCATTATGTAAATGTACCACAATTTCTGTATCCATTCCTCAACTGAGGGACATCTAGTTGTTTCCAGATTCTGGCTATTACAAATAAAGCTGCTACGAACATGGTTGAGAAAATGCCCTTGCTGTATAGTTGAGCATACTTTGTATACATGCCTAGGAGTGGTATAGCTGGATCTTGAGGTAGCACTATTCCTAATTTTTGGAGAAAGCACCAGATTGATTTCCAAAGTGATTGTACAAGTTTACATTCCCACCAGCAATGGAGGAGGGGGTTCCCCTTTCTCCACAACCTCTCCAGCATGTGTTGTCTCTTGAGTTTCTGATCTTAGCCATTCTGATGGGTGTAAGGTGAAATCTCAGGGTTGTTTTGATTTGCATCTCCATGATGGCTAAGGACGTTGAGTCTCTGAAGAAAGAAATTGATGAAGATATCAGAAGATGGAAAGATTTCCCATGCTCATGGATTGGCAGGATTAACATAGTGAAAATGGCCATCCCTACCAAAAGTAATCTCCAGATTCAATGCAATTCCCATCAAAATACCAACACAATTCTTTACGGAACTTGAAAGTACAATTCTCAATTTCACGTGGAAAAACAAAACAAAACAAACAAAAACTAGAACTGCTAAAACAATCCTGTACAATAACAGATCTTCTGGAGGTATCTCCATCCCTGACCTCAAGCTGTACTATAGAGCAACAGTAATAAAAACTGATTTCCAAAATCTTAAGCATTCAGTTTTAAAACATGAATATGACTGTATAAGGATCCATACTTTGTGTTTCGGTCCTACAGAAGAGTCTAGATCCCAGCTTGATATAATTGTGTGACATTTCACGTGAATGCTTGCTCATCTCTCTGCCTGTCCTTCACAATAGCATGTGAAATATACTAGGCCACTGGTTAAAAACAGGAGACCACCCACATTCACCGCTGCATCCTACCCCGGAAAGTCTTCCTGTCTAGAGACCTTGGTGGATGTCACAACTGGGGGACAGTGCTGACACCTAGTGGGTAGAAGCCTGGTACGCTGCTAAACACCCTACAGTGTGCAGGCCTGACTCAGCACCCAGGAAAGACTCCCTGGTAAAAGTTATTCAAACAAGCATTCATACCCCAACCTCCTAAAACAAATATAATATTATATAAAGGTTACTGCACACGTATTCAGCTTGAGTTTATAATAAAACCAATCTTCCAGCTTAAATAAATCTTAAGTTTATCTTGAAGTTCTAAATAATGAGCAAGAATTACCAGAACTCTTAGCTGGTCTATTAACCAACATGTTTTACGTAGATATATAACAGCTGCTCCGGAAAAGATCTCACAATATAGTTTGAAATGAAATTAAAAGTTAGCTATTGGGAGTCCAAATCAAGTAGGCTGGGGATATCAGGGAGACCCTCATGGTCAATATCATGTCAGCTTAAGCTAACTACTGATGGAATCCCTGGGCACTTTGCTCAGACATGAGTGAGTTACGGATGAGAGGCATTTCTTCCCAGCACAGATGTTTATGAAGATTTTTAAATAACTAATTATTCAAAGGAATAGGTATACATATATGAAGATATGGCAGTGGCAGTTGAGTTTTAAAATATCTCCAGTTTGCCCACTACAATGAAGCAACTAGGGAGCACAGTGAAAAACTCATGGACCATACATATATTAGCCATAACAACAACAAATGAAGATATCCGGGTGACATAATGGGCAAACAAGAAGGGCAAGACACCATTAGTCTTAAGATGTACAGAATGCCAGCATGAATGCAGAGAAGAGCAAAAGAAATAAGAGATCTCTGTAGACTGAGAACAGAATGACCCCCTAGAACACCCAGCAAATAGTCTCAAAAATGGTGTCATGTCAGTTCATGAGTGGTGGACAACAATGAGCTTGTATAATGCAAGTTACATGAGTAAAAGGGCACAAGGAAGGAGCTAAAAGATCTGGAGTAGCACTTCCAATGCACAGTAGAGACTGAGCAGCCGGGACACTCCTCCAGGGTAGGTGCTCTTGCTGGAAGAAACTACTAAGGGCAGAGTCAGGGACAGACATGACTAGGAAGTGAAGACAAAGGAAGGAGGAGGTCCAGAGAGAAAGTGGATCTGGGGTAAATGTTAAGACACCTCAGCAGTGGAGCTATCATGCCATCATGAAAAGAGGAATGTTTATAAAGTTGATCCTCAGTGAGGTATGCCAGAAACAGAAAGACACACATGGTACATACTCACTTGTAAGTGTATATTAAACATACAATATAGGATAAACATACTAAAATCTATACATCTAAAAAAGCTAAGCAAGAAGGGGGACCCTGGGTAAGATGATCAGTCCTCACTCAGATAGGCAAATGGGACTGGCATTGGAAGAGGGAGAAAACAGGAAGCAGGACAGGAGCTACCACAGAGGGCCTCTGAAAGACTCGACCCTGCAGGGTATTGAAGCAGATGCTGAGACTGATAGCCAATCTTTGGGCAGAGTGCAGGGAATCTTATGAAAAAAAGGGGGAGATGAAAGACCTGGAGGGAACAGGAGTTCCACAAGGGGAGCAACAGAACCAAGAAACCTGGGCCCAGGGGTCTTTTCTGAGACTGAAACTTCAACCAAGGACCGTGCATGGAGATAACCTAGCCCAGGGCAGCTTAGTCTCCAAGTGGTTACCCTAGTAAGGGGAACAGGGGCTGTCTCTGACATGAACTCAGTGGCTGGCTCTTTGATCACCTCCCCCTGAGTGGGGAGCAGCTTACCAGGCCACAGAGGAAAACAATGCAGCAAGTCCTGACGAGACCTGATAACCTAGGGTCAGATGGAAGAGGAGAAGGACCTCTTCTATCAGTGGACTGGGGAAGGGGCATGGGAGGAGAAGACGGAGGGAGAGTGGAATTGGGAGGGGATAAGGAAGGGGGCTATAGCTGGGATACAAAGTAAATAAATTGTAATAAAAAATAAATAAAAAAGAAAATTCATCTGAATGAAGGCTATCCTACCTTTCCAAAACTAACATTCACATCAAAGTGAGCAACAGAAGCTTATGAAGGTCCAGGTAGTTGTTATGATAGTAAAGACAAGTAAACCATAGCAACATGTCTATAGTACAAGGCTGTCTAATTGGACACTTTTGAAAGGAAGAAAGCAAAGTTCTCAGAATGTGTGAAATCTGGTAAAGTAGTTTCCATGCATTTTTGGTTATGGAATAGCATGACTTAGAAACAAACAATTTTATTAAAATTTAATTATCTTACATTTAAATTGCTGTGTGCAGCTAGAAGTTGGCCTACTAAACAGTAAAGTTATGGACAATAAGAGCATGCCGTATGTACTTATTCAAAAAAGAGAACAAAATTGTATTTTAAATAAGCTAATATTGTTAAGAAATTCGTAACACATGAATACCAGCTTTGAATCTCTAATTTCATATAGGCAACCTAGAATACCTGCAGAAACCAGGAAGCAAAAAAGAGGATATTGGGAAGAGGAGAAAGAGTTAAAGTATAGGATATAATAAAATATAGAAAATATACACAGAGAAACAGAAAAAATAGGAGTGGGAAGATTTATCAGGAATGACTATAGTTACTTTTTTATTACTGTGATAAGACACAGTGGCTAAAGAAAATTACAGACAAAAGGTTAATTTTGGCTCATAGTCTCAGAGGGTGATCCATGACTATTACAGAAGAGAACATCCAGCAAGCAGGCAGGCATGTTGCTGGATCAGCAGTTGAAAGCTGAGAGCTTATGTCTTTATCCACAAGCAGGAGGCAGAGAGAGAGAGAGAGAGAGAAGGGCAGGGGAGATATGGAAAAGAGAGAAATAGAGAGAGGGTGGAGCCAGAAGGAGATGAGGCAGGGGGCTATGACCAGGATGTGGAATGAATAAGTAAAAATAAAAATTAAAAAAAATAAAGCAAGAGTAAACAATAATGCTAAAAAAGAAAAAAAAAAGACTAAAAAGAGAAAGAAATTGGATGTTAAAAAAAAGAAAAAAACAAACAACAAATGAACAGAAGCTGGAAAGATGGCTCAGCTGCTGGGTACTGGCTGTCTTCCCAGAGGACCCAAGTGTGATTCCCAGCAGTCACCTCTCAGTAACTCCAGTTCCAAGGGATCTACCACCCTCTTCTGGCCACCTCAGGCACCAGGCATATAGGTGACAGACAGACAAACATGCAGGCAAAACACCCATACACATAAAAAACAAATAAAATTTAAAGAAATAATAAATTAAGAAATAGATGTCAGTGGTTTAACAGACAGAAGAAATATGTAAGAGTAGCTAAGAAGAGCCAGCACAGCAATAACACAAACCTTAAGGGAAAAAACTATCACAGACAGGTACTAGAAAGAATTCTAAGGACTGTAAGAACATGTTCCTGCTACAAAAGACATCTGAAACAACCTGCTGAGAATTCATGCTCTATCCTGGCGATCTTAAACTCAGAATTACAGAAAATGAGAAATAAATACTTTTTAAAAGGAATTTTTTTAAATGTTATTTTAGAGCCAGTATTAAAAGACTATATAAGCTAGGCAGTGGTGGTACATGCCTTTAATCCTAGCATGTCTCCCAATCGGGAGACAGAGGCAGGTGGATCTCTGAGTTCGAGACCAGCCTGGTCTACAGAGTGAGTTCCAAAATAGTCAGGGCTACACAGAGAAACCCTGTCTCAAAAAGCAAAACAAACAAGCAAAGACAGACTGTATAACAACTTAGGTAATGATCACATTATTAGCTTGTCTGTAACACTTAATGCCAAAAGAAAACTGAGAAATTATTTTAAATATTCAAGAATAAGGTGTAATACAAAAATGTGTTTGTTTAGAAAAACTGACCTTGGAATGGACAGGAGCTAGACAAAAGCAATAATTTACTGTTCTTACATCTCCTGAAGAGACAATTCAGAGAACCAAGACGAGGAGAGAGTGGTGAAAGCATGGAATGTTCAAATACCTGCAGAATTAAGATTAGATGATGGCAAAGAGATGGACTATGAGTGTGCTGTCCTCTGATAGCGTAGATTCAGCACCTAAAACTGTAGCTATGGGGCTAGAGGCGAGGCTCAGTGAGTAGGAGAGTGCACGACGCTGGCAGGGGAGCTCAGTTTGGTTTCCACTTTGACTCACAACCACTTGCAAACCTAGCTCCAGGAGACCCAATGTCTCTGACTCCTGCGGGAACCTGCAGCCATACACACACACTCACATACATAAATATATACACAGACACAGACACACCTCGCACACGCCATTTCAAAATAATACAAACAAATCTTTAAAATATGGTGAGGTCAGAGCTAGCATACAGAAAACAAATAATAATTTGTCTGTAGCTTTTTGTCCATGGCCACGGCTGTATCCATATTGTCAACCTGATACCACTGTGTGTGTGCAAAAGAGCTTTTTGTCAATCTGTTTACCCCTATGCCCTTGAGAACACAAGGTTCCTGGTGTAGAGCTAAGAGTGGAGTTTTAACGTAGATGGTTAAGTAAAACTACCCTAAAACCATAAGCTGGAAATACGTGTGTGAATTTGTGTTCTGTATTTTAAAAATCTTTACTCCTAATTTTTGCACTTTCATGTTGCATCACATATACGATTTAATATCAATAGCTAGCATAATGCAAAATATTAAAAGAAGTCATATATGATCTATGCCATGTCTCTGTGTGTAAGAGCTGCAGATTCCTGCAGTGAAAAGGCTTATGCACAGTGAACAAACAAGTACTGACATGAATCTCTGCAAGAGTTTCTGCTGAAACCAAGACCCCCCCCCCCATCACAACAGCTCAGAAACAATGAGACGGGAGATCTCATCGTGCTGCTGTCTCCCCCTGAGAACCAGCTTCCCCTGGCCTGCTCGCTGCCTGGTAGCAAGCTTATTGTTTTCCACGTGTGGACATGACTAACGCATGTGGCTTCCTTCTCTGCCTTATCAAGGTGAATGTCTACCGAGGATGAAGCGTTACAGATCAGGAAGACGTAATGTCAGAATCCCAAACCTGGCCCAAACGCAAAGGTGTGGTGTTCCTTCATGTTGAAAAGAAGTGAATCTTAAGAAGAAACCCAAAGCATGGGTGCTGGCTTATGTTTACAAGAAGGACAGTCCACGCCTGCTGAGCTTTACCCTGTCCATCTATGGACAGCAGTGTGTAAGTATTCCCCACAAGAAATGTTTCTAGTTGCATGAGACTAACTTCGCTTGAAGGACCAACAGTTAGGGACTATACAAGCTCACTGAATATTTAAAAGGCATTATATTGTTTAGACAGAAAAACCACAACATTTAGATTTTGATAAAGAACAGATTTTTCTTCAACAGGAAATAATACTATTCCCTCTGCTATACAGAAACCACATTGTAAGATTCTCCCTCTGTTGAGCAGTACTGCATCACAAGAACCTTAGCAATCCACACAGCATTTCAATCGTTTCCTTATTTTTCTGGCCTTTCCTTGATGCTTGCTTTAAAATCTCCTTGCATTGGCCTCCCGAGCCAGTTGGAGTAATATTATGAAGCAAATGACCAGACATAATGACTTTCCAAGGTCCTTGTGCCTCCTTATTAGCATTCAGCTAGCATAAGTCCTGACTTTATTATTGACTACATTGAATACACAAGACACTGACCTCTGCCATCTGCAACTAAATCTCTTCCTGTGGATCTATCAGAATGGGTTCATATAGACAGAAAGCATGAGAAAACACATCAGCAGACACTTCTCTTTTCTGGCCGTAGAAACTCCAACATCCTCATATCTGCAGTTTAAAAGAAAGAGTAGAAGAAAACTCTTGCTCTACTCACTGCAAAATCTGGAATGAGGGTTGGCACAGAGCCAGGGTAGGAGATTTAAAATGGTAACCCCAAGTTCATCTTCTAAACCAGGACGAGGCCACTGCATAAACAGAAATGGCTAATCTGGTTACCACAATGCAAAATGACTTATTACTGATTCTTCAAACCAACCAGTGGGACCCGAGAAATGTTTGGATTGTATAATGACGACTTTTTCCTTGTGGGTATCAGCGATCGTTTCAATTAGAAATTGTTTTGCACTTCTACATGGCCGTGCACGCAAAAAGACTGCTGGCATTCCCCAAACAAAATACAAGATGGAAGGCGATTTGCCCTGAGCCTCAGAAACGAAGGCCAGAAGACCTGGGATACAGTTTCCCCGGACTGGGTTCTGAGGAGCTTACCTGAGTCTCCACAAAGTCTGGAATGAAACGCAACCCCAACTCCCTGGGTCTCAACTTGTACTCCACAGAGGAGGGGAGTACAGATGAGCTCATGTGGACACAAGGCATTTCGGTAGAAATTTATCACCATTTCCTCCCCGAGCCTCTCTTAAATTGGATTACACCTTCCTGGCAGTGGAGGAACTTGCCGTACCATATATCTTTGCTACCAGAAGTGAAATGATTTGGTCACATGTCAATTTTCAGAGATGGCAAAAAGTAATAGCATGCCAAGATGGGCTTTTTACAAAGTGACACGTTCTCTCCTAGCATACTTAATTGAGGTTTTAATAGGAAAATAGAAGGAAGGCCAAAGACAGTAGAGGTGAAAAGGAAGTTATGGTATGTTGAGACTGTGGGGCACATTAGCTCTGTCCATCACTCTGAGGCTTCTGGAAAACTGAAGCTACTCTGCTTTCCTGAGGCACCTCCTGCTCCTTGTGTTTCCTAATCTGCTGGACAAGAAAATAAACACAACTACATTTGTAGAGTATCAAGGAATCTGTTAAGCTCTTTTAAATGTGCTATCTCATTTAGCCATTTAGCACAGTGCTCTGACTTCAACAAGCTATGCATGTATGCCTGCGTACTATTATTTACATATAAGAAAACCAAGTTTAAGGGAAAGAAAAGATTGCTAAAAGGTTTATATAATACAGCTGGCATGCAGTCCTAGATTTCAGATTCTGAACTCCGCTGACTTCTTATTTCATAGAATGGTTACCCCACCTCAATGCACCACAGGAATATTGGTTTGAGAAAAGAGTCTCTCTTCCTGAACTCATGTAAAGTAAATGTTAAAGAAACTAAGGATTTGGGCGGTAAGTGGCTTCAGAAGTAAATTTGGGCACTCTACTAAAATACTAAGAGAATCAACAGAAGACAAGCAGGATAAAAATTGAGAAATAAGAGGGAACCTGAACCGCTCAAAAGCAGCTACATTAACTCTTCACTCCCACCATCTCTGCAAGTGACTATGCAAAAATCTAGCTAATTCCATAGTTATGTTGGCATCTATTTTGATATCCATAATTAAGAATTCAATAATGCTTTCATCCTTTTGATAACTTACAATAAGAGCTCTACCACAGAGTTAATTTTAACAACATAACATCCCATTACTAAACCATATTTTTTATGATTTTTTTTTTACTGTCAAGTTTTCCACAAAGACCCTAAAGTAGGCTACCTGCACCAATAGCGTGCGAGCGCAGCCACCCATGTCCAGCGACTTGCATCTGATTTTTCTTTCACTTACAACAAAAGACATGCACGTCATGGATTCCAGCGCTGCTTCCCGTGTTGCCGTCCATCACTTTCTCAGGGAACGGTACTTTTCCTTTCTTAATTTCTGGCCTGAAATTTCTTCTAAAATTATTAGTTAAAATATTGTAGGAACTCCACAAGGAGAGCAACAGAACAAGATAATTTGAACACAGGGAACTTCCCAGAGACTCATACTCCAACCAAGGACCATGCATGGAGATAACCTAGAACCCTGACAATGCAGCCACTTCTGATGAGAACTGATAGACTAAGATCAGAAAGAAGGAGAGGAGGACCTCCCCTATCAGTGGACTTGGGGAGGGGCATGCATGCAGAAAGGGGGGGAGGGTGGGACCGGGAGGGGAGGAGGGAGGGGCTTATGGGGGGATACAAAATGAATAAAGTGTAATTAATAAAAAAATGCAAAAAAAATATTGTAGGAACACAAAAGTTAGAATACAATGAAGACTACGCTTGCTTAAATAATTTTATATTCTATGTAATCACTCAAAAGATTCAGGTTTGTTTATAAATATGTAACTAGTTTCCAGCTGGAGTCCAGGTTGGATTCATTGTGAGAGCTCATGGGAATACATTTATGAACCGATAAGCAGGTGCAAACAAAACTTCATTTAAATAGCTTTTGGTTGGAGGCTGGAAAAGCAGTCCACAGTCCAGAAGAAGGGATAGAACATCCAGGGTTCTAAGCACAGGAAGCATTTAGTATACCACAGGAAAGGCTTAAAGGAACATTCTCCACAGGTGTGAGTTTGCAAACAGATCTCATTCGGGCCCTCAGCAAAATGACAACAGTCGACAGGAAAGAGACCCCACCCACTTTACAATGGCTAAACGTGAATTTGGCACCAAGCTGAATCTCGTTTCCTATTGCTATTATAAAATTCCCTGACGAAGACAGCTAAGGGATAAAGGATTTATACTGCTCATAGCTCAAGGGTAAGGTCTATTATAGGAAAACCGAGCAGCCAAATGTTAATCATCTGGTCATATCGAATCCACACTGGAAAGAGGAAGGAATGGGCGCATGCTGCTACTCACTTCCCTCTCTCCATGTGTGCAGTCCAGGTGTCCATGGCCAAGGAGGACACTCACAGCGGGAAGTCTTGCCCCTTCAATTAGCATAATCAAGATAATCCCTCACAGGCATGCTTAGAGGCCCATCTACCAGGTGATTATAGATCCTGTCAAGTTGAAAATTAGCACCAACCATCACATTCCTTTGGAACTACTACTGAATAACCGTAGCATTCTGTGGAAAGCATTTGTCTATAAGATTATCAATGATGTATACACAAAGCATTGGCTGCCAAGGCTACTACACAAATCTTGACTGGTTTCAAGGTCAGAAGGCTTGAGGAACGGGTCCACAGAGAAACACTACACCGTGCTCTGTCACTAACCATAACTGAGACTGTTGCTTCACAACCGTATCTTACTACAGATATTGGGAAGCTCCATTGTTTTCATTGCAAAGGTCTTATCAAGAAAAATCAGTGTATTCAAGATACAAGCTTTCTTCAATGCCATACGAGCAAAGGGTGGGTGTGCGTGCAGTAAGAAGGTTGAGATTAAGGCCAGCCTGGGCTACACAGAGAGGGAACATGGATCAAAGCAATTGTTTTTATGTAACATGTTAACCTTTCTCCTTTCTTCCCAGTTTCACACAAACTTTTCCTTGCTTTTACCATTCTGTTTACTCTGTTTTCCCTTACTCTGTCAATTCTTCCCAATAATTTATACAATTATTCTCATGTACAGTTGACATACTTTAATAAGGATGAGACTGATGGTGTGGAATAAGAAAGATATTAGATTTTACATAAGCTTTTTAATCATACACACAACATAGTGGAAACCATAGATAAAGAGGACAGAATGAACTTTTGAAGTTATGGAGATGTTCAGGCATGAACTGTGTTGATGTTTCCATGGTGGACACATCTATTGTACAGGTTACGTCGAGGCACTTTTTATATCAACTGTGAAGAGAAGAGCCATTGTCTTTGGAAAATTCTACATGATATGTAGGTACATTTACTATATCACATAATCAAATTGTGATTGTTAACAGGCTGGACCAAAGGTAAAATCTGTCTGTTCTTATAGAACTCAGAATCTGGCTGAGTCTTGAAGATGGATATCAAGAGCCAACCAACTCTCTGCAGTTGTCCGTCAAAGTGCTTCCTGGGAGCTATCTGTGAACACTAAAGTACTGCAGTAGCCGTTGATAATTTGAACTGTCATCCTGGGCCATAGCACTCTCATCCAAATAGCATATATGTCTTAATAAAATGTTATTACCTACTCTTCATTGGCAGTCACAACTGACAATATGAATCCAATTTGTATGCAGTAAAGAAACAGTAAGTAAAGTAGGAATAGCCAGATTCTGAATATTTAAAATTAAATAGAGTGTGGGACTGGAAGATGAAACACAGCAATCATGTAAGGGGAATGATTTGGATAACTGTCTATGTTTGCAACTCAAAAATATAGACAAATAAACAGGTCACCAGGCTGACAAACATAAAAACAGAAACCACAGTGCACATGGCCATACTGCCCTTTGTTGATTGGTAGTGTCATTTCTTTATCATCGTTACTTCCTTTTACTTGGGGCAAAACAAACAAAACCTATCCCAAGGACTATGCAGGTGACAGCAAATTAACACAAATTTCAGCAAGAAAAGCTTTATTCTCTACCAACATTCCATGACAAAGTTGTTGACAGGAAAAGTTGCAGGAGTAAAAGAATAGTAAACTGTCAAAGCCACGAGCAGCAGAAGGCCAAGACATCAGCAGGTGGGAGAAATGTTTGCAATGCATGAATGAGGATCACTGCCGGTACTTTGGACAGTTAGATATAGAAGAAAAATAAATCTCAGCTGTCAATCAACCGATAGGATTTATGAAAGAACTTCGAATGCAAGGAAAACTTGGAGTGTGTAAGAGAACTTGGTCAAGGAGGAGGAAAGAACGATAAATCATATAATTTATAAAAAGTCTTAGCTGTGTCTTTTATATCACAAAAACAAATTCTTATTTCTTACTCTTGTTTGTTGACTATGATGTGTTTATCCTCTGAGTTTCGGAGTCACAGGGATAGAAATTGTACAAAACATTGTTATGACATGTCAGTGGTTCCAGCAAGATGATGACGTGAGTTAGTGGAAGAGATGGAAAAGCCAGATTTAATATCCTTTGGGAAAAACTAATGAATTGGTGACTTATTTCAGGAAACTAGAGACTGAAAATTGAACCCAAATGTGAGAAACACTTTGTCTCCCAAGATTTTTTTTGGAAACTCATTATTCTTCTGGAGGCAGAATTCCTAAAAAGGACTCAGTTACCTCCAGGGAAGTCCTAGCCTTCTGTCGTTTGTCTTCTGTAGTATTTTTCATCTTCTTGCCTGTGAGCCTTGTTCTTCCTCTCTATTTTGACTCAGGTATTTATTTGGGAAGTTGGGAGAGAAATGTATTGGGGTGGCTCCTATATACATGTGTGAAATTTTCAAAGGATAAACAAAACTACTATTTTAAAAAGGAAAAGGAAGAACTATATTAAGAAGTAAATTTGTTCATATTTATACAATATTGCTGCTGTCTTCAGATTTGTGACAAAATTTAATAAAATATTCAGTAACTTAATAAAAGAAAGAGACCCCTAAAAGTAAATTAAAAATCCTTTACAAATCTTCACTAACTGTCTTAAAAGGAGAACTTGTATTTCATTGACTGCAGTTTATGCAAATAGGATCGGAGGAATTAGCATATTGGAAGAAGCTGACATTTGTCCTGATATATTGAATCGTTAGCATGACAGAATCACTTAAGCTGGATTCACTAACATCAGGTTTCCTCTCATTATTGACCCCTACGGAGTAGGCTCTGACAAGTACAAGTGCTGCAAAGTTCATTAATAATGTGGAATAAATCAATTGTTCAGGAAATACTGAAAACAGATGACACTGAAGCTGTCCATTCTGCAAGTTCAGCAAGTCTGCAACCCATCTCCACCAAGGACGCAGCATCTACGTCCTTCTCTGACCTACTCCACAGTCTCTGGTCCAAGATGCTCCTTTTCTTGTAGCATCCTGTCTGGATTCTGAATCCCCTGTGAACTTCATAGCCCACCAATCAGTCAAAAGGAAACAGCTTTAGGACTATAAGGAAGAAACCTTTGAAAAGACTTACAAACTGAAAGACACTAGGGATTATGATTCGGGGTGTATTCTTAGCCATTTCTTATATTTATGGTGGAATACTTCAAGGGTATTAATCATGTAGCCTTGTACTCAAACTAACCATAGTTCAGATTGTAAGAATTAAAGGATCCCCCAAGAATAGCAAAAGGCTAAGAACATGAACTGACATTTTTGGGGGGTAGAGGCATGCATAATTGTTAGACTCTGTGGCTATGCTCAGGATGTGTTTTAAATGAAATCTTCACTTTTGTATGTGAGTCTCCTCAACATACTTAAGATTGTCGTTTTAATTTTGCCTCCTACAGGTTGTCATTTAAATATGTGCATACTCTAGAAGTCTTGGGGAATGTGTGTAATCATGTCATGCAACATAACCAGATGTGTTGGTGTGTGCTGTGAGGAAAGAAATAACCTGGATGAAGAAAATCCACAGAAAATCCAAAAAGTAAGCTGATTTGAACCAATAGATTCCACTTTCCACCCAGTGAGCTTTAAATTGAAGCTCCTGTCATTGATTGATTTTTTTTTTCTTCTCTTCTTGGCTGCTTAATAGAAATGCTAATCAGTAGTATAATAACCAAAGCAGGGTGGAGAGGAAAAGGCAAAAGGATCAACAAAGAAGCACAAGCAAGAGCTGTTCCGGCTTCTGGCTTCTGAGGAGTAATGATCTCTTGTGAAACCCTTGTCTTTTGTTCTCTGCATTTTATTTCTTTTTTTCTCTAGGACATACATCCATAGCAGTAAGGGTAGGTAAGAGGAGACTGTCCAAGCTTGCTGACAAGATTTCTTGAGATAAATGAACATAAACACATCAGGATACTCTGCATTTTTTAAACCTGTAGAGCAAAAAGTTCAACAGTACTGTCTGTACCTTGGTTTCCTAAACTCTAGAGAGACATTGTGATGACTGTGGTTAATTTAGACTGTCAACTTAATCAGATTAGGAAATAACTAGATCCCTAATGAGGCACACCTTTAGGTGTGTTCTTGAGGATGTTTAAGAGAGGTTTAACTAAGGAGAGACTGAGTCACCTGTGACCTAGACCAACAGGTCATTCTTTGCTGACAGGGTCCTAAGAAGGACCTTCCAGGGAATCAGAGATGAAGAGGATAGAACAAGTGGCCTCGGGGGGGTCTTGCATAAACTCTACCTAATGCCAAGCAAACTTATTAGGAAGTACAGCATCTTATATATTTCAGAAGAGAAATAGGACAGAGTCAATAGGAGGCTAATCGAAGAACATTACAGACTGAGCACACAGCAGCCTCTGAACTGACAACTCCAGTCTCCTAAGGGAAAAAAGCCAAGTTCCCAGGTACTAAAATCTTAAAACTCCTTTGCTGTCCTCGCTCAGCTTCAGACTGACCTTGCCAAGTCCATTCCTAAGCCAGGACACAGGGCCTCTGAGAAAGCCTCGGATCAGTCATGCTCTCAACACATCTGAAAACAATCAGTGCCATCCCATAGGCTTGGGATCTAGACTGAGCACTGCCGTCCCCCTTTCTGTAATTCCTGGTTGCGACCATGGACCAAGTATATGCCATGATGATTGTATTCTTCATAGCTATAAACCAACTTCTTCCCTTAAAAAAAAAAAAAAATGTTTCCGTTAACCATTCTGCAGAGAGTATAGACAGTATTGGCAAAATTCCTAAATTGCCTTGGTATATGGCTGTATGGCCACAATTGTTATTTCAGCATTTTTTAAACTGTGAGTTGCCTATAAATATTGAATATGCCACAGAATTTCCATAAAACAGTTTATGGAAAACCTAAGATACCTAAGAGTGAAGCTTTCTGGCTATGGCCTTCTCTGATCCATAAAAGCTGATGTTTCTTGATCTCGTTGGTGTCCTCAGAGGATGAACCCAGATCATGTGTTCCATTTTTTTTTAATTTTTAAACATTTTTACTTCTTGTTTATTCTTTGAACATCTCATACATACATATGATGTATTTTGATCATGTCCAATAGCCCTCCTCACACACAGAGTGCCTCCCTCCAACTTCTCCATGGTCACCGAGTCATCTCTCTCTCCATTTCTTCTTTTAAAATATTTTATTAATTCTTTGAGAATTTCATAGGACCAAGTTTTATTATACTCACTCAACTTCTCACCTTATTCCTCCCAGATACACCCTACCTTCTAGCCTACTTCATGTCTGCGTGTATTAAATTAATTTTACCTAATATCTCATGGACTCCAATTTGAGCTGTCCATATACTTCTGGGTTGGGGAATCCACTGGAATTTAGCCAGCCCACCAGGAGTCATACATTTTTAAAAACTGACTTTCCCTTTAGAAGCTGTCAACTGTAACTCAGTTAGGGGTGGAACTCACAAGCTCCTTCCCTGTCCATGCTAAAGTCTGCACTGGCTTGACCTGTGCAGGCAAACATAGCTCCTATGGGGCGTGTGGCCTTGATTTCCTGTCTAATCTTAATCATAGTATGTTATTATTGTCATTTACTTATTTGCTTATTTTTGCTTTGATTGTTTTTGGTTTTTTTGTTTTGTTTTCATATCCCATCTGTCTTAGGTCAGGTTTCTACTACTATGATGAAACACCATGACCTAAAAGCAAGTTGGGAAGGGAAGGGTTTATTCAGCTTATACTTGCACAGCACTGTTCATCATCAAAGGAACTCAAGCATGGCAGGAACCTGGAGGCAGGAGTTGATACAGAGGCTATGGAGGAGTTCTACTGGCCAGCTCTTGCTCAGCCTGCTTTCTTATAGAATCCAGGACTACCAGCCCAGGAATGACACCACCCACAATGGGCTGGGCCCTCTCAACCATTCATTAATTTTTAAAAATGTCCTACAACCAAATCTTATGGAGGCATTTTTTCAGTTATCTCAACCTCCTTTCAAATAACTCTAGCTTCTATCAAGTTGGCATAAAAGTGTCCAGCATATTTGACACCTTGTCAACTTGTCAAAAACCCACAACTGTTAAACAACAACTGTTCCTTTTTTTGTTCATCTCTATGATTACACATTAATAACAAAGATACCACAATATAAGACATTTTACAAAGTTAAAAAGTCCCACAGCCATAAAAAGTCAAATATTTTTAAAGTTGTTTCTTTAAAAATATCTAGTCTCTTAAAATCCAAATTCTTTGTTAAAACCCCAAAAATCTCTTTTAAGAAAATTTTAAACTCTCTGAACTCTTGGCTCCTGTAAAATCAAAATTAAATTAAGGGTTTTGTTGTTGTTGTTTTTATTCTAGATGGAAGAGCCAGGGCACAATAACAACCTGAACAAAGCAAACCCAAACTTGAAGCAGTGTAATTCAAAGTAACAAATAGCCTAATAGAGTCTTTAACTTTTTCTCTGAAACTTCCCAAGCCAGGCCTCCATCTTCTGCATGGCCCTCAGCATTCTTACCTTCCAAACTCCTACACAACAGGGCACCAGGCGCTGAACACTCAATGGTTCTTCTTGCACAAAGTTCCAAAGTTCTTCCACATTCCTCCCAAAACATGATCAGGTCACAGCAATACCCCACTCCTGGTAGCAACTGTTAGTTAGGGCTTATATTACTGCAATGAAACACCGTGCCCAAAAGCAACTTGGGGAAGAAAGGGTTTATTTAGCTTAGACTTCCATAGCACTGTTTGTCTTTGAAGGAAGTCAAGACAAGAACCCAAACAGGGCAGAAACCTGGAGGCAGGAGCTGATGCAGAGGCTATGAATGGGTGCTGCTTCCTATCCTGCTCCCATGCCTTGCTCAACCTGCATTCTTATAAAACCTAGAACCACCATCCCAGGGATGGACCCTTCCCATCAATCACTAATTAGTAAAAGGCCCTACAGCTGGATCTTATATAGGCATTTTCTCAATTGAGGTTTTCACCTTGCAGATAAATGGCTCTTGCTGTGTCAAGTTGACTTAAGACTAGTCATCACACTACCTTATTCAAATGTGTACTTTTGAATACAGCAATTGAGTATTTTATTTTTGAGTATTTACTTTTGAATACAGCAATTGAATACAATTGAGGGCAGCAATTCTGTTAATATTTTCATCATTGTTGACTGGCACATAAGTTACCAATAATAACTTTTAATTAAATAAGTGAATTAATGAGAAATGTAAGGACCGTATATACGTCCAGTTGTCCATCCATTATTGTTTCATTGTTTCTTGGAAAACATCTTACAGAAGAGGGAATAGAAGAAGAAACTGTTTTACATGCTTTCCTGCATACTGAAGTGGAACAGCTGCAGGTGAGTCCTGTTAACCTGAGCCCTGAGTCTGAACTCTCCCATTCCTTTCTGCAATGCTGCCTTTAGAAGAAGAAAAAAATTCTGAGGCAGTAGAAATTTAAAAAATGAGATAAAATTTTAACATAAATTCCGAGCATCTTATGTCCCATAGTTAACTAAGATAACCAGCTAAGAGCACCACATGTCCATCCTCACTAGCTTGTTATTCAGCTTAGCTTTATGATAGTAACAGAAGAAATTAAATCCAGGATGGTTAATGATCATGCCCCCTATCACGTAACTGGTAGGTGGCAGAGTGAGGATTACAATCCAGGCATGACACCATGGTGAACCTACAAATCCTGGTTTATGTGACAGACACTCATGACACATTTGTACTAACCATGAGTATAGGCATGCCCTACTCAAATCCGGTACTCTCCCCACTGCAAAGACAGAGCCAGACAAGTCTCTGTAGTACAATCAAATGACTCTGCAAGGCAGCACAGTGGATCAACATTTCAATTCGATTAGTTCTTGAATAGATTAATGCTCAGACTGCTCTTAATTCGGGAAGATGGGTTCAGCCTGCCCTGCCTTGCTGCACAACTGTGATCCTCAAATTACAGATTCCAGACAGCCTTATGAAGAAAGTATTCATCAATTACTCAGGAAAGTAATTCTGACATATGTTTCAAAGTGCTAAGCAAAGTGTCCTCTTCATTCTTAGTAGAATAATCCAGGCATAGCTTTTAATTGGTTTTTCTCAGATAATCAACATTCACAACAATTATACACTTTTATCATTCTTTCACTTAGTTACTTGGTTTGCATACAGCAGATAGCCTTTGAATATACTTCACTAGAATAACTAAATTTAGCCAGAGAATTCTATAATTGCACAACCACAATATATTTGAGGTGACTTCTACCGTCTAATTATATTCTTTTCCGAGGTTCATCTTTCTTTGCTCTATTGATTACTGTTGTTAGCTTCTTTCCTACAGATTGCTAATACCTGTTGGAGATTGTGTACACTGCATTCTGGGATCAGCTACTTCTCTGCATAACTGAAAGGCAAGTAGTATCAATAGGTACAATAGGAGCTTGGTTACACAATGGGCTACTGGCCAAGAGAGAGAATATTGGTGTGTCTTTCAGAAGGGCCAGAACTTTATAATCATTTCCCCATACAATGCATCTATCCCCTTCGTCCAATCATTTCCTTTGGTTTTTCTCAGGAAGCCTTGAATCTCTCCTTGAACCTCCCATTTTGCCTGCAAGCAAGCTAAATGAATACATTTTAACCTCTGCCTGTTGAAAAAGAACATGTAAAATAGTAAAGAAACATATCAAATCCTTAGAAATCCTTAGAAAGAGAAATGGATAGCTACAGCACTTTGGTTATTTCACTTTGATAGCAACAGAATAGTAACAGTGCATATGTCAGCCCTTCATAGATAAGTATGTATTCCAGAGCTGGAAAGAGAACCTTCCAGGGGAAGTGAAGCCAGGCAAGGCACCATGCATCCCATTGGTAAGTTCAGGAACTACAAATAGTTGGGTGACTAGAACACCTTTTTTGGGGGTCAGCATTCCTTTCTGGCTTTCTGTTACAAATCGTAGAGAATATAAACACATCACAGTGGTAAGGCCAGGTTTGCAGCCTTATCTGACCTAGGTGTTCATATACTTCAATCTTCTCAATCCCTTCCTGATCTCTACACAGCGGGTTCCCTCCACACGTCATTCTATTCCCGCCTTTATTGTCTGTCTAAGCCAGAGGTCTCAACCTGCTGGCTGGAAGCTGTGTCTCGTTTATGAACATATTTTGCTTGGTCGATAAGGGTTTAATTGTAGCGTTGTTTTTCATCATTTAAAGTTTGGATACTTAACAACAACAACAACAACAAATGACTCTTGGTTCCTCTGGTGATAAAAGAATTATTTAGCAATTATTTGTGGAAACAAGGGTCATAGAGTTCCCATTACTGCCTATCATCTCTTAATATTGAGGCTACTGAGCGTATCATTTGTGCTGTTATTATTACGATAGAGTGGCTAAGCATATGGTGACCACCAAGGGCTTTAGACCCACACCACTTGAGTTGGAGTTCCAACCAATTTCTTTCAAGGCCAGAGGACAGCAATTACTTGTTGAATCTCTTTATAAAATTTCAGTTTACTCAACAATAAAACAGAGGTATAATAGGAAAAGCATTATTACTAGCCAAAATTAGATGAGTTTGTAAAAATAAAGTGCCAAGAACAACGAATGTCTGGTACTAAATTTTTGTTTTGATATTTCAAGTATTTATTGTTTACATTATATTCTTGACTAGTGGGAGTTTGACTTTGCACTCCTGAGCTAATGATGTCCTAGTACCCTTTTAACAATATCACTCAAAGACTGTGTATCCTCTGAGCATCACACAAGTGCTCTTTGGTGTATTTTCCTCTCCCATCTGAAGGAGTTTCATGACTGTATATACATGTCTTATTCGTATTTTATATTAATCTTCTGCTGGAAGCACAGATTTTAATGCATGAAAACTGCTCAAAAAGTAACCAAGTGAGCCAAATCTCCCCTTTTCTTATGTGTATGGTTAGATTTATATTAAGCAATTCATCTTTATTGATCTAATGCTTTGTGGCAGCTCTTCTGGCATTATATGTTATATTGTTGGTTGTGAGCCTAGCTTCTAATGGTTGAGCCATCACCCCAGCCCTTTGGGCATTATCTGTGAGGGGCATAGCTTTCAGTTCTGTGTTATACAACAACAGAGCATATTTCTTCCTTTATTTTGGAGTAAACTTGATATAGCTGACATCCTCAGATTTGGATTATGCATGTGCTACAAGCAATACAATTGCCAAGCTTGAACAGCAAGTAAGATCGGGACTCAGTGTGTTGGCCACATGGCCACATTCTGTGTCGTAAAGAGTTGCATGGAGTTGATCATCTGCACTGAGAGTGTGTGTGTGTGTGTGTGTGTGTGTGTGTGTGTGTGTGTGTGTCTCCATCCATACCTGTCATATGAGGACCTTGCACACACACACGGTGAGGCCAAAGGAAGAAGTTGGATACCTTCCTCTATCATCCTCTACCTCATTGCCCCGAGATAATGTCTTCCTCTGAATGAGAAATTTGACACTGTGGCTAGGCTGCCTGGCTTATGAGCTTCTAGGATGCATCTGACTCCAATCCAAAATGTGGGTTATTGGCACCCAAGTCATATCTGGTATTTTATGTGGGAACTGGGAATTCAAATTCAGGTCCTCATGCTTGTAGACCAAGCACTGTTTCTCCTTAAACTACCTCCCCAGGCCCTGCTCTGGCATTTCAGTTTTGTCCCCCTCTTCCATTATGTCCAGTTCACCAACTTAGGAGGGCAGAATGGACCTTTGGTATAAGTAGAGTTCTCTGCCATAACACAAGTCTCAGTATTTAGAGATCAGGAGACTGCTATTCCAAATGAAAGAAAGGAGACATGGTAGATATCATTCATGGCACAGCAGTTATTTATAGTAGACGTTACACATTTGATAACTAATTATCCTCAACAATTTTGTAAATTGCTGTGTATGAATCACTTCTCCTCCCTGTATGAGGAGGGCCTTAATACTTCAAAGGGGTGTGTTCTTCTTCAAAATCACAGAATTTGTAAGCAGTAGAACAAGATACCAGCTCAGGATTTCTAGACTCCAGAATCTATGCTCCATCCTCTACAGCATCCCAGAGCAGAAGAGGAAATGCTAATTGTCTAAATAAGATATGAATATTAACCACCAGGAAAGGAGAAATTAATCAAGTGTCACAGAGAATGGAAGTTAAACATAACGCACTAACTGTAAAACATAGCTAAAAACCAGAGAGCTCAAGAAAATGAAAGACCCTTTTGCATGAAAGGCATTAGTGCATTTTCCCATTTTATACAACATGAATAGTTAATTCACCTCTTCTTCCAACTTCCTAGTTTTCTAGGAATGACCAGATCCCTCTGCTAGAATTATAAGCATGCACCACCATGCCTGACGTATGTGATGCTGGGAATAAAACCCAGGGCTTCATGCATGCTAAATAACTATGCAACTACTGAGCTACACACAGCCAACAAGTCCCTTTTATACTGTAGGGTTTGGAAGGACTAGGGGAGTCTGCAGAGCAGGTCACAGGCCAATGGCAGGGACATGGGATGAGGAGATTGACAAGTGGGTACTTCTTTCCTTTATGATAATACCCAAGGGAGACACAGTGGTTTGTCTTGGATGCCAACTCATCGTTTCTGCAACACTAATTGGTCGTGTCACATTGTTAATGATTTCAAATCACTAGCTCCCATTTCTTAAATGAGAGGAGATAATGTAGCTGGTAATGACTACTCTCATTTCTCAATGTCACAAGTCGACTTGTGCTCCGCCGGACACGTGTGTCCTACCTGGAGACCTGGCCTAGCAGTTACTGGCCAGCTTCAAGGAGTTCTTCATTAGCAACTTGGCAGCAATAACTGCCAAGTTTTAGTGATGGCCATGATGTATCAAGCACTGTTCTAAGCATATCAAGTAAGTTATAGAATTTAATCTTCATAACAAGTCGGAGAATTACAACTCTTTATTATCTTGCATATTATTCAGTGTTGTCAGATAATGAAGATGATTCATCACACACAGAATTCAATGGAACCTTGATCTTGGTCTTCCCAGCCTCCATGTCAGTGAGAGACACATTTCTGGGCTTATTATTGTTATCATCATCATCATCGTCATTATTATCATTACTATTATCAATACATGTGTGGGTATGTATATATGCCATAGTTCATATGTGGAGGTGAGAGGACAACATTGTGGAGCTGATTCTCTTTTCCCTTTTTTACATGGGTCGCAGGGCTCAAAATCAGGTAGTCAGACTTGCACAGCAAGATCTTTCCCCACTGACCCATGTATCCAGCCCATGTTTCTGTAATTTATAGCCTACCCAGTCTTTGGTATTTTGTTATAGTAGGCATACAGAGTGGCCTCATAAAATAAAAATGGCTACTATGACCTGGATGTGGTGTGAGAGGGCAATAGATTGTTTTCTATTGCCAATTTATAACCAAACAAACAAACAAAACCCCAATCTAAAATACTTAGATGTCTTAGTCAAAATAGGCTAGATGGGACTGAGACAATAAATATAACCCAAAATATAAGTGATTGACCCAACAAAGATGTCATTCAAAGTCTAAAGCATGCTAGAATCCCTCTTGCAGCCTGTAGCTGGGCCATCTGTGGATTTGGCCTCCAGCACTACTGTGGACAAGGAAGCATAAGTAGGAGCATGAGAAATGGCCCATGGAATCAGTGTGCCTCAATGCAACTGACTTGCTGAGGACCAGGATCCAATCAGAAGACCCGGCTCAGCTGAAATACATGAACATTGAGCAAGCATCAACACTTTCTGTAAAACTATGAAGGCGGCAAATGAATCTGATTGGTAGTTTCATGCACGCTATGGAATTAAGACTGCTAAATTAGACTTGAAATTGGCCTGGGAGGTGAAGAGTCCCTTCCTCTACCTTAGTGTTCAATCGCTAAAGTCACAGGGTTGGCTGTAAGCCTTCATCTTAATAATATTTAATATACTTCATATATTAACATACTTAATACATTATTTAATAATAGTGTATATTCATGTATAAATTCCATAAAAGTTGAGGCAGGAAACAGACTCCAGCACTGATAGCTCAAGAAGGTTCACTAAAGAAGCACTTATAACGCTTTGGGTAAAGTTAAGGGAAGCAATAAGCTCATAAGTCCCTCACTGACCATAACTGTGTTTCCTGTGGTTCATTCAGAAAAGGACATGGAGAAGACAGTGTTCTAAGAGCTGAGGGGACAACCCAAGGAGGAGGAGGAGGTGATTGGCATCAACTATAGTCCAGACGGATGCTTTCATTGGCAGAAAATGTTTCCAGGGCATGGACAGAGCAGGAAAGAAACATGCTGACCCTCTCCTCCAGACCTCCAGTCTCTGGCCAATCCCCAGTTGGCTGAAAAGTGCAAGCAGGAAGTCACTCAGAGTGGATGGATGTTCTCCAGCCTTTATGGACAAGAGCAAAGCAAAATGGGAAGAAGGAAGGACTGCAAACAGAAAAGGAGCAACTCACCAGACAAAGACAAGATAGGTGAGAGAGGAAAAAAGGCAGCTTTCGGAGGAATGAGAAGATAACCCATTCCCATTTTAATGAGCAATATACTTTTACCATTCCAATTGGCTTTAATCCAAGTGAAGCCATCCAAGGTAAAGAAAAACCAACTACAATGTCAATCTGAAGGCAGCATGAAATACAACAGAACACGTGTGCTCCTATCAAAAAGGCTCCATAGCCTTAAAAGGGGAGACACACAGGAATGGGGCCCTCGGAAGCCTTCTGTTTGTTCACCTGTTGAGTCACAAGGCAGCAAACTTCTTTTGAGTGGGCTTTAGGAATAGAAAGGTGAACAAGAGACGCACGACCTCTCCTATCCTGTAGTGTAGTCTGTGGTCAAGGTGACGTAAAGAGGGTGTGGAGACAAGGCTGAGCCAGGTCACCAAGAGCCTAGACATCCAGGGGAGACGTGCCTATTTGACTCTCTTCCAAATAGGAAGCTATGGAGGTCGTGAACCATGACTTCTCGCTGCACTTAGCATAACGTAGGGGCGTCAGGACAGTCACCCCAGAAAAACAGCAGCAGCCACTTCCCAGCTTTGGCCTACGGCCTCCTCAGCCAAGGGCTTTCAACCATGTTCACAGTACTATGAGAGGATTCCCACCCACGGAGCTGGCCTCAAGTCACTCAAAGAGCAGGTCATAAAGGACTTGCCTCTCTTTTACCAGAGGTCACAACTTGCTTGGAAGGTCGGTAGCTTTGCACACGGGGTCCACAGGTGAGTAAGATTATTAACAATTTATGACAATTTCCCCCACCGGCAGCCTTTGCAGGAACCACCGGTGCCAGGTAAAAGACTGTTTCCGGACTCACAAGGCCACCACAGCCTCATTTCTCAAGGAGCGGACTCCATAGAAGCACTCCAGCCTGTTATTACTGTGCCTCGACCCTGTGGTAGCCTCAACTCCTACAGGTTCAGTAAACAGAAACCGCTGTGGTTTGCTGCCACCCACAGAGGGAATGTGCCTGCTTTGGGACTCGCTCGGCTCCCACAGCACACTCCAGGGCTTGGTCTCACCGTCACTGTGTCCCAACTGGGGCCCAGGAACAAAATACAAATGTGGGCACCAAACTATTGGATAAGGCTTTCTCCCTGTTCCTCGGGAGGGACTTCCCCTTCAAGGTCCGTCTGCGGGCCCTCTGTCCCTCGCTCCCCCAGAATCCTGTGTTCACCTCTGACGATGCCGTCTATGCGCTGGCGAATGTTCTAGGTGGAGGAGTTCAGGCGCAGCGGTTCCTCCACTGTCTGGTGGTGACGTCAGAGCCCTCCGGGGAAGAAGCTTCTCTGGTTGACTTTTGCTCTTCTGGCACATCACAGCTTTACAAGTTCCCGAGGCAGCCTGCAGGGGCTGGAGGCCACATTTTCACTAGCGAACAGCAAGTGTGGCATTCTTACTTTTATTAGGGGTCTCCTTGCTTAACAAGATCTCCAGGAGTTCTGGACGGCTGAATGCCTGATGTATGCCTGCTTGGACTTGGTGTTCTAATAAGCGCACAGACTGCCCTCTCCAGGCATCAAAGGTGAGCATGGATCGTGTGGACCAGCTTGTTGGTGCAGTAGGTCCATGCTTCCGGGCTTGCACGCCCGACTCTCACTATGCTCTGGACACAGATAACTGTTAACAATAGCAATAAAAGAGTTCTACCAGTAGCTTTTACCTAATGTATTTACCACTCGCTTATAACCCCATAGAAACCTGTAAATAAGAGATGTGGAGGAGTGAGGAGA
Source organism: Psammomys obesus (assembly GCF_907164565.1). NCBI lineage: Eukaryota > Metazoa > Chordata > Mammalia > Rodentia > Muridae > Psammomys > Psammomys obesus. Next base: position 3,309,049 of record NW_026596155.1, read on the forward strand.
ACACAGGGAATATGAGAAAGAATGATATGAAAGGACATGAAGGAAGAGAGAGAGGAAAAGGGGCGAAGGAGGGAAGGTTTCTTTATGTATTGTACTCTGCTTGTGTCTCACCAGGATCTGGTCTTTATACCTAGGTTTGGATGACCTAAAGAATACGCCAGGAGACTCAGAAAAAATGGAGATGAAAGCTGAGAACCTGGCTCACCCCAGCCCGAATGGCAGTCATCACAACAAAACAACAACAACAACAAAAATAACAAATTCCGCAAAGATGAGCACAAAGATGAGCCCCTACGGCCTGAGGATGAGGACATAAATGATATCCGCCCCTGGAAATCAGCTTGGATAATCACCAAAAACTGAAAGCACATTTGCCATGTGGCCTAGACATTCCACGGCTTGGTATTTATCCAAAAGCCTCCAAGTCAACACATCATGTAGACACTCGCAATTCAGTACTTCTGCAGAACTATTCCCACGGCAAACAACTTAGCCGTCCAGTCATGGAGGGATGAAAACAGCAGAGTTTATATACACAAAGGGATTTTCATAGCCTTAAAGGAACATGAAGCCGGTCATTTGCAGAAAGACTGATACAGCTGCAGATAATCGTATTAAGAAAATTAAGTCAGTCTCAAAAAAATACATATTGCATTTTCTCTCATTTATGGACCTAGACATTACATAGACTGTAGACTGTATATTATGTGTATGCATGCATATGTGTGTACATGAAAATTGCCTTAGATGACTATATAATAATAATAATAATGAGGAAGAGGCACGGTCAAAACAAAATAAAAAGAGAACTAACTCTATGACTGAATTTGGGGCTTTAGTGTATGGCATTTGAAAGGGAGTGCACTCTGCAGTTCAGTGATGTTGATACTGCCTTTTCCCCCACGTCACCCTCAAGGCTTATGAAGTTCATGTATCTATCCCAGGACCATGGATCATCTATTGAGGAAGTAGCAAGCCGGGATCTGAATTTGTTTGCCGAGACTTACTCCATGGACCCAACGCTCTTCCGCTATATTACTATTTTAGTTCTCTGTGTTACTTAATGATCCTTTCGTTTACCCAACAAACACTTACAAGGTGCCTGCTGTAAAAATGGGAAATGCAAAGGTGAGCTATGTGAAATAGATCCCCACTTCCTTGTGACGTGTTTCAGAGGGGACACAGACAGTAAGCCAGTAGGTGCAGAGCAGTTGCCAATTGCACTGTATACTTACGGAGCTTGTAGGACCTTCCTACAGGACGAGACCTTTGAGCATAGACTTGAAGACAAGGGAGAACAGAACAGATATGAAACTCTTAAGAAAAAAAAATGTTCTAGAATGTCTAAGGATAAGCAAGAGATGAGTGGGGCCCAGAGACTGTGACTGGGTGAAGGAGGCAGGATGGTGAGCAAGGTACAAGCTGGACTGTGGTTTCCTTGTTGGGGCGGGGGTGTGGGGGCGGCTTGGGCTTTCCAGGGCCCTGAAAGGGCTTTGGGGTTTTGGCGATAGGATCCAGTGATAACTTTAAAGCTGGCTCTGGCTCTTCACGGAGGCTTAACTCTAAAGTAAATAGATTCAGTGTCCTTTTCATCTAAGAGTGATGTTCCCACAGCCAATCTAAGTCAGTGTTGGGGGAGGGGGAAGAGAAGTCACTTTATCTGAGCATAGATTATTGATGGGTCTAGATGTGATTATTAAGGGAAAGAGAAGAAACAAAAATGGTGTCTTGCTTTTTGGTTTTGCTAACAGTGCATGCAGTTGGTTCATGTCCTGGAGCTGAAATTTAGAGTGACTGGCCTTGCTGTCACATCTGAACACGCCTTTCTACTTCTGTACATGTGGTTCTAAACAAATCTTCCTGCCTCCCCCAAGAATCCGCCCAAGCCTCACTCCTCCAGCTGCACACACTCATGTACCCAACACATATACACACACACACCTGCACACAGGCACACACACATACACACACACACACACACTCACACTGTCACGCACAATTAAACACACTCGTTTTCACAATGCGCGCACACACACACGCACAGTTAATCCTTTCTAATTCCATTTATGAGAATCTCCTCAAATGACTTAGGTCAGAATATCCACTCTGGGAAGTCTAGGGGTTGCTCTCTGTAGCTCCCTCATTTTATAGACAGAAAACTGAGAAGAAGAAAAAAAAAACCCAAGAGAGAAACAGGCTTATTCAATGTCACCCAGGTATCACAAAACATCCAGGAATTTAGTGCCAATCTCCTGATGCCCATACAAACCTCCTTCTGCTTAATTCCAGCCGGCTTCTAAAGTCCCCTGGCCTCCATCACTTCTTTTCTTCCACAGTAGCTTCATGATGAAGTGGTTGGTCCTCCCCTTGTCTCCTCTGCACCTACTTTGCCTTTCTAGAAAAGGTCAAAGACTGTGTCATCCTCTGGCATGACACACAGCGCTGACTATATTAGCTGGGCGATTCAATACACTTAGGGGACGCTGATTGATTATGCTCTAGCCCCACATTTGCATAACGAATCTCTCATATTTTTAAGACTGCAGAGTCTCCATCTACATAGCAGTCAGGCGCATCCGGTTCTGGTCTGCTCTCACGCAAAAGCAAACCCCTGCCCGTTCTGCATCTCTCTTATTATCAGTGCTCCTGCCATATCTGCTCAGTCCATCATAAAGGAAATTGCAGTGTCTGTGTTCTCTGCTTTCCTTTCCCATCCGTGCTCAAACCAGGCTAGACTAAGATCCAAGACTCTGTCTGCTTGTTGCTAAGTCCGAGACATCTCATTAGTGATCGATGACCTAATCCTTTTAATATGCCTTCCAAGAAGACTTCCTCATTACACTCTCCCTCAGGAACAAGAGGTAACGTACGTGGGGAGGGGAGAGAAGTCTACCAAAGTCTCTGAAAACCCGCTTGGGGTTTAGGAACAAGCGCGATTCGGAAGAAATGGTGGAGTGAACACAGTGTGCATCCGTGTCACACCCGCGACTCCCTCTCCTCGTGTTTTTCATCTGTTGCCGTGTGACACTTCGCTGCGTTTTGTTTCCTCCTAGACGCATGTGGCAGAGAAGCATGCCATCTCTGGACTTCCCAGTAGCGCCACGAAGGAGGAAGCCCTGCTCCTATCGCCTTACTTCCATTCCAGTAGTCATTCTCCGTCCGGATTACTGCCTCTGAACAAGGCCTTAGGTCAGTCTCTTCTCGTCATTACGCATTTCCTGGATATCCCTGACCTTTAGCACCCCATAGAAAGTGGCAATCCAGACTCACTTTACCCCATATTTTAATAACATTTTAACAAGGCAAGTATCTCAACAGCGGGGTTCTTAAGGCTCACCAGGAAAGGGGCTAAGATATCTAAGTTAAAGGTCAGGTTAACCCCAACAAAGCTTGGTTCTTTTTATAAGTTACAATGTTGGGATAAAAAGTTTAATCTCTCCAAGCCTGTTTTCTTCCCCACTATTTAGGGATTAAAAGTGTCTCCCCATCCACTTGTTAGGATTAAAGAGCCCTTAGGGATAAGGTCTGGTAGAGTGCAAAGCACTCAAGAATTACCCGTGGCTCTTGGCATTCCTGGTGTTATTGTTAGAGAGCATTAGCGTGTTTCTAGGACTTAAAGTAGTGATGACGGAACTAGGACAAGAGTCCTTTTAGTGTCTTTCTAATTTAGAGGTGGAAACAAAAGAAACTCTGGGAAACCATTGGAAGCTGACGTGCCCCCATGGGTGGCATGACCAAAAGGCCAGTGGAGCGGCAATCCCATAATTTCAGGGTAGACTATGTCCAGGAGCGTTACTCGGAAACGTCATCCAGCCGACAAAAGTAAGCAGGCGCTCCTGAGAAGAGGGTTGAAGTCTGGTCACTAGGCAGGGTTTTGAACAGCAAATACAGATGACAGTCATATTTACGGTCAATTTACCAGAATCAGGTATCAGATGACCTCTGACACCAGCCATCGCTTACTAAAGAGCTAATTAGCTGTAAAAATGAGGTGACAAGTCAATTGTATCCACACAAAGGACGAATTTGTCATGTGGGAATCTGCTGGTAGTTACAGCTTCTGGGTGGCTTCTGGGCCCACAAAGAGAGCTGAGTTAGGGGAAGAAAGAGGGAGGGAGGGATGAGCACTTAGAAAGCCAGGGAGGGTTTACTTCCCAGGGGCGGGTGAGTGCACAGAGCCACTGCTGGCCCAGGAACTCCAGGCTTTAGCACCAGCTGCTGAAGAAATGAAGAACCCCCAGAAAGCAGAAGGAACTGGCTTTCCCAGGGAACTAATGAAAATGTGAGTAGCCACTCTTTCCCCAGCAGAACTAAATTTCGTTTGCATCGTTCATCCCTGAGTCTTAAGCAGTGTATTCACTGAAACTGCAAGAAACCTAAGGAGGAAAGAGAGAGAGAAAAAAAAATCTGATTTTTTTTTCCTAAATTATCGGTGTTAGGACTCTGCGGTGTAGTTCTTTCTTACATTAGTGAGGAAAGCTATAGTCAAAAGGAATGCGCAATTCAAAGTCTTCATTGATATTACATTTTACCCCTAAAACTGTTTCTTTGTGTTATTCACCAATTCCAAGTCCTCTAACTCTCACCCATTATTCCTTATTTGATGACCTAAGATCATTGTCTCTTATACATTGTGAAAAAATGCTAAAATTTTCTCACCCGTGCTAGCTAGGAATGCCCAGTGTTGCCTGCCATTCCCAAAACTACCCTGTGTGTCATCTGTTATGAAACCTGTGCCTCACCATGAAGTAATCGCTAAGCATGGATCAATGTTCTGACAGAGACCCACTCGAAGACAGCGGGGTCCTATTCGTTCATAAAACCTACATAACCTTCACCGACTGGGCAAAGAAGAAAGGATGAAGAGGTAGAGGAGATATGCTCCCTACCCCATTGTAGCAACGTGACAAGAAAGTTCTTCCCTCATATCCCTGGTGTCAGCTAAAATTAGGCTGTGACAGTGCACGGGATCATAATGAACTCTTATGGTTAGCATGGGTACACACAGAATGCCTTAGTACCTACCAGACGAGTGCTCCTGTGTTCCTAGGAGGCTTTACACAGAAGGAGCCACTGGCATATACTAGAAGGCAACTGCCTCTCAGAAGTCCCGGCTTCAAAAGAAAGGTAACGAATGGTTTCCTTCCCACAGTCTAAGACAGCGGTTCTCAAGCTATGGGTTGCAGCCCCTTGGAGGGTCACATTCAGATATCCTGCATATCAGATGTTTACGTTATGATTTGTAACAGCAGCAGAATTACAGTTATGAAGTAGCGGAGAAATAACTGTATGGCTGGGGGTCAGCACAACACGAGGGACTGGGATTGCAGCATCAGGAAGGTCGAGAATCACTGCTGGAAGACATTCCAGTCTCCTCAGAATGCTGACTTAGGGTAGAAACCAGAAGGGGGGGGGGAAGAGCCAGGATGGAGCAGGGCTGCAATGGTTCAAACAAAGTAATGAAAAAATGTTTATGCATTCCCCAAAGTCATAATTAGGCATATTGAGTGACAACGTACAAAAAATAAGCCAAATTGTTCACTTGTTTGCCATCCAGAAGCCATCCAGAGCTCCAGCTCTTGATCTGGTCACACCTTCCCCTGAAACCAAATGTTGAAAAACTTTAAGGCATCGTCATCTGAAATTTCTGTTAATATAAAAAAAAAAGCTTTTCCATTTGCACATTCACTATCTACTACAGAATCACACACACACACACACACACACACACACACACACACACACACACACTACCACCACCACCGACAACACCACCATCTGGTAACAGTTACCCCTTCTAATTTAAGATCTAGTGAGTTGTCTTCCGCACTTCCTTAAAGTAACTGTTTCTCCTCTTCTCCTGGGCCTCTTTCTATGTTCTTTGCCTCTACCCACATTTGTTCCCAGTTAGATACACACATTTTAACACTTAGAAGCCGAGATCTACACATGAAAGAAAACATACTTTTATCTTTCTGAGCCTGGATTACCTCACTTAGTATAGCATCTGCCAGATCCATCTATTTTCCTGCAAATTTTTCTTTATTGCTGAATAAAATTCCATTGTGTGCATGTGCTGCGTTTAATTATTCATCTGGTGGTGGACATCTAGGCTGATTTTGTCTCCTTGCTTTGTGAAAAAAAGCAGACATGAATGTGGGTCTGCAGGTATCTACAGCAGGAATGGAGTTCTTTAGACACGTGCCCAGGAATGGACTAGCTGCGTCATTTGGAAGCTCTATTTTTAGATTTTTGAGAAATGACCACACTAATTTCCACGAGCTACACCAAGGTACACCTCTACCAAAGGCAGATATGGCTTCTTCCCCCAAATCCTCACTAGCACTGTCGTTTGTTTCTTGATGATGGCCATTCTGAATAGGTGGAAACTCAAAGTAGTTCTAACTTACATTTTTCTGATGGCCAGGGATGTTGAACAGCTTTTAAAATACTTATTGGCCATTTGCATACTTTTTTTTTGATAGCTGTATGTTTGGTTCATTGGCCCACTTGTAGGTAAGCAGGTTTTTCTTGTGTGTTTAATTTTGAAGCTATACAAATAGATTGTAGATAGATCGATAAACAGATAGACAGATAGATGATAGATAGGCATACAGACAGATGATAGACAGACAGACAGATGATAGACAGATATAGGTAGTAGATATACATATAGATAAATACATAGATACATAGGTGATATAATTATTAACCCCTTTTCTTAAGTATAGCTGGCAATGTTTTTTTTTTTCATTCTGTAAGCTGTATGCACTCTGCTGAGAGTTTCTTTTGCTGTACAATGGTTTTTAAATTTCACCCAACTTCATTTGTCAATTCCTGGGAGTATTCCCTATGCCACTAAGTTCTATTCAAAAATGTCTCATCTGGACCTATATCCCAAAGTGCTGGGGTTTTTTTTTTAGCAATTTCAATGTTTCCAGCTTTACATTAAGATCTCAGATTCAACTGATTTTATAGAAAGATACAGTACTAATTTCATTTTTCTACAGATGGGCATCAGCTTTACTAGCACTATTGACTGACAAGGCTCTTTTTCTTTTTCTAGGATGTGTGTTTTTATATCACTGTTGTCAAAAATTAGGTGGCCACAGTTATATGGGTTTACCTCTAGATCATCTGTAGTATTCCTTTGGTCTGTCTACATGTCTGCTTTTGTTCCAGTATCATGTTGACTTTGTCACTACTCTTTTGTAGTACAGTTTGAGTATTCTTTCTACTTAGAAAGAATATTGCATTGACCATCTGTGGTCTTGAGGATTTCCAAACAGATCTTAGAATTTATTCTGAATCATGAAGAATACGTTGGAGTTTTTCTGGAGATTACATTGATGTTGTAGATTGCTTTGGGTCACATCCCCATCTTCAAAACATTTATCCTGCCAGTGACAATTTCAACACAAGTCCAGGTCTCTTTGAGCATGGGTCTCTATCAGAGTAGACAGCAATGACTATGAGCTATAGCCAATGAAAACTCTACTGCTGAGGTATGACCCAAGTTATCTGGGAGGTATTGGGCCCACAAACACCATGTCTTCGTTAAGATCTCTACCTAACCCTTTTCCTTGCCACAGCCTCATTCGGCTGAGGGGTGGGAGTAGTATATGATTCTGATCACTGGAGCTCCATAGAGCAGAAGTTCTCACTCAGGCATCATTGCTTGCAGCCCTGACCCCAGTGCAGGCTTGAAGTCCTGGGAGGTTTGTAGAAGCTCTTTCTCTGTGCCTCTGTGGAACCATGAGAATGCACTACTGGGTTATATGCCATAGGATGCTACCTGAAGACTCAACCTAGACAAACCAATAGTCTACATACAGAGAAGATGGAAAGTGAAATGACTACCTGAACTTTCAAAAGTTGGGCATACATGCAACTTCTAGAAGAATCAAAAATAAAGTCAACTCATACACATGGGATTTTTTTTGTTTACTACTCACTAACTACTTTTTATACTAATACTATTTTAGCTCTATTTAAGACAACTCCTTGCACAGTTCACAACTGGCAGAAAAGTAGACATTTCACACATTACATGCCCTGTTAGAATTATAGTCACCAGTGAAATAAGAGCAAACAGTGATTCCAGAGACTTGGGCAATTTAAGGAAAATGAAAGTGCACTTGAACCTCTGTGAAAAGAATCTAAAAATCAGTTCTTCACAGCTCCTCACAGTGGTTGAAAACGGGGCGACATCACAGCGGCAGCACTGGGGTGGGGGGAGAGCTCACCAGTTTTGTTGTAGGGTAAGTTGTTGCTATGGTTACTGCATCTCCCCAAGAGGTCACTGTGGCTTGGAGCCAAGAGCCTTTCATGGAACACTGAATACCCCAGAATGCCAGCCAACCTCACTTAAGCAACCAGGACATAAGCAAAGCAAAATAGACATCAGTAGCTATTACTATTTAACCAGAAAAAAAAAATCTCTTCAAATAACTAATCCCTTTGGGTTCCCTTTAAATAGTAAGGGACTAACGCACCTAAGTTTATTTACTGTCCTCTCAGCGCCCAGTTCACAGGCAGGAGACTTAAGGAGCTGACTAAAGGTTAGTCAGGACCGAAGTTAAGCACTTCCGAGACAATAATTATGAAAACATAATTACATTAAATTGACTCAATGTTTTGGTAATATGGCAAATACTTAAAAATGAATAATACCTTTCCCTTTTCCATCAATCCTTGTTAGCCAAAATGACAAAAAAGAAAGGAAAGAAAGAAAGAAAGAGAGAGAGAGAGAGAGAGAGAGAGAGAGGAAGGAAGGAAGGAAGGAAGGAAGGAAGGAAGGAAGGAAGGAAGGAAGAAAAAGAAAACTTCACTGAAGATGTCTCGACCACACACAAAAAACCTTGATGTCGTGGATTCCCCACCTGAACTAAACTTGACTATACTCAGCCGTTCCTTTGACAGTCTCAATTCTAAAATGTATAAATTTGCCACTAGGTAATCAGAACTTTGAGTCTTTTCTTTCTTTCATATTATTTATTTTTTTCATTCATCTTACAAATTCAATAATATGGTTATTATAAGAAATTTAAATAATGGCATAAAGATACAAAGTAACAATTATGTATAATATCAGCACCCCCCAAAACAGTAACTATGGACAGTCCAATGTTTTGTGTGTTTTTATTATAATATTAGAGTCATGCTGTGGATATCGCATTGTAGTCTGCTGTTTTTTCATGTAAAAATATACTCTAAGCTTTTTGATGAAGTCAAATATTATTTTACCATGTCATTCTTAAAACTATATTTCAGAACATGAGCACATAATTATTAAAATAGGCACCTATTATAACACATGTGGGTTGTTTTTGATATTTTATTATTATAAATTCTGTCCTAAAAAGGCATATTGTTATGGATTTGTATTTCTTATATTTTTTGGTTGTGAGCCTAGCCTTTAATGGCTGAGCCATTTCTCCAGCTTTGTATTTCTTTTTAATACATTTTTAGGAGTTAAAATGCAAATTTAAAGGAAATAAAACCAACAACACTGTAGATTGCCAGGTAAGACTCACCCACATGCCATCAGTCATAACTTCTGTGTTCTCACCAACAATTATCATCACTATTTTTGAAATTTTTCTGAATTGATAGCCAGTTAGGCAACTTTCTGTCTTCCTTTCATCCAACTGCTAGAACCTGGTTTGTTTCCTTTATTTGTCTTTTGGATTTTATGCTTCTAATTATCTAGTGCTAGGTTATCTGATTCCTAATGTGTTGTAAGTACACAAACTTAGCATCTTGTTTCATATTTTTCTTTTGCTTGTTCTTTCTGTGCAATCTGTGATGGATTTCCTAATAGAAAAGAATAAAAGATTGCTCTATAATAAAATGGTTAAAACAAAAACCAGGCAAAGCTACAACTTGTTACTCTAAGAGCATTTACCAATAGCTTTAATTTTGGCCTAAAAATCTTTAAGACCTTTTGTCAAAACAATTAAATTATTCTTAATTTGTTGAAGAAATTTTAGGAATATGTATTTACTGGGTGGGTCCTTCTTACCCTCTGAAATATGAAATTTTATATGCTAGTAATGTATGTTTTGCACTACATTTAGAGGTTTTTGCAGTTATTCTGCAAAATTAATTTACTTTTATTAACTCTTGGAAGATTTGCTACATCACACATTGTACTTTGGTCTCTTTGTCACCTTCTCCAATTCCTCCCAGATACATTCTCTATTCTGTACCGACCTAACTCTATGTTCTCATTTTTTTTTAAACTTATCCACCCCAGTGAGTGCTGGCTATATAATCTTGGGTTTGTAGGCATCACTGGAGTTTGTCCTATCTACCAGAGGCTATCCTCTTAAAACTAACTCTTCCTCTCTTGAAAGCTATCAGTTACCAATGGATCCTCCACTAAGAATGAGATTTCAAGTTCTCCCCTCACTCTCACTCCTGCTCTGTGCTGGGATTTTGCCTGGCTTGAGCTTGAACCATTTTATGGAGCACGCCATAATCCAAGCAAAAGGTGGTTGGTTATGCCCATGACATTGGTGCCGCTATTGCGGTGGCAGCTGTACCTTACCAGACCAGTCATCATTGCAGCACAGAAGGTTCACAGCTAGGTAATGATGGCGATTGCTCTTCTTCTCCGGCAGCGTTGAGAGCACTTTCCAGTACTATGAAAGCTACTAAGGATGAAGCTCCCAAGTCAAATCCACCTTGAGTTCCACCTACATTATGTCTCAACAATGTAGTTTTATAAGTGCAGAGGAGAGGAGGGTATATAGGGAGGCATAATTCATGCTAAGGACCTTCTGGAAAGGTCATATTAAAACTAATGCAGATGATTTCTACAATACAAACACACACATACATATAACACGTTCAAACGGTCTTACTATGTAACAGGGCAACCAGACACCATAGGATAAATATAAAAAGCCCCTAGGAAGAGATTAACTGTGTTTGAAGGTATGGCCTGTAAGGGTCCACAGACTCCAAAATATTGTAAGGTTTTATTCTTGGTTACCCTTCAGACCTTGACTGTAAGACCTTATTATTAAAGAAGTTGAAATTAACTTATTTGTTGTTGACTTGGAGGAAAATGATCAATTCCAGGTTTCCCCTGCTGAAAACACAAATTCAGAAAAAGTGATTCATCACCAGAAAAAAAGCTACACATTATTCTCAGCACCCCTCCCACACCCAGGAAGATTTGCCAGTGTGCAGAGTATTCTGAAGGCTATCTGACAGGTATCTACAAGTAGCTGAGCAGCAAGTCAGCCCAAGAGAAGTATTTGCATCATTAGACAATGCAAGCGAGTTTCCCTTACCTTTTCTCCAACGCTCCAGAAACCTTCACGTTATTTTTATGATATGACTCTTCTCTGCCACACACAAAAAAGACAGCAAGTTGTATAGCTGGTGTTTAGGTTTAAAATAGAATTGGTGAAGTACAAAAAGAAGCCCCGCTCCTTGAAAGCTAACGAAAGCCAAGTAAAGGATGCTTTGTGAGAAGCTGTTAGAAGCAGAGGAAGCCGTGAAAAGTGGTGAGCAAAGTTGTAACAATACTTCATTTGTGTAAATTTAAAGGGCACAACAAAAACAAAGATGAGATCTCTCTCTGTTTAAAATTCTCTTTGTTCTGCTAGTTCACAGAGCGGAGCATCCTCCCTGGTAGGTTACAACACTTGGCTACTGTTTCCCTGAACCTTAGATAGGCGTCTCCCTGGTGGCCTCAAAGACTAAAAAGGAATGGGAACAAAAGAGGGCTAAATCACCAACTGTATCCATGTCTCACAAGTGTTTATTTACCTCTTCCTTATCATGATTTATATCCATGCTAACCACCAACAGCATTAGGAAAGCAAGAGTTTAATTAATATCCTGTAAAAAAATATATACTTTATGACAGATGTGATTATGAAATAACATTAAAATTTTCTCTAGTAATCATTTCAGAGGTAAATCTTAGGATTTATGCTATTATTAATGTGCTGCCCTATAAGTCATTCTTAGAGTTGACTTTTTATCCACTTTAATCCTATGCCTACACATCATCTAAAACTTTTTCATTTCTTGTAAAGTCCACTTTGAAGCAGAAAGGGGCAGTAAGGACTTGAGATGGTCACTGAGATGCAATTGTTAGTCTTAGTTGGGAATGGTCAACTAACAGAAGTAGAAAATCAGAATTGTTGCTGAGGTCATTACAAACAGGGAAGAAAGTCCCTCACGGCCTCAGAGAAGGCAGCGGTTCCCAGAGTGCTCTCGTGGGAGCTGTAGCCCTCATTGCCCCTCCAGCATGACTGCTGGCGGGAAAACCAAATGGGCTGGCCTCTCAGGAAGCTGAAGCCTGCCTCAGCAGTCTCTGCCACGAGAGAAAAAGAAAGGAGGGTATTTCTCCAAATGCAGGTGTATTCCTCAGAGAGGGCAGACAGAGATAGGGTGCATTTATCTAAACTGTCTAAACTTTGTTTCTCGAACGTGTAAGGTTTTATGGACGGTGAGCTCGTGTTTTCCTTTTGCTGTGGGGCTTTCAGAGAATTTTTCTACATAGAGGTAAAGTCTGTGGCATTTTTCACATTGCAATTCACAGTTGCTTGGCTGCTTATTGAAAGCAGATCCTCTTGAATGGGAGCTCCAAGACCCACCACAGACTCTGGCAGCCCTATGAACTAGGAGCACAGATTCTTCTGGGCCCCAGTGAACAGCAGGGGATGGTGATGAGACTAGGCTGCAGCCATAAAGAACCAACTTCTCTTAGCAGGTGCTGTATGTCCCAACATCTGCTGGCCATGTAAAATAGTGTGTTGTAGATGGATGGTGTGCAGATGTCGAGATGCTGTTCATATCAAAGGTTAGAAGATAGACAATAGATAGGTAGAAGATAGAGATGATAGATAGGTGATAGAGATAGATAGACAGACATATAGATAGATAGATAGATAGATAGATAGATAGATAGATAGATAGATAGATAGATAGATAGATGATAGATGAATGGATAGATAGATGATACATACATATACAATAGATAAATAGAAGAATGGATAGATGATACAGATGACAGAAAATAGGTAGATAAATGGATGATAGCTATAAATGATAGATGAAAAATAGAGAGATAGATGGATGATAAGTAGATGATAGACACTAGATAGATAAATAGATGGAGGAGAAGTAGATGACAGATATTTGATTTATAGAGGATTGGTTGATAGATTAATAGAGAGATAGGTGATATAAATATGATAGAAGATAAAGAATAAATAGATGGATGATAGGTAGATAGATTATAGATAGTTGATTGATAGATGATAGAATGATTGATGATAAATGTTGATAGACAGATGATAGATAAATACATAGATGTATAAATAAATGATAAATGATGATAGATTATAGATAGATGATTGATAGATTAGAGACAGATGGCAGAGTACATGTGTGTATGTGTGTAACTGTGTTAAACAAATCTAGTTGTATTTTTAAGCAAATATAGTCAGATGAAAAGTGTTTTCTTATATTTATTCTTAACAAAACACCCAGAAGCAATACAGTATAATATTTTAAACAAAAGTCTCTCTTCATTTAACTCAGCATTCCCTTTAAAATCAATAAAAATTATCTGTTGATCATAAACTCAGTATAAAAACAAACTACTATTACCAATCCAGCCAGTCCTAAAAAGACAACAATGGCGAAAGCCCATAGTTAGTTGCTCACAGGGGCAGTACTGCATCAGCTAAGGACCCAGACCTCAAGGTCAGTAAGATCTGGGTTTGTATCCCCAGCTGGGTAGTTACCAGGTTCATTAACTTCTCCGGGATCCCATTTCTCTCTTTTATAAAAAAGGAATAAAAATACTTTCCTCAACAACTGTGATCAGATTAAAAGAAATAAATATTAAAATGACACTAAAGTACATAGAATAGCACCCAAAACAAAATAAACCTCCAATTATTTGATAAATTATTGCTGCTTTTTCTACCACTACTACCGGTTATTTATGCGCAAGTTTATCCCAAAACAGATTCAAAGTGGCTGTTAAAGATGAACAAAACATGAAGAAAATAACACAAATGGAAAGTAGATGAGACGATAAGACTATTTTAACTTGGTAGGTCCATCAGATTAAAATTTGTGTTTCTTCCTCATGAAATACTCATCAACTATACAGCAGCTAAAAGCAAAGGCAGCTTAACAACAGTGAAAGGGCTCTTGGGAAGGCTAAAACTTCATTCTTATTTTACCTCAGGTCACAGACTCCTGCCCACACTCCCATGAAAATACCAGTTATCAGGGAAAAGGTCACTATAAACTTTAGTGTCTGGGGCACAAGAACGAAGAAAGAGAATAATATGGCATTAGTTGCCTGTGTAAGAGACCTCTACAAACTCCTCCGTCACTTTGCATAGCACCCTTTCTGCCCTCCACTGATCCTCATACTAAGCAGGGTGCATAACACCACTCTGTCACTTAGTGAGAACTCAAACAGTAAGATCCCACTGGAAACAGCATTGTACAAAAATTATGCCACACCACCTTCCATGTCAGATCACCGGGGAAGGGAGGCATTTGGGCATGCAAATTCACTCAAGTCTACTTCTGAATATTAATTAGGTACCATACTACCCCTCACATAATTATTTTGGCCATAAATTTGGAGTCATTACCCAGCAATGCTGTAGAATTAGCATTTTAAATACTTGTTGGAGATAAGAATTCGATAGATAGATAGATAGATAGATAGATAGATAGATAGATAGATAGACAGACAGATAAACAAAAACGGTTTTGGCCACCAGTTGAGACAGCGCTTAAGTTCCGATGCAGTGTGTTCATCCAGAGAATGAGAAAAAGACAGTGAAATGTCTGTGGTTCCCTGCAACCATTGTTGAACGATGTCCTAGACTGCTATTACACATCAGTGAGAAACAGTTCAACTCTGTGATGAAATAAGAACAGCTTATGAGCATAAGGAACAAAGACTACGGTCAAAAATGGGGCTGGCTGATATTCGCCCTTCCTGCCATCTATCAAACGAACATTGCTGCACTTAAAACCATGCAGTTGTGCAGAATTTCTGTAGAAAGCCAGTGAATTACTCCTAGTCTGTAGACCTTGGCACACTTTGAAGCACCGTGCTCCCCACAAACCAGTCCAGGTGAGTCCTGACCAGGTGCTCCGCCAAGAGTCCTGTGATTACTGAGTCCAGGAACTCGCTTGTGAAATTACGGAAGGCAGTTTCCAGTGGCAAACTAGCTTTCTCGGGCAGAGCGAAGAGTGTTGCGGTGCATTCATCTGGCAACTGAAGCAAAGACGGAGAGAAATGTAGACTGTTCGGGCAGAACAGTCATGAAGCGCCAGCAAGATGGATCACTACCATCCATCCCGGTCTGGTCCAGCCTGACAATGGCGGTGCCTAAAATCACCAACAGCAGGGGTTTCTGCTCCTCCTCCAGATAGAGAGCAACTGCAAGACCACCACAGAAACTAGTCATGGCCTAAGTTCAGCCTGGTAGCCGTTCCCCAAATCCCTAACTATCACCAAACACTGGAGGCAAAATTTTTGGCCCTTTTCTCAAAGTGTAGACTGGACAGCCTCAGTGAACATGGATTTTTTAAAATATTTTTTTTTCCCCAGAAACTAGGCAGGAAACATCAGGTGCCATGGAAGGGCTTGAATGAAAATGCAATCTTCCTTCAAAATAATCATTGCAGTAATTCTATTTATTTATTTTACAAAATAGCTATAAGATACTTTGGGAAGATACCAGGGTTAAATATTTTATGATTTCATTACATGTAAAATATCCAGAGTAAACCCAGTGAAAGAGAAAATTAGCGCTATGTTATGGGCTGGGGCAAGAAAGAAGAGGGGAAAGGTGGGAACCGGTCTGTGATAAATAGTTGCCAGGATTCCACATCATTGTGACAGTTAAGTGCCGGTGAGTCATACACTTTAAAATGGTTAATTTTGTTCTATGGATTTTATCTCAATTAAAAATTTGGTGGGGTTTTAATATGATCTAGATATTAGATAGTTTTGTAGTATTATTAATTTCTAAGATGAGACAATGGTCTTGCGTCAGGTAGGAGAATAACATCTTTATGTTCTTTTCAAAGTTGAACGCTGAAGTATTTAGGGATAAAGAATCATGATAGCTACAACATTTTCTAATATTTTAGTAAAATAACTTGTTTGTATGCAGAAAGTAAAGCAACATGGCAAAAAAAATTATGTTTGTTGAATCTGAATGAAAGGTAAAGGACTGTTTATTGTGGTATTTTTCAGTATTTCATTGTGTTCAGTTTTTACCAAACATTGGGACAAAACATTTTAATGATCATCTAAAATTATAAATAAACTTCACTGCTCATATAATTAATTAATTAATTCAAAAATTTGACAAGTACCTTCTGGATGCCAGGTGCTATACTAGGATATATCAATGCACAAAAAGGTACAATATGACCTTGTTAATCCAGGCTAGCGTGGGTAGCCATAAATAACCAATCAGCACAGCATAAGTTATGCTTTGGAGATGCAAGATGCCAGGGACCCAAAGTCTGACATCTACAGGATCTTAGTCTGTGAGAAAGAAACTCATTGTGTGGTGGTCTGAAGGTACCATGTGGAACAAACGGCTGCCCGTAGCACCAATGAATGGAAACAGGTAGCAGCATTTACAAATGGCCATCCAGCCTCTCAGGGGCACTGCCACTCAATCAAGTTCAGCCAGCAGGAAGCCAGTCCAGAAGGAGAAAACTCAGAAAGCAAGGAGGCCAGTTCACTGCGCATTCCCGTCTTGCCTTTGAAAGTGGCTGCCTTTCCTAAAGACTGGGAAGACTCCCCAGCCAAAACCGTATTAGAAAAACATGAGGCACTGGAAAAACTCCTGTGCTGGGTGAGCGACCACAGTCGTGACCACCAGCCAGGCGTAGATCTCTATGAGTGAGTACTCATGCCGTCTAGAGCCTCCCCGCTGAGCATAGTTTTCATTTTCTTCTGAATACGAATGGAAAGAGGCACAGACACAGACTGAGTACAGTACCTGGCATCCAGAAAGCACTTGTCTGTGACAAGTAATTCCTGGAGCTGTAAGCCCTTGGTCTACTCCAAGCTGAACTGATTGTCTTTCTAGAACTATGTAAACAAAATCACTTGGCAGAAGGATGAGCTGAGCGAGTCGCCATTGGGCTTTGTTTGCCTCAGCTGCTATAGCACGACTCTTGCTGACTCAGATTGGAGAATGGAAGATGGCATTTCCGATTTCTGTTTCCATGATCTTTACAATCATAGAGGATGAAGACAGCTGGGAGGAGATTTGCTGGGAATGACTACTCAGAAAACTTGAAATTAATATAATCTTGGCCTTAAAAAATAAATAAATCAGGCTACACAACTTCTTAGTGACCGTCTCCCCAAGGGTCAGTAGCTTTCCCTGCTCGTGGATCTGGAGAGAAATACAGTCTGGGGACAGGTCCAGCACTGTGTTAAGCACTGTGGTAACTCTGAATGGCTTTCCCCAAAAGTCCTCAGTAGCCTCTTGTGCCCAGAGAGATGTCAGGCCATCAACAAAGCCCTGGGCTGCCACTTCTCATACAAAAAGAAGAAATCGCATTGAAGAAAAAACTCATCTCTCCTTTTCTTATCTTGAAACATATCTCTGGCTGTTATGTTATCCTATTCGGAGGCCTGAGAAGAAGCCTGCCTGCTCATTCGCAGCTCTGGCGCTTTGAAGTGCCATTGATATTCCAAACTCGGGGAGCCTCCCATATCATAAAGGAATCTTCCACCCGCCCCCAGCCACACTACAAATAAACTTGCTTCAACAAACCTGCAAGCCCGCCCTGCGCCCTGGTGCCCCATCGCCAGCCAGCCTCTGAGAAAGGAGCCAGGGCAGCCTAAGCTCCGCAGAGAAAATAACTTCCTCAGCATGAAGCCTGGAGCAAGAAAAACAGTGAGCTATTTAAACCCCGCCATTTCTCTTTAAAGACTTGGGTGTTCTTCAGAAAGAGAACTTTCCTCCCGCCTCACAAGGGTCCAAAGTGTTACTCATTTTATTTACAGAGCTTTGAAGTGTGCCTCCAAAGTTTGAGTTCAGCTCCAAGGAATGTGAGGGTCAAAGCATTTTCCCTTTCTGATGAAGGGAGGCTGCGAACTTAATACCACAATTTATTCAAAACAAGGAAATGTACTAGGGCACGCTCCGCTATTAATGCACAACTGTAGACACTTGGAACCGTATCACACTCCAAAGACTTTGTTCAGTTTGGATAACGGTGGCCATACATTTACCAAGCCTTCTGGTTAATCCGTTCCTACCAGACCCAGCACCTGTAAAATGCAAGACACTTTGCATCTAACAGTAGGGACTGACTGGATTTCTTTAAACAGTGCTAAAGTCATCGTCTTCTGGGAGTAAAATAATTAAAAGTACATCCCTATAGTATTTTATGAAAACGGGAGGTTAAATAGCGCAGCTGGGCATGTGGCTTTTTCTGGGACGCTTCCAGTTGACCTCTCTTTGTAAAAGTGGCCTTTTTGGCTTTATTATCTTAACAAGAACCCCCATTTATATAGCTGCTTTCTTTATGGAGCTTGAAGGGCTCTGTTGACCTTGGAATGTCCTTCGCTCATGGGAGGATGCTCTCCCTAGCCCACAGAGCTGGCTAGACATTTACAGGCTGGGGACCAAAACATTCAGCTGTGAGCTAAAGTTAGTGCTGAGTGTGCTTTCCAAGCCAATCTCACAGCTGGGATGAAGGGAGTCCCGGAGTCTGTGGAACATGATAGCATCCATGCACATTTGAAAGGGCTACAAGGAGTCAGTCCAGCATTCTGGGTCTTCGTCAGATCCGTACTCTCTCTTGCTGGCCAGAACCCTTGAGAGCATAGCTAGAATCCCTGTGGCCTCTGCATCCCCTCCTGTAAAATGGGATTACTAGCTCTCCCACGGGCATCTACCTGTTTTTAGGCAACCCTCTATTACCCTCGTATGCATGCATAGCTGCCCTCTCTGTTCCTTTGTGCGTAGCTGGGTTTTGCATGTTTAGTGGATTAAACACAGGATGACCTGACACTGTGCTTGTGGATTTGTTTGTATTATGTTATTTAATTCCTACCTTAACCAAGGAGAGCCCATATGCTTCCTAGCAGACACAGACAAAGGCATTTAGGAAACCCTGGGGAGTAGTTCCTCAGCTGAGGCAACTGAAGTTCAAGGCAGGCTTCTGTGTTCAAGGCAGCTTTTCTGTGACTGCCTCAGACCTCATGATAAACATCAGCTGTCCTGTGATGCACAAAGAAGATGTAGTGGAAAACGCACCTCGTGATGGTTGGATTTCTCTAGCTGTTTTTAATGAAGCTAACGCACCTTAGGTGCGCCCTACTGTACCACGTCACATTCACAACGGTCTCACAGCGCAGCATGGGGCCCTCGGGGCTTCCTCAAGGAGGCTATCTTCTTTCGGCTCTGCCCGGTTTCTTGACAGTCCGTACTCGGTGCTGAGCCTGAACTCTAGCCTCCCACTGCCTGGTATCCCGGTTTTGAATGTGATATTCCCACAGGAGAGCAGAGAATACTCCTAGTTTTGTTTTGTTTTGTTTTAAACTGGATTCTGTAAACCTCCAGGAATAAACAAGATATTGCCAGTGGATGAGTGGCCATGGAGCTATGAGGGTATTGGTTTCCAGGTCCTCAGTTTCTTGTTGGTTGTTTCACAGAGAGGGGCAGAAAGACCCTCTCCTATCTTGGTGTATTCCTCTTTCTTAAACTCATTTTGCCCACAGTTGCTGAGAGTTTCTTGGAAAGAAACAAAGCCTCTTTTTCTCACCTCCTTTTTTATTTCTCCCTTGTGATAAAATAAATAAATGTAATACATTTTTCTCAGCAGAGCCCAAAGATATAAAGACTTCCAGGCCAGCAAACAATCGGAAACTCTGTCACTGCTGTCGAAGACTTCCCAGCCACTTTCAAGGACAACTTAATTGAACTGTCAGTTAATAGATCACTTAAAATCATTCTTGATTGCAAGTTGGGATGGACATCAAGATTTCAGACAATTGAGAAGTGTTACTAGGATAAAACTTATTCCTCCCGTTTTACTTACTGAACTTTTTTTTTCATCTATGAAGAGAGATGATACAGTTCTCTCTCGCTCTAACAATCTTGAGATATTCACAGCTCCACTGGCCTATAATTTAATTGAATTAATAAAATAAATGTCTCAGACATTAAATAGAAACACATTTTAATAGAAGTTCCTGTTTTAAAAGGATTTATGTATCAAAATGTGTTTATGCATATTATTTTGACCAATTGCGTGCTAGAAAAAGTCATGAAAGTGACTCAATTCTATTTTAAGATTTATAGCTTGTAGCTAGACACAAATTTCAATTAAATGTCAACATATATACATATTTTTAAGCAGCGGATTATGATATGGCAATCTACAAAAAAAAAAACCTTCAAAGCTTAAATGTACTACATAAAGATAAAATTCCTTGGGGAAAATGGAATGGAAAAATGATTTCAAAAGAAAAATAAATGAATGCTGTTAAGTGTCCCACTTGTTAAGAAAGTTTGTTGGTAGGCTTTTAAATAGGTGACAGCTGAGAGACTAGCAGTGTTTAGACTGCGCTTGATTCATCTTAAAGGGTGATGTAATAATTCTGTATAAAACTCAATAGTGACAGCATTTTGTTGAACGGCAAGCATTCCCTGCGTAGTGGGTTCCCATCCTGTCAACGGCTCTACTTCTATTTACATATTTATAAGGTAACACTAAGCTTTATACTACTCTCTGACAGGGTATGTGTAAGCAAGTTTTAAAGATCATATGTAAGAGAAAGAAGCAATAACTATTCCTTATCTGGCAAGCATACAGTAGGTAACTGGCGAAGAGGCGAATGGTGAGACACGGTAAATCCAAAACAGTTCAACAAGTGATGATAGCTGGTGATTTACGCTGCCATACTCTGCCTGCACGGGGTATCACAACTGGGTTTGTCGTAGTCCCCTAGCCCTATGCCTGATGGTTATTATTTTCACGACAGGCTGACACATGTTCAGAATCTGCATGATTGTAACGTCAGAATGTATGGTTGATATATTATGTCCATATTAAAACACTCTACAGAGCAGGTACTCCCACAATGGGGTCCAATGGCAAATCCCTTTATAACAGAATATGACGATGTCCCCAACTATAAATGAATTTATCCTTCATTTGCCAACAATGCCTCTGAGACTGAATCTGTAGATAAACTTGAACCTAAAGGACACTATTTCATGAAATATGTGGAAAGTTTGGAGACTGCCCAGGCATGATGCATTATAAATTAAGTACATTGACAACACAGAAAACTAAACAGCTAAAAGAATCTAATGCCTACAAATAGGTGCACAGATATTTGAAATCTATTAAACGGAAAACGAAAGTCACAGTGCTTAGAAAACTGATGATGTGCAAACCTCCATGCAAAAAAGTTACTGGACTCAAAGGTTCATAACTGCATCGGTTCCAAGTAGCTTACCAAGTGCTGCAAAGAATATCAGAAGGGTGGACAGAGGTGAGGCCAGACTCTTTCCAGGGGACACTCTTATGACATTTTGATTTTTAAAACATGTACTGTAGCCAATTCAAAACCTAAAAACACTTAAAAAAAAAAAAAAAAAACATTTCCACCAGCCAGCCAGGGCTGGACCCAGCACACGTGAATTAGCTAGCCTTATCTGAGGACTTCAAGTCCCTGGATGTGTTTTCTCTGTATGATTGTAGATGCATATTTTATTGATTTTGCTACAGGAGCAGTAATTGCTAAATTGGAACTGCATGAAATGCATCCCCCTCCCCTTAGCAGCTTAATTTATTTAATGGTTTTAAGCAATTTACAAAAAGTGACTGAAGTATTTTTTTTTTGGCTTACTCCCTACATTTCTCCTTCCTTTCTCATTCCAGTATTCGATTGAGTCACCTGAGTTTTGTTGAGCACACTTGAATGTAGAGCAGAAGTATTTTAATGGCACATTTAGTGCCATTTGTAATAATGTTTTTAGTCATTAAGATGGACCCAAGGGAGGGCCAGGAGAGCAGCCTAACTAATTACAACCATGCAGAGGCTGGCATGAAAATTGGGAGGCCCAGCTCCCACACCTTATTCCAATTTTTCACCAGCTCTGGACCTCAATGAGACCTCACCTTCCTTGGTCCCTCCATCCCGTTAGTCCATCAGCCCCCCTCTGGCTTCATTTCCTTCCTTGCTGAGCTAGAACTCTAAAGTCATCATTTCAACCTGTCTCTTGTCAGCAACTTCAATATCCCAGACCCTTTCTTTGCCTTCTGCCATGTGCCCCCTGCCAACCTTCAACTTTGGATCTCCCTCCAAGCAATCCATCTTCTCTTTGCCTTGTACCATTAGAGCCAACCCCCGCTGAAGAGAGTCACACCATTGCACAGATGGATGTCACAAAGGATTGAGGTTTGCTGACTTCAGCTGAATTCTCCATACTGTTTCTGGTCCTTTCTTCAGTAGCCCTTCCCTAACTCATTCTCATGTCCCCAAGACATCCCTCCACCAGGGAAGACCTGACACTTTTCCGATTTTCCTCCCCACTCATCTCTAGAGATGGCTTTGCTCTACCTCCTGTATGGCTCTTTCCCCCAGGCAGATCAGCAATAGCAACACCCGGCTGGAGAGGAACTCAGGATGGGTGCCTGGCCAATGCAGCAAAACCCTTCCAGAAACTGCCTCACTCAGCCTCAAGTCAACTTGACAGTCCCTCCTGTCAGTTGAGACCACAATCCTAACCTAACCAAAATCCCAAATGGGATGGTCAAGATCAGATCCCACCCGACAGCTTTATAAACAAAGAACTGAAGTCAGAATGGAAGAAGATGGAAAAGACTAAAAAGAATGACTGGGGAAGTGGGATTGGTGGTGACAGTCAGCCAGGAGACGGTTTCCCTGACCCAAGTCTCAAGCTGAAAATTGTTATTATCCATGAACTTGGATGAAGAAAAAAAAATAAGGTTTTAACCTTCACCGATCTTTAACTGAACCTGAGCACAGACTTTGTTGTACTGCAAGTAGGATATGGTGGCGATAGCACTATCCATGACTCTGACACGGTGAGAATTGTAAGCTGTTTGCATCTTTTATTACAGCTGCTGCAGATCTCTCAAAATGCCGTTTACACTCCTCACCATTACTTCATGTTGGGGTACGTGGTGAGAAGCATGTCTCTGTATATTCAGTTGTGAATGCTGTACTAGCAGAGAGCTGCAGCCCATCACTTGGTTTTCTGTTTTGTAAATGTTTGTTGATTGCCTTTAATAAAGAATTGATGGTCAGTATCTGAGGCAAGAAGGGGAAGGCAGGACTTCCAGGCAGAGTGGGGTTTCTGGGAGAGAATTCACCCTCGGGGGATTCGCCAGTGCACATGGGGTTGAAAAGACATAAAGAGAAGAGGGAGATAAAGAAGTAGCCACATGGCCAGAGGTGGGCTAGGATCATCAGGATAAGCTAGCTGAGAGTCTGCCTAGCTAAGGCCTAAGCTTTTGAATATTAATAACTCTCCATGTCTTTACTTAACAGCCGGTAAGTCCAAAGAAAGTCCTGCTATAACTTCAAACCCATACTAGTCATCAAAAAGATTACTAGTTGTTACCCCACAGTGCTTTAGGAAAGTCCCACAGAGAACACTACATCATTAACTTAGCGTTTAACTGTTTGACTAGCCGTGTCACAGTAAAACTGATTGTGACTTCAGGGATTGCTTTGCGTGACTCCTGATCTAACAGGCGCACCTCAGGTTCTAAGGAGCAGATCAGAAAGGATGCTGAAAGCTGGATGAGCTTGCTTACCTTCTCCTCCCTCAGAAGCCGGGAAACATGCCTCTGTCTGCATTTGTGTTTTCACCTCTTCCCTCACCACGTCCAGAGCTTGGGCATCCTCCATCGGGCAAAGTCACCCAGATCACTGTGTTCCGGTTACACTTGTTATCGAGAACTGTTCTCTAACCGTTACTCTTTTTATTTCCCCTTTTTGTGGACCCCTTTCTTTCCTTACAATAGAGACACACACACCCCCTGGGACGCTTTTCCCATTCCTGCCTCAGCACAGACACTGTGGCTCTTCTTCCCATGTTTATTTATGCAAGGCTTCGTGGTCGCCACACTGCTGCCATTGTGAGTCAGAAAGAAGCTGCAGCAGGGGCTCTCCCGTGCACCAGAGGATGCTTAGGGGTGAGTAACCCTGATTCCCCTATCCTAGATTCCCTGTAGCACCAGGCATGGAGGATAAAAATGTCTCTAGACACCCCCGATGATCCCTGCTCACAAGCCACTGCTTGCCTCCCTCTACTGTACCTCTTCTCTGCCTCCCAACACTCCCTGGCCCTCCACAAAACTACCTCCACCTCCACCCTTGATTGAAATTGTAGCTCCCCAGTTCTCTGAATACATCATGATCCTAATCAGGTCCAAAGCCTCTACTCAGGCGTGTTTACACAATTTTGGCTTCCTGCTCCAGCCCCTATCTGCAGTTCATTTCCCTAAGGTACTTTGGAAGTGGGAAATAAAAAAAAAAAAAATGTGGTGCTGTTTTCAAACGAGGCCTTGCGAAAGGAACAGACCTTTCTGTTTTGACTAATGGGGAATATGGAAATAGCCTTTTAAACATCACTAATTGCTCACACCTTTGTTCCACAGTCCTAAGCATCCAACGGGATTCTGTGCATGTTTGACACTGACACATCAAGTATGCCTTAGCATGTTCTCCGACTTCCAGGCTCTATTTGGAAACATGAATTAGCAGCTTTCAAACTGCTTGTTTTCCACAATTTCTAATGAAGTACTTGATTCAAGTCTACAACCAAAGCCTAAAACATTGGAGATGTTTTTTGTCATTATTATTTTTTTCATATACTGGGTAATTATTCTTATAATCTCCAAGTGGTCTCCACACTAATGCCATTGTGGGCCGGAAAACAAGTTGCAATCAGGAGCTCTCCCATGCACCAAAGGGCACTACAAAGTAGTAATTAAAAATGTGAATGCCGAGGCTGGCAAGATGGCTCAGAGGTTAGAGAACTGGCTGCTTTTCCAGAAGCCCTGAGTTCAATTCCCAGCAACCACATGCTGGCTTCCAACCATCTATAATGAGATCTGGTGCCCTCTTCTGGCATGTAGACAGAACACTGTATACATAATAAATAAACCTTTTTTTAAAATATGTGAACACCAAGGCTGTGCACAACAGTGTACAATTTTAATTCCAGCATCAGGAAGGCAGAGACAGATGTACATGGTACATTCCAGGATACCAAGGCCTACCCAGTGAGAATCTGTCTCAAAAAAAAAAAAAAAGTGTGAACTCCAGAGCCAGTTTATTAAAGCCTAAGTTTGGGCTCTGCCAATCACCCAGGTAACCTTGAACTACTCACTTCATCCCTCTGTGACTCAATTTCCTGGTATGAAATGAAACTGATGTAGAGAGTTCAGTGTGTAATAAGCAAGTTATTATTTCTAAAGTCTCTGGCACATATTACAATGTCCTCTGTATGTTTTGATTTTTATCGTGTGTTAACGTCTTATCTAAACTATTTACTTGAAGTAATATATGAATTTCTCACAGCTAGTCTATGAGGTAGGTGTTACTGCCTTTATGATGGAGGCAATAAAATGGTTAAAGGAGATGAAGCCATCTACTATGTAATTGGTTAAGCAAAGATGTGAACCCAGGGAGCCCGGGCAGAAATCATTGGCTTCTACAACATTCCAGGTACTGGTCCAGACAACAGGATCCTGGCTATGAATGAAAGGAAGACAGATAGAGAAAAGAGTGCCATCAGAAGTGTAAATGGCCAGGAAGGTCCAACAGTATTTGATTAAAAAACAAAACAAACAAACAAAAGAAAAAACAGCCAGCCACTGAGTTCATGTCAGAGACAGTCCCTGTTCCCCTTACTAGAGAACCCACTTGAATGCTGAGCTGCCCTGAGGGGGGAGCAACCTTGCCAGGCCACAGAGGAAGACAATGCAGCCAGTCGTGATGAGACCTGATAGGATAGGGTCAGATGGAAGGGGGGGACCTTCCCTATTAGTGGACTTGGAGAGGGGCATGGGAGGAGTTCACAGAGAGAGGGTATTGGGAGGGAATGAGGGAGGGAGCTACAGCTGGGATACACTGTAATTAATAAAAAAAATAAGTAAAAATTTAAAAAAAGACAAAGCTTTCAAAAGGGATCACCTCAACTGAGAAACTAAACTCAGGAGATATGTAGATAATAATTCATATAAAAGGTAATTCTTTTTTTTTTTCAACCATGTTTGTAGCAGCTCTATTTGTAATAGCCAGAAGCTGGAAACAACCCAGATGCCCCTCAACTGAAGAATGGATACAGAAATTGTGGTACATCTACACAATGGAATATTACTCAGCAATGAAAATCAAGGAAATCATGAGATTCTATATATTTTTTTTCATTTCTGAAGCATTCTTTAATTGGAGTAGCCAGATGCACATTTCCCTTTTAGTTTATTGTAGGATTTAAATATTCATATGGTGGCTTCAATACATGCTTCTTTAGTGTATTTATTTATACTTTTAGAAATGAATACATTGCTCCTAATGCAGAAATTTTCATTTGGTTAACTTGATAAAGGCTATAGCACGTAGAAAAGGAAACGTCTTTTGTATATATGTAATTTAAAGTTAGAATTGTACTGAAAACATGAAATTGAGAACACAAAACTCTTCCAATCAAGCAATATTATCACTTCAAGCGTAAGACAAGCCTAGGACAAATGACAGAATGTTTAAAAAGTCTGGCATTTTCTTGTGGAGACTTGAGACAGGTGATCCTGTCTCATGAAAGCTTATAAGAAAAGGTGGTATTAAAAGGGAATTCTTCATCAAATTATTGTGAAAATGGCAGGAAGAAACTAAACATTCAAAATAAATAAGTTATTATTGTGTCGTATTTTGAAGATGGTGCACTAACTAGTCATTAAAAGTGCTGCTTTTTAAGAAAATAGTAAGGGGGGGCCGCATCAGACATGGACTAACTTGCCAGATTTTTTTTATCACTTCCCTCTGGTGGGACTGCCTTACCAGGCCACGGGGAAAGGGGACATGCTCAGAGCTGATGAGCTGGGGTAGATGGGAAAGAGAGCCCCACTTTTCTGAGGAAGAGGTGAGGAGGGAAGGCATACAGGGAGAGGGTAGGACTGGGAGGGAATGAGGGATGGTTCTACAGCCAGGATATAAAGTGAATAAAAAAATTTTTGAGGGAGGGGGCTACAGTTGGGATACAAAGTGAATAAATTATAATAAATTTTTTAAAATTTAATTAATTTAAAGAAGATATTTAATGATAAAGCAATACAGTGCATTATAAAGTCAACTGAAATAAGAATTAAAGTCTACAAATTATTTCTTTTCTATTACTATTTATGATATGTATACATTTTAAATGTATCTGCATATTTTGAAAAGAGGCTGGGAGCAGATGCAAAAATGTTTATATCAATTAATGATCAAGTAGAAACATTACAAGTCTGATTATTTTCTTTGTCATCATAGTTTCTATATCGTCTGAATGTTCTGGTGCTAGATTAAAAGAACAATTTGACCTTACCATAGCCAGCCAAAAAAAAAAAAAAAAGCTACAATTTTTAAAAATAACTTAGTGACTAATGATGATTTTAAAATGTCATATATTATCTTATTTAAAAGATCCAAAACTTGCTAACTGAAGTCTTATATCCATATTAAGTTTCAAAGCACATCATTTCATACCAAGATCTGTGAAGTCAAGTAACTTATTGACCTTATTTTTATTGTTCTTAAAGCCTATATTCCTGTTTAAAATAAAATTCATAAAGCAAATACCTGTTTGGAAGGAACAGTCAGGTAATACTGAAATATAAGGTAGGGTAGAGTCAGCCTTGGTGGAATACATGGAATACATGGAATACATATCTTAGTACTGAAGAGACGGAGGTAAGAGAGTCAAGAATTTGGGGCAAACCTGAGCTACACAGTAAGTTACAAGCCAGCTTGTGTTACCTACTGAGATCCTGTGACTCCAACAGAAACAAAAACAAAAATCTAAAAGAAAAAGTCAAGCGGTTATTTTATAGTAAAAGGGGGGATAAACTAAAATCCAATAAATGGATAATTTATTATGCTTCATAATATTAATACACTATATATGCTAATAGATTAAACAGACATTAAAGATCATTTAATATAACTATATAACAATAAAGTAAAGTGATTATGGAATAGAGAAGAAATTAAAGGCAATATGGCTTACTCAACTACCTCAATACCAATAATTAATTAAATATATACACGTAAACTTGCACTTAAAAGAGAGAAAGAGCAGAGCACACGCAGACTGTTGGGAGGATGCTTCATCTAAACTGCAGAGTGTTCAGAGAGGTAGGAACTGATTCAGAGGTGGAGGGAGGGGACCACAGATTTAGGTTCCAATCAGCATGCGGAAGGACAACCTTGGAGAAGGGCCAGCCTTCATAACTGGACCTCTGAGGCTGTACCAAAATGGGCTGGGCCACCATTCACATCCAACCTACGAGGACAGGACCAGCATCTGTGATGACCCAGCCTCCTGAAGAATGCCCAGAGATGTGGCTGGCCGCTGGTAGCCAGAGAACTAGAACTACAAAGTGGATGGTAAATTGTGCTCAGACTTCCGAGCCCCACACAGCATTCTTGTCTTCACATTTATTCTTCCTTTATTTAATAACCAACACCAGTTAGCAAGCCGGCTCTATCCTGCTCTGCTCTTGGTTGTGTTTCTATTTATTTCCTCCCCCTTTTTAATTTCTTTTTTTTTTTTTTAGTTTTTATTTGTTTTTATTTTTCTATTCAACAGGTGTTTCCAAAGAACATGTGTTGAATTTTTTTTTTTTTTTTGGATCCTGTGCTCTGAGAAGGGGAGGGGATTGTTTGCAGATACCTCACTGCATTTCGTAAGCTCATGCTCATTTCATTCTATCTTTAGCCAGATAAGCTCATCTCTCCACACCTCTGTCCCTTTTGTTCCCTACTTCTGTCTACTTTTCCCTCCCCTACTTCTTCGCAATTGTCCCAATATTCTCAAATAGCTGTATTATTTTATTCCTCTCTACTCACACTCATAGGACCTAACGTTAGGGTGCACGGTATTGTCAGCGTTCCTTTTCTTCCTAACTAGAGTTGATACAGTGATAGTCTTTAATTTGGTGGTTACTGTTTTAAGAGTGGGGAACCTTTCATGGGATTATTTTTGGAGACAGTAGTGTATTTTCAGAATAGTACTGAAGGTGTAGCTACCAAGCTAGGCCCTCAGTCTGGCAGAGAAAAACAAGACTTCAACACTTCTACAACTCTCTTCCTCTTGGATATTGCAAATGCTTCCACTGTACAAACAAGTATGATATTTTTTAAATCCAACCAATGGTTTTACCTCATATGTACGAGTTCCAATGCTACACATACACACAAACACACACATACACACACACATACAAAGGAAAACTAGACACCAGAACCTCTGAAAATTACAAATGTCGGTAACAGCCTCCAGCAAAAATGAATTAGATTAAATCCTAAAGAATTCAAAGCAATGATTATAAGTATGTTCAAATAAATCGATGAGGACACAAACTCATATGAATCCCAAGACAACACAAACAAGTAGCTGAGTGAAGTAAAGAAGTAAATACACATGATATTAAAGTGTAATTTAATAAAGACAAATACTGAAAAATCAGTCTGAAATATTAGAAATGAAAAGTTCAATAAATTGTATGAAAAGCTCATGGAAAACATCATCAATCAAAGATAGCACTGAATATCAGAACTTGAAGACTAGATGAATTAAAACATTCAAATCAACAACAAGGAAAAATCAATGAGAAAGTACAAATGGAACATGATGAAAAGCACAAATCTACATAATACAGACAGAAGAAGTCCATGTTAAAGGCATAAAAAACACTTTCAACACAATCATAGCAGAAAACAGCAGCTTTACTGGCTTGGTCTTGGCTTTGTGCAGGCCAGCACAGGGGGTGTGGCCATGAGCGCACATCACAGCATCTGTAGCACTCCCTCCCCTCCCAGCTCTGACACTCTTCCCACACCCTTTCCTGAAATGCTCTCAAATCCTCTGGGCACATTAGCTGTCTGTTTTAGAAACTCGCTTCGACTTCCTGTGAGTTGCTCCATTCACCATTGCCCACTGTGAAAATAAGCTGCTCTGACCAAGGCTGAGAGCAGTCTGTATCTATGACTATAAGCATGGGTATTCGGAAGACAGTTTGATGAGATGACTATTTGGCTAAGTAACAGCAGTAGTTTCTCCTCTAGGGCATATCACCTGCCTCCCTGGCCGTGGACTTTTGACAAGGTTTCTAACACTAGGCATGAATTCTCTCCTGTCGGCTACCCCAGAACAGTCATGACACAATTGCTCCAGGCGCTATAGAGGGTCCAGCCCTGCATAAGACCATTGATTACTGTTTACCACAAAGCCAAAATGTGCCAAGTTATATAAGCCAGCTTAATTTCTTTTACATTTTAAGAAATTGGATTAGGCTCATCAGCGGTGTCAATAGCATTCTGACTAATTCACAGAGATCATCTCCCTTAATATTTAGAACAACAGGATAAAGTAGATACTGTTGTACACGTATGTGTTCAGGGGTTTGGTGGGTATGGTTGTACGTGGCTGCAATCCCAGCACTGCAGAGGCAGAGAGAGGAGAATCATGAGCTCAAGGACACCCTCAGATATGTGGTAATTTTAAGCCACTCTGAGCTATATGGGACTCTATATCAAGAGGAAGAAAAAGAAGAGGAGGAAGGAAAAAAGGGAGGGGGAGAAATAAAGAAGAGGAGAAAGGTTTGAAACTAAAAGAAATTGTGTAAGTTTCATAACTGGTAACAAGTAGAACCAAGATTTGAATCCAAGTGTTTAGCTGGCCTGGTCCAGCTCTGTAGCTGGACCTCCCTATGCATCTTCTAGAGGTCACACATTCTTCCCTCAGTGTAGCTGTGGGTGTTGGTCAGTTTTCCTTCATCTTTTCCTGTTAGTCTGAGAGTGTCTTCTTATTGTCAGTGGGGAAACACAAAATAAAAGTTTGTCATGTACATTGACTTCATTAATAGTTTATACTTGTTAAAAGAATTTATTTCTTGGCTCAGAAGAAAGCCCTAAGATTTACAGTTACTAACAGTGTTGACCTCTGACATGATGCAAATGCCCTTAGTCAGAGCTGAACCAATAGAGTTTTTGTGATGTTTGCCCACGCTTAGTAGCAATTCCAAAAGTAATCTACCAGTCTGCTCATAGAGAATAAACTACAAGTGCCACATTGTTAATGTATATTTACACCAATATGTTCTCTCTATGTATCTATATCTATATCATATATCTATACCATATATATATATATATCATATATATGATATATATATATATATGATATATATATATATCTTTTTCAAAATGTGGCCTTATTTGCAAATAAAGTCATTGTACATGTAGCGAAGGTAAAATGGGGTCATTCTGGAGCAACATGGCCTTTGATACAATATGGCTGGCATCCTTACAAGGAGCCACAGACATTGCAGAGGACGGTGGACAGAATAAAACAGCTAGGGAATGGGGAGGAGGCTGCTGTGAAATTCTCTCTTCTGGATATGACATGGTCATTGTATTAATGAACTCACTGTAGCTCTGGTTACCTACACACCTCCAAGTTAACAAGGTAAGTCACCATTCCAACAGGCAAGCATGAACTGAACTAAGTAGGTTACAAAAACAAGGAGAAGGAAGAAAAGAGGAAGAGGAGGAGGAGGCAAACAGGAAGTTGGGCGAAAATGGCGATGTGTTGAGGTGCTTAGGGGAGTGTGAGCCAGGAATTGGGGTGGATATAATCAAGATACAATGTTTATATGTTAGAAATTGTTGAATAATAAATAAAAGATA
The DNA here is from genome assembly GCF_907164565.1 of Psammomys obesus. Classification (NCBI taxonomy): domain Eukaryota; kingdom Metazoa; phylum Chordata; class Mammalia; order Rodentia; family Muridae; genus Psammomys; species Psammomys obesus. Next base: position 3,341,033 of record NW_026596155.1, read on the forward strand.
ATCCAATTTTTTAAAAAGACAGAAAGACTCACCCAAGGGCACTGAAACAGAAATGAAATGTTTGCAAGTCGAGAAATGCCAAGGACTTCTAGAGCTAAAAGAAAGGTACATGGAAGAAAATCTCCCCAGGAGCTCATGAAGAACATGCTCTTAGGAAGTTGATTTCATCCTCACAACCAGAGAACTGTGAAATACGTTCAGTTCAGGATACGTTCAGTTGTTTCAAGGCACTTAACTCAGGATATTTTGTTACAGTAGCCATAAGAGCAACTAAAACAGTACCCTGGGACACAATGATATCTGACTGACAGGGTCATGAAGAAGATTAAATAAGATAAAAATATGAAGAGCTTAACGATGCTGGCCCAAACTACATAGCCGAGAAACAGTGATGATGATTATCCATGAAGTTGTTGATAACTGTACCCTTTAGTATATCAATGCTAGATGAACTTTCCAAGCCTGAAACACCATATCTTTCATCTTGACCCTTCTCCCCACTTGCAGGCCCTTGCTGAGTAACTGTAACTGAATAGCTCTTGTGGATACAGTTCTTGCCTGTCCGTCAGAAACCAGCCTTTGGAGAACGCTGTCTGAAACCACCTACATTTCTTTGTGTGAGAACAGAAGAAGGACGTAGTCAATAGGCATCCTTCATAGCTCCCCGAAAAAAAAAAAAAAAAAAAAAAAAGAGCCATCAATCTCCGCCTAGGTGACTGTCACATTGAACATTTTCAGGCAGCTTTTTCAACCTTGGAGGTTTGGGCGCCCTGCCAGTAATGAAGATGTATTAATGCTTAATGCAGCTTAATGTAATAGGTGTCATGTTCATAATTTACAGAAGCTCTTCCTAAAGCATTAAATTCATTTATACTCCTTAAAAGCTACTCAATCGTAGGGGCTAAGTTAGTTTGGTAGGGTTTCTTTTTAGGATCAAATGATATATAAATTGTTAACATATCCAAACTCATCCATTAGTGCATGTGAAAGCAATAAATGTGCCAAAGGAGCGATAACATGATCGAGGAAAGTCATTGTGGTCATTAGGGCTGAAAGGGTTTCATTTACGGCCCTGGGAAAGAGAAAGAAGGTTGTAAAACAGACCCAGGAGCTCCCGGTGACCAGAAGTCTAGCCTCATTATGCTCAGATGAAAATAAAACAAAATGGACATTTTAGATGGTCAAAAGTGACAATGGATTGTGCCTTCTACTTTATAGGGCCTTGCCCCTCCGGCTTCCGGCCACCATTTTGAGCAAAGAAAATGAAATGGATTGCTGAGGCCTTCCCATCCCAACTGTCCACTTGCAGAATATTGATCGGCTGCTTGGTAAATAACTCTAAGCAAAACAGGGGGGCATGAGTAATGAGAGCCCCTGCTTGTTGTGCAGATCAGGGAGGTCAGTAATTGATGGGCTTGTAAATCCTTGTACCATGTTTCCAGGTCACCCAGGAACAGCAGGGGTATGAGAAGAAGCCATAGCTGTGTCCATCAGGTTAAGACAACCATGGGTCATTACTCCACTGTCACCTGCCGACGTCCACCATAACTCATGTGGCTGTTAAGTCAACCTCGAACAAAAATACTGCAGCTTAGGGAGCATGACAGAAAGAAAGAATTAGAATCCATCGCCATGATCTAATCTAGACAATGAGATCTGAAGGGGTGGTCATCCGTTTGGTTGTTTTTTTCTTTCTTTGTTTGTTTTGTTGATTGGTTGGTTGGTTTGGTTTTGGTTTGTTTATTGTTGTTTTGGCTTGCTTTTTATTTTTTTTCCTTTGAAAAAAAAAAAAAAAGGTCTCACCATGTAATCCTAGCTGTCCTAACTCACTATATAGAGAAGGCTAGTCTCAAGCTCAGAGAAATCTGCCTGCCTCTGTTTCTAGAGTACTGGATTAAGGACATCTCCACCATGCCTGGATGCCATCAGTATGTTTTGACATGCACCAGGGAATTCCCACGTATGGACAGTATTCATTTCATTAATTTAACTAATATTTAGGAGTAGTTATGAAGGCCTCAGTAAAGACAACTTAGTAGTCAGCTCCCCATGAACTGATGAGTGACAGGCTATCAGTGTTCTCCATCAGCATGGCTCCCAAAACTTGGCAGTCTGCTTAGGTGTCCTCTGTAGTAGACTTCTGAGGTTCTCCTCAGCACCTAGAAAAGTGAAGAGTCAGGGAGCAGACCTTCCTCCCAGTAAAAGCTCCATTATTGATAGGGGAACAGGTCCTCCCTGAATTCACAAACCATGCTGGGTCCCACCATAGCTCAAGCCCTCAATCAACTGGACAAAGTGGAAGCAGTGATGTGAGACTTTCCTCGGGGAGAATCTTTTAAGATGTCCTGTTTGTTCTGTGAAACGTCAGGCTTTCTCTTCATGGCAGAAGAACCACGTGTCTGAAGAAGGCTGGTGTGCAGGAGACAGGTTCTCTGACTAAACACGCATCCACAAGAGGCTCATGTTACCAATGTATCTAACAACAACCTCTAATTAAGTCATGTCATGTAGCCAGATTTGACTCAGAAAGAAATGCCTACAGTAATTGCATTTAGTTCATCTTGTAGCACGCTCCCAATCATAACTGCTAATTCAATTGTACGTTCATCCTGCCAGCTCATTGCCATTAAGCACACATTTAATTACTTCAATAAAGGATTAATATGCAGCACACCAAAGGAGGGACTGAACACTGTGCCAAAGCACACAGCTGCCCTAGCGTTTAGCCCAGAGATAAAACAAGAATATCATTGGGCAGCATAATCCTGTTCCAAATACATCATTATTCAATGAACATTCCAGACTTTTATTTCCACGCTTGTATGCACCGTTCCACATGCATAGATTTCCATGGCACCAGAAAGAGCTGTAAGAGGTGACCAATGGCTTTCCATTGTTGTCTCAATAGGGCGCCTGCAGCCCCACCCCTATCTTTCTCTGGGCTTGTAGGGCTGTGCTTATCTTGTCTCCAGACGAAGGCTTACAGTCTCTACATTACGACATCCTGAGATAAGAGCCCTCCCTTGACATTGTTCCTGCCCTGGCTGCAAACAAGTAACAAACCTGGCATGTATAAAAGGGAGAGAGAGAGAAAAACAAAGCCGGGGGCCCCCCTTCTCCCATCCTCCTCCCAACTGCACCTCAAAGGACAGCCCATCAATTCTCCAGGATGTACACAATCATTATTGTAAGGGAAACAAAGGCCAGTGTCAATTGTGCCATGTTATAAAGCAGTCCCTCAAATTAAAACCATGTACCTAACTGCATGCGATGGCAGAAGCTATTTAGCAGTGATATTTTACAGAAAGGCAATGAAAAGCAATAACTGCTTTATTTAATGTATCTGTTCAATCCAGCTGCCCTGGATAGGCCTTAATAGAAGCTGTCGATCAATGTCAGGCCCTTAGAAATAACTGCACCAGACTGCAATAAACACGGAGGGGAGATAACTGGAACTACTGATCAGCCTCTTGTTGCCTCTCCTGTGCCTGGAGATTTGTCATTTGTTTATGCTGCTCATAATGGCTGGTTTCACGAGTATCACTTCACACACCTGGTACTGGTGTGGGTGCCTCGGCGGGGGTGGGGGAGTAGGAGCGAGAGATCAGGGGGAGAAACTTCAGAAGTTGAAGGAAGAAGAATAAATAGAAACAGGGAGCCAAAAGGAGGAGTCTGGATCACGTAAAGCACACATTCCAACATTGGTCCTCCTCCTTCACCCTCTCAGGGCTGGCTTCCCCTTAGGACTAATGAAATATGGCAGTCATGTTTAGTTAGCTCTAGAATGTTCTGCAGCAAATCCTGTGCTGCAAAGAAGATGCTATGGAGGCCTGTAACCCTGACAGCCCATCTGCGAATTCACTGACCCTCTCCACCCATCCACCCTGAACATTAATGCTTCCATGCTCCAGCCTCAGCCTTCCATGATATGCTCCACTCCCCAGCCTTACACAGACACACTGACTCTGTCCTTACAATGGGCTTGGTGAACACAACCCATGGACCTGTCTTCCAGTCTCCCCATTTTTATAAAGACACTTTTATTGGAACCCAGCCATATTCCTTCTTTTTTTTCTTTTTTAACTTATTAGTTACACTTTATTCACTTTGTATCCCCCATAACTCCTCCCTCCTCCCCTCCTAATTCCACTTTTCCTCCCCTTCTTCACACATGCCCCTCCCCAAGTCCACTGATAGGGGAGGTCCTCCTCTCCTTCCTTCTGATCTTAGTCTATCAGATCTCATCAGGAGTGGCTGCATTGTCATCTTCTGTGGCCTGGTAAGGCTGTTCCCCCCTCAGGGGGAGGTGATCAAAGAGCAGGCCAATCAGTTTATGTCAGAGGCAGTCCCTCTTCCCATTGCTATGGAACCCACTTGGACACTGAACTGCCATTGGCTACATCTGTGCAGGGGTTCTAGGTTATCTCCATGCCTGGTACTTGGTTGGAGTATGAGTCTCTGGAAAGACCCCTGTGTTCAAATTTTCTTGTTCTGTTGCTCTCCTTGTGGGGTTCCTGTCCTCTCCAGATCTTATTATTTCCTACTTCTTTCATAAGATTCCATGCGTTCTGCCCAACAGCTGACCATATTCCTTCTTTTAAGTTTGGTCTATAGCTGCCATATTTGAAGATGGCAGAGTCAAGCAAACACAACGGAGACTGTGTTGCCCCATATAGCCTAAAATAGTTTCTCGTCCCTTATAACAAAAGTTCTCCATCAGCTTAGAAGTGATCATCTGAAAGCACAGATTTCCAGCCCAGACCCCACCTTCCATCTCTGCTCCTGCGTTTCCATGGATCCCTTCTTCTGGAAGCCTTGTTGAGTCTTATGTGTAATACACCCAAAATACAATTCATTTGCAGTGCCCCATGTCTTGGACCTCAAAAACTGGCCTCACTATCTTTTATAAACATCCTGTTGGAAATGATGAGCGATTTTGACTTTAACCTCACTATTTTTTTTTTCTCGCCATCCTTTTACCTTACTACTTTCCAATTAGCCCCACCGTGCACCGTTTTGCCACTAAAATGAGTATAAAGAGTCTCCTATGCTGGCTGTTTGGAGATCCCACCTCTGCCCACTCTCTCTTAACATGGCCTGGGTTATCACATCTTAGTCCTCCTGAGCTTGATCACTGGCCTTGAAAGCAGTGGAATAGTCAGAGTCATAATTACACTTACTTAACATTAAGTACTTCCTGGCAGCATACTCCAAAGACTCCATATTTATTCCAGCCTCCCGCAGCCCTTTGCAATAAGAAAAGAAGGTACACTTATTATCCCCAAAGGCAAGAGAGGCTTCCATGGGTTTCATGACTTGACAAAGCTTTAGTCTCCTATGGGGGGCAATGAGATTTGAACTCTTTAGAACTCCATTAGTATCCAACATCTAAAGCTTTCCCCCGGACTATAAGGCTTTTCCCATGTTTTGAAATCCTGGTTAGTTACTGACTCCTTATTAAATGAAGGCCAGTGTTAATTCTTACGGCCATCAAACTTTCACATTTTCCTCTCATCGCACACACTCACAAGCCATTTTTGATGTGCAGTTCAGATGCTTCCTTGCCCACTGCTTCCTGGTCCTCCCACCCTCCCTAGTCCTCCTAGAATAAATGGCTCTTCCCTGTTGCTCCTATAATAGTTTGGTCACAATGAAGAATAAAACTTAAAAAGTGCTAGTAGATTCAAGCGTACATATCGCTGTGCACCCGGAAAGGTCTGAGATCTTTAAAAGGAAAGACACACACTCTTCTAGCCTCATATCTTAGCCTCCTTTCTTTCCATACTCCAGCCCTAGACTTAGCATCAACCATAATGAACCACCAGGATAATCAACCCCTTTCTTCACCTTCCCAGAATGACTCCCCACAGTCCTCCTTGGAAACCTTTGCTTCTTCTTCATAACCGAGGTCAAGTGTCATCTACTCAATGAATATCCCCCTACCAGAGTAAAACCAATACCCTTCAGCTCCCCTGACTGACTGGCTAACTGACTCAGAATCCCTCCTGTGAAACTGGAGAACACGGGTACATGTAAAAGCATGGAGATATGTGCAGACAACCTACAAATGGCTGCTGCCCGGTACTGGCTTTTCTGTTGAGAACAAATGAAATATAGCAGTGGACTTATAAAGGAATATCTTTACAAATGGAGGGTGAGACAAGGAGAGATTCCCTCAGTTGGAAGCTTTATTTGGACTTTGGCCTTGGTTTGGAAGGACAATGTATTGAGATTCTCTTACTAATAGATCGTCAGTGGTCACTAAGGTGATTGGCTCTCTGATGTGATATATTGGAGTGTCCAGGAAGATGTCACCCTGAAACTGAGGCTCTCTCTGAGTCTTAAACATTGTCTTTCTTGGTCCGATGAAAGGCAAAGTCAGGTAGAGGAGTACACTCTGTAGTATACATGGTATTTTTTTTAAATCTTCCGTTTGTAAACTGAACAGGATGGATTGAATATTGATACTATGCAGTCACTCCCTTGTTATCCACACAGGATTAGTTCTGATTTATCCTCCCACACACAGACATCAAAATCATTAGATGTCCAGCTCTGTGTGTATACATATAGGTATTTTTTTCTAGATATTAGTATTTATTTTAGGGGTCCCAGTCTCCCCTTCTACCCACTTCCCCAGACTCCATATCATTCTCTTTATTTAATTCTTCTCTCTTATAATACACCCCAAATACAACTTCCTCTCCTTCTACTCCTCCCTGGCTTTTCCCCAACCCTGTCCCACAGATCTACTCCTCCCCCCCTTCTTTTCAGAAAAGAGCAGGCCTCCCAGGAGTAGTAGTCCTGATACATATATCAAATAGTATCTACAATGATTTAAATTATAAAATTTGTTGCACTGTTTTATTTAGACAGTAGCTACAAGAAAGGGCGTGTGCCTGTTCAGTACAAACACAGCTTTTAAAGTATTTCCACAACTCAAGCATCTTGAATTACACTCCAAAATGGAAAAAAAAATCTATATAATTCTGTTCATTTCTCTGTTTTGAAGTTATTAAAGGCAAATTCTTTGTCTTGTATTGAGGAATTTAGCAATTTATCCCACCAGCAAATGTCTATCTTTTGATTACGGGGAACATATTGTTGTGTGAAGCTGGTCATGAAGAGATCTGAACAAATGTCTACTCGCCCCAGATAGCAAGCCCACAAAGGACCAAAGTACAGATTCCATCACCGAAGTACAGCTTAGTGAGCCAAAGAGTTTTGTTATGGTTTCTTACAGGAATATAGATGAGGAGTTACAGGAGCATAAGTAACTCAAAGTCAGCAGCATTGCTAAAGCCCACCCCAGCATGGGTGACAGCTCACAAAGGCTGGAAACCTGGAGAATACTGCAGAGTCTGCAGAATAGTTTGGAGAGTGTCTTTTCCAGGTGGCTGTGTTAGTCTGAGCCTCTTCCCGACAGCTCCCTCATCTTTGTTTCTTCTAGGCAATAACACTGATCTGCTTCTTTTAGGCATCTGTATTTCTCTGAGAACGACTCTCAGCAGTCTTTACTAGTTATAAACTCTTAGAGAGGGAGAAGCCTAGTAAGTCTGGTCAGTTTCAGAGACTTCCTGAAGCTATTTGAGTTGTCTTTTAAGAAGCTTTTTTAATGAGCTTCCTATCTTAATGAGGATAGAATGTTTCAATCTTGAAAGAAACTGCTACACAACACACATTCAAATGCTTTTTAAACACTGAACACTATGTTATAAAAATAACAATAGTCCAGATATTTAAGACCCTAAAGAAATCAAAGTCCTTTATCAGGAACTATGCAGCACTGGAGATTGACAGGAGTGCTCACATGCTAGGATTTGTCTATAGCTCAGGAGACACTTCTTGAGAAGAGTTTAAACTTGGGGGGAAAAAGGTAACAGAAAATAGGGATGGAGAGATGACTCGGCATTTAAGAGTACATACTTCTATCACAGAGGACCTGAGTTCAGTTCCCATCACCCAAATCCTGAGGCTCAAAATCACCAATTCCATGGTAGCCAAGATTCCTTGAAAAACTGTGCTAACTTATACATTATCCCACATAGACATATATGCATGCACTTAATTTAAAATAGAAAACAAATCATAAAACAGGGTGAATTTTATTTAAAAATGTAACAGTTAAATTAAATAGAAATGCCTTTTTTATTGGACATGCCACACTGTATATCTGGCATCAGAATGACAATTCGTGTTCTCCCTCTTTCACTCTCTCTCTCTTTCTCCTACCTTCCCATCTCTTTCATCTTCTTCTCTCCATTTCTTATCTGGGCAAGAGAAACTGGTGGAATAAATAAATAGAGATTCAGGTATTAGAAGCCTTAACATCTGTCCTTAAGAAGCCTCCACTCCAATGCTTGCTGTCACCTAACCCACAGAGTCTTTGACTAAGGACACGTGATGTGACATAATGGTTCCTCTCACTGCAGCTGATTGGGTCTGCCAATGTTTCGTCATAGACAGGGAAAGGGCCCAAGAAGCCTTCTGCCTCCCTGAGGCACCAGTGGCAGTTAACGGCCCCTGGAAGAGGGGAGTCGCTTTCTTCAGCGGTACAGCTACAGACAAGCTGTGCTTGCTCCAGAAAATAACCTCCCACCGAGCCTTACACAACCCCAGTTAAACTGGGGAGCCACACGCAATGAAAGCAGGAGAGGGGACTTGCTGAGAAGAGAGATCTGGGAGACGGGAGAGAGTTACAAGAGTGTGAATGACTAAAATGAAACTGTCAAAGACTAAAAATAAATGTTTAAAGTGCGCTACGAGTACTGTGTTTGAGAGCTGCACAAGGGAATCTTGGTATCCTGAGTCTTGTGTCTCAGTTCCTCCACGAAGAACTTGTTAGCTGGGCAGGTGGACATTGCCATGGGCCCTGGGTTCCTACTGTGCCCTACTGAGCGCTGCCCCTTAGAAATCCTGGATCTCTTACTCTCCTATTCCTTTTTATTAATTCATAGAATTTAAAAATTAATTCCTGATTCTTAATAGTCTATATACCTTGGCCCTTCTTCATGCTCATAAAACACTACTTACATCTTAATATAGTTCCAGTTTGAGTTTCAATCATGCAGCAATGGGAGATGAGAAATCTGCTGCTGTGAATGGACTAAAGGAAGGGTCAAGAATCCTGCAACTAGATATCCGTCTCCCAAAAGCCTTTGCTGCCTTTCTGCGGCCGCTCTGCATTCTGGGAATGAATAGAACCAGAAGAAAGGCATATATTTAATGAGAAAATAATGGACGATGGCCTATATAATACCGCTAGAGCCAAACCTTCTGAGTTCAGTTTCTGGCATTGTCACACCAAATTGTACAAGTACCAGTGACAGTGGAGTGTAACACTTAACTTGGATTCTATCTGCTTTTGACTGGTAGGTGCATTTGGACTAAGGGGTATTCCCTGGGTCCGTCTTTCATGGAACATGTGGATAAGTAGCTTCTATTTGAGAGAAGGGTGTTCTGCCTGCCAGTGGTCAGAGCACTGAAGCTGAGACACTGCACCCTGGAGCTGGGAGCTTTTCCCTACACACACACACACACACACACACACACACACACACACACAATAATAGTGAACTAAATCTTTATAGCACTTTGAAATCAAAAGAACGATTTTTCACTACCAATGAAGTTAGACCTCTGCTTTCACCTACATTTGTGGAGTGTGTAAGTGTGCCTCTGAGACCATAAGCGCAGATTGGTGCAGACAGCTCAGCAAGAGGGAGGTATCAGGGAGGTGGAGAGAACTGACCGCCATGAATGAAGCAGGGAAACGAGCTCCTGGCGGAATGTAGCAGTGCTTCTCAACCTTCCTAATGCTGTGACCTTTTAACATAGTCCTTCGTGTAGTGGTGACCCCCAACCATAAAACTGTTTTGGCTGCTACTTCATAGCTGTACTTTTGCTACTGTTACGAATTGTAATGTAAATGTGTGTTTTCTGATGTTCTTAGTCAACCCCTGTGGACGGGTCGTTCTACCCTCAAAGGGGCCGCGTCCCACAGGTTGAGAACCACTGTCCTAGATGGCATCACAGTTATTTGATGGGTTAGAAGCAGCTTCTGGAGGCTACACGGGGCTAATCACCCGGCTCGATGAAAGCAAAAGCGGAATTCAGCTGACCCCCAAGACAAATCCATCCTAAATTGGTAGCATTTAAAGCCGCTGCTTGAACACCACTCAGAGCACAATCTTGGCCCAGCACGCAGCCCCATTCTACCCCCTGTCGTATGCCTACTCCAGGGCCCACGCATTTCTGGGGGAACACCCTCGTGCCGAGCTGATAGCTGAGTAAAGTAGCAGAGGCCATTACTGAAGAGTCAAACGATGTCCTCATGTTTTGTCATCCCTGTGGTTCAATTACTACGAAAGCTCTTAATTCACAGGAATAAAACAACGGAAAGGAATGGTCCATTTAGCACAGCAGCAAGCAGGCTTTTTCCAGGCACTCAACCACTTTGTCCGTGGGAGCCAATTGCTTTCACAGAAGTCAATCAGTTAATCACCCACAAAACCCCAAGAAGAGAAAAACGCAGTTTAATGAGGGTGTGCTGAAGAGCAAGCCATGCTGAAGAAGTTAAGCAAGTAAAGGAGACCACTGACCTAGCCCGCACAGCCCCCAGTGGCAGCAGGGACAAAGGAGATCCAACCTGGCCAAGCAAAAGGAGCCTGGCATTCTTTCTCTCACAGACAGCACAAGAGAGATGCCTGGCTTGGCATTTAAGTCATCGTATGAAAGCAAATTACCATCCCTAGAGCCAGCCCACTGGGGCAGGATTGTCACTCTGCCTCCTGCCACCAAGGAAGCCCTTCGAATGTCTGGGACAGTATCTGGGCCTATTTTCTTATCTGTAAACACACCCACAATTTCCCACAAGCTTGAGTGACTTACTGGGGACACAGTACATAACTGTTATAGCATGCACTCAACAACGCACCTGCCTTTTTCAAAGTTCCTAGATGTATTTATACATAGTAACTGCACATATGTAAGGCCTGCAGTGTGACCTCTCCCTGTGTTATTAGAGTAATGACCATCTCAATGGACTTGATACTCCCATCGCTCAAGCATTTGTTATATTTTTGTGTTAGAAACATTTAAAATCTTTTTCATCTCAGACTAGGTGTGTTCTGTGGCCAATAGCCAGGGACTATAGCCATAGCAATCTCCCAGTGTCCCCAAATGGGTGGTCACCTGGATGACAGGTGAGAAGGATGAGGTGCGCTTACGATGATAATTAGAACAGTCCCCATTGAGCAAGGTTTCCGAGAGCCATTCACTGTATTTAGTTCATCTATTTTTCTATCAGTCCCTTGCCATGTTATTGAAAGGATTTAGTAATTATTTTCCAGTTGAAAAGGAGAGCGCTGCAGGCGTTTTATCTATAGCTCATACCATGCATGATCAGTTTGACAGGGTTTGCCATGTTTCTGAGTGTTTTACATACTTTTCCTCAGTTAATTCTCACCATAATCCTGCATGGCGCACATTGGTATAACTACCCCATAAGTGAGAAGACTCAGGCCAATCTCAGTAAAATGGCAGGATGGGAATTTCTATCATTCAGTCGCTCACAGAAATACCATGTGACAAATTGCCCACACATGAATATGCCTTCCCCAGAATGAAGGAATCCGCACAAGACTGAAGAAGTTACAGTCATAGGTGTGATGGTAAGAGCGACAATTGTTCATTATCCTCGCAATGACAAGAATGAAATGAGTCGGCACTCACCACAGACCCCAGAGCCATCCTGGCCCATCACAGTTTAGCATGGTAGCTCCAGGCTTCACACCAGCCCCACAGTGCCAGACCAAGCACCATAGTCTTAGAACCTAGACAGTCACCAGCAGACCAAAGCTCTGGGCTACATCCAGAGACTCAGCTTAGCCTGGATCTTGCAGTCCAATGCCCCAGGCCTCATATATTTTAAAGGAGGGTTCCTTAGCTGCACATACCAAACTGGGATGGATTAAAGCCATGAAACACAGCTATACCAGGCCACAGAGGAATACAATGGAGCCAGTCCTGATGATACCTGATAGGCTACGATCAGAGGGAAGTGGAGGAGGACCTTCCCTATTAGTGGACATGGGGAAGGGCATAGAAGGAGATGAGGGAGGGAAGGTGAGGTTTGGAGGGGATGAAGGAGGGAGCTACAGCTGTGATACAAAGTGAATAAATTATAATAATCAAAAAATAAATAAAAAGAATAGGGAAAATGAAGAGGGGACAAATCATAGGAAGGACAATACAGTGCATAAAGGAAAGAGGAGGAATAAATAACACTAAGAAGAGAGAAAAATGGCTTTAAAAAAAGCTTGAAAAACAAAAAATAGCTTGAAAATGTTGACTATTCTTAACAAATAGATAAATATAGGAAGATATTGTTTTATACTCCTTAAAATATATTTGTAATATATGTGTGTATATATATAAATATTTCAAATGAAGTTATGTCACTTGGAGTGACAACAACTCCTAATACCATATACTACCTAAAACAGTAGGCCCAATGCCAGCATGGAAAGCCTTGCTCTGAGTTTTTTGTCAAGGAAAACCAAGAGACTCTCAAAACAATATAGGTTGTTGCTGTTGCTCTTCATAGCTTCCCAGTCTTCAAGGGAAGACCTCAGTGAAGATATCACACACTTCAGATGCAGGACTTGGAGGAATCGAGCTGGAGTTGACCTAGAAACCTCCTCCCTGAGGAGCAGCTCTCACAGAATCTATAAGCGCTAATGCACACTGCCTAGGAGAAAAGCTATCCATAGTCCTACTCAGTGGGAAAGCCTGCAGTCCACACCAATGACCAGCACGGCAAGGTATCCACCATGAAGCAGTAGTGGAAGTAACTTAATCCTGGAAGTAAATGACAGCCATCTAATTGGACTTAAGGCCTGCTCAGTAGGAAGGATTCCATGTAAACCTAGCCAGATTCCCTTGGCTGGAGAGTTCAAGGACTCTAGAGGAGTCTGGGTGCTGATGATGATGATGATGATGATGATGATGATGATGATGATGATGATGATGCCACTGCCATGTTCCTAAACTAGTAAAATTCCTGCTTGCATTCTAAATTCTTATCCTTATACCTGCAGATAAGTGTAGCTCTCATTCTCATCAAAGAAGTAGCAGCAGTACACAGACAGACAGACAGACACTCTTCCAGGAATAAGAACTAGTGAAAATGCAGATATCACCATGTGCTAACCAATACCAACTGATTTCATCTACAATATAGCTCCTACACCTGACATTCAAGAAGACACAGCCAAAAGTGTGTAAGAGCCAGCAGGCCAAGACATCTACCGTGAGATGGTGTCTTCTGTCCATGACATGGCAAGGTGGCTACACCTGTGAAATATCAAAAATATGGTTGCCTAAAGAAGAGCACCCCAGTGACACCAGTTGATGTGTCAGTGAGAATGGGGAGTCTCACAAGACCCCACCCCTAGATGAAGAGCTGCAGAAGCTAAAGGCTAATGAGAGGGAGATTCAGTTTCTCTGGAAGTCAGTCCTTTATAGCTATCCAATCCCAAGCAGTCATCTCTAAACAATGACACATGTGACTAACACTAAATGGACTCCACAGTGTGTGTGTGTGTGTGTGTGTGTGTGTGTGTGTGTGTGTGTGTGAAACAACAATAAGTAAAGAATGTCATGTGAGAGGCAGGGGCACAGGAGGAGTAAAAGGTAGAAGGAAGTGTGAAAATGATGGAAATGCGGCACTCCTGTATGAAAGTCTCAAGTAAATAGCTTAAAATTTCATATTAAAAAATAAGTGATAGTTTAACATTTTGGTTTCAAAAAAAGAATTACTATTTTTTTACACAATTTTCAAAGAGTATATTTTGGTCATTGTTTTATTTTGCATACAGGTGAGAGATATGCATACAGCAGTATTAGGTCTATGGCAGGAAAGTCTTACTTTTACCTTTCATTAATCAAAAGATATTTTTCTGTGCATATTTGAATACAGATAGTTATGACCCTTCCAGAAGCATTAAAATTTGATGAGAATAGGAAAAGTGAACGAAGAGGAGGGGACCAGAAAAGAGGGGAAGGGAGGGAAATAGAAGAAGGAAAAAGAGGATTTCAAAATGTATGTGTGCTTGGTGTATTAACAGTCTTAACTTTGCGTTATTACATTTACACACACATGTGGTTTTATTTAAGTGATACTTTTTTTTTCAGTCTATAAAAACTATTTGGTTGCCTCTTGGTTTGTGTTACAGATACATTTTCCTCTTGAAATTACTTACAAGCATATTCTATCATAGTATAAAACCATTTAGCATCAAATTTGAACTCACTAGAATTTAAGGATCCACTATAGTCATGTTAACTCTCCACACACTGCTGAAAGCTACATCTCCAGAACCTTCTCATATCACATAGCTGACCCTTACCTGCCACTTACACACCTGAGTTCTTAGCAACTTAACCTCATCCCTGTTCAGGCCTGAGTTCTTAGCAACTGGCCCTTATCCCTGTTCCCACCTGAATTCCTAGCAACCACTGCTCAGCTTTTTTGTTTCTATGACTGAGTATATACTTCTGTATTGTGTGAAGACAGCAACGAAATTGAGTTTCGAAGAGAGAGTCTATTTCTCCCTTGAGAAAAGCCGAAGCATCCATTCAGTATATAATTTAGAAGGGTGGCCTGGGAGATTCTTCCATGGCTTCCAGACCTCAAACCAAATGGAGGAAATCCACTACAGAACATACAACTCCGCCTCTGTGAAAATTAATTACCACAATTTCTTTGTGTCATTTCACTGTTTAAGAGGTTAACCTTTTGCCCCGCCCCCAAAAAAGCCAGCCATTAATCTCCAAACCACATAAACTTTTTTTTTCTTTTCCCTCATTTTTAAATTCACTTAAAGAAAGCTTGGCAGAGTCGAGTCCATCCCTACGTCACATGTAGGGACGCTGCCTGGGAGAACGGCTGTTGACTTTTAAGATAAGAGCTCTTAAGGATTTTAAGCCATCAGGCAGCATCCATCAGAACAAATAAATGAGCGTTTGCCTCTTCTCCAGGCAGGATACGCTCCATGACCTATCTTTCCTGTGACCTACAAGGCTCTAGGAGAAGAGACTCCAGAGCTTTATTGGCAATGCCACTATTAGAGAGAGTTCTCTCTCTCTCTTCCAAGCTCTTTGGGGGTCAGCTTGAAAGTGAGCATTAAGTGAATGGCTAATGGAATTAAGGGTATAATAATAGAAGGATATAGTGAGACAATTGTATTAACAAGGAATAAATCATGTTGAATGTAAGGTAAGTGTTTTTTAATTGATTGATGGGAAGGGTGCTCCACAGGTTCTGTCGGGGACTAACAGCCATTTACCTCTTCATCTATAGTAAAAAGCCAAAACGTAGAAAAAAAGATAAGAAAATTATGCAAGGGGGAAGATAAATTATTCAGAGAAGATGGCCATTTTGTGCTGACATCACTAATGTGAAAAGGCACTAAATCTTTGACACTGGCTTCATTCCTTGGGAGCTCTGGGCTGAAATACCATTTTGTTCCAAAGATAAAAAACTGAACTGTCTACTTCTAACATTTTTCCCCACATCATAGATGGCAGCCAAGAGGCCTGGACACCTGAAGACACAGCAGATACTGTTCCCCACCTTGAAGCTGAATCTCCACTTGGAAAGCTACTGCCCCTGCCCGTGCCGCTGCCACTTACTGTCCCTGCCTACACTGTTGCCGCAGTTATAGGAACCTTCTATCCACTTGGCAAAGCTCGTGTGTACAGACTTCAGGGATGGGATGATTAACTAGAAAGCATTTGAAAGTAAAATTGATGCTGAACCAAATTGATGGTTCACAGGATGGGAGGCGGAGATAGGAGGAAAAGTCTGCGGCCATTTGGGCTATGTAGTAAAGTCTTGTTTTATAAAGAAAGACTAGAAGAAAAAGAGGGAAGGGAGACAGATGGCAGAAAGAAAGGAGGGAAGGAACGAAGGAAGGAAGAGAGTGAGGGAGACAGGGGAAGAGGAAGGAAGGGAGAGAGGAAGGGAGGTAAGCAGGCAAAAAAGTAGGTTTTGTAAATTCTTAGGTCACCAAGGTTCCCCTCCTTGAGTCTGCTTTCTAATATACCCTATGACAATCCTTCTCTCCTTTTCTCTTTTCTGTTCAGTCACTAGTTCAGCCCATTCCAGACCAGGCACAGCATTCTCATGATAAGATTCAGGTATAAAAAAAAGGTGAGTTGATTCAAATTATGTATGAGAGAGGACATTGTTCTTTCTAAAATTCCTTTAAGAATTGCTTTTGTTCCCTGCACACACAGAGACACACATACACACACCACATAGACATACATACAACACATACACTCAAACATACACAGACACTCATACACACACCTTCCCTACACACACACATAGACATATTTATACACATACTCAGACACACACACACACACACACCAGTTTTGATTATTCCCTTAGCAGTTCATAAACCATCATCCAATATCACTCATTTCTCAATATCACTATAAACAACACATAATAAGCCTATCTACCAAAAAGTCTAACTTTCTTTAAAATATCCAGCCTTTGCCAGCTCTTTTTTCTTTCCAGAGCTGAATTTGTATGAGAATGACTGTACCTCCTCCTTTTCTATTACTCTTGGGAAGAAGCGGAACTGACCATTCCTGCACAAGTAGCATAAGCCGTGTCGAGCACTTAAACGTGTTTAAAATTCAGTCCTCACAGCCATGCTTTGCAGTAAATACTATCAGCCTCGTGTCACAGGTAAGAAAAACAAGATTTAATGGAATCAAACACTTCCTCAAATGTTACTGAAAACTAGACAAGGGCTGGCTAGAAACCAGGAAGAATGTGGCCTACCATGAGGCTGCAACTCCAGAAAGCATCTTCTGCGAGACACCAAACTCCACTGCCATAGGGCACCTTAACAGTCTACCTTTGTGTCTATAGTAAAAATAATTTTAAGGTTTCCTTGATGGATGGTATAAAATGGGCTATTAAATGACTTCTTTGGCTATGTGTTATTATATTATCCAATATAATAGAGGAAATAGGAGAGTAAAGTTGAATAAAGCAGTCAGTCCACACACACACACACACACACACACACACACACACACACACCCATCCCTCACAGTATGAACAATGAACTCTCTCTATGGTCTTACCTATCTCCTAAAAGAACTGAATGCTCACACTGTGATTTGTGTCCAAAGGACAGTGACTGCTCCAGCTTGCACTCATGCTGCCACCTCTATCCCGTAAGATTAGTCATTTTAGAACCCCTTTCCTCAACTGGACATCCCGGCCCACAATTCACACACATCCCAAAAACAACAAAATAATAGGAATGAACAATAATGCATCATTATCTCTCAATATCAGTGGGCTCAATTTACGAATAAAAAGACTCAAGCTAACTGAATGGATGTGAGACAGGATCCATCCATCTGTTGCATAAAAGAAACACATTTCGGAGGGAGGGTGGGGCAAGATGGCGGCGCCAGGAGGACTCTCATTCTGAGCAGCAGCAGCAGGATCAGCACAGTGACCAGCAATCAGAACTCTCGGCCATAAAACACAGTCATTGTGTTTCCCAGGTGAGAAGATACCCCACGGTGGGGGATTCAATCAGATTTTAACCGGCTAAACCGTGGAAGAGATCCCGGTTCCACCAGACGCTTGGCTGCTGGCCACCAGCCCCAGCCCCAGCCCAGAGCCACAAGCCAGTGTCTCTGGTCACGGTCCCAGACTGAACCGTGCGCACCACACTATCAGAGACTGGAATTTTCAGTCGAGAGATAACCCCATGGTACAGGAAACGATTGGGACTGACCTTAGGTCACCCAGACATCCCCTGGAAAAGACTCGGGTTCCACGGGTACCACAGGAGCCAGCCCAGAGCCAAAGCCAGGACCCAGGCTCCGGCACAGAGCCCTGCCTGCCTGCGCGCCTGATTCGCCACCTGAGATAGAACTGTGGGCACCAGGGCACCAGCGAATGAGTTTCACTGTCCAGTGCAAACACACAGGGAGGGAAACGGCTGGTCTGATCTCAGAGCACTCAGCCGACACCCCCACCCCGAAAAGGTCTCGGGAAAATTATCCAGTTTAGGCAGACACCCAGGCTCCCAAAGGCCGGAAAGGCAGACACAGGCAGTTTCTGCGCGGCAGACAGCTGACGGAGACTGAGCCACCATCACTCAGCTGTGCTCCAGACACAGGCAGTTTCTGCAGCCAGCCAGCTGGCGGAGACTGAGCAGTGCGCACCAGGGCAAAAAAAGAGACTGGGAGTCCCAGTCTCCAGAGAATCCACAGGGAAGGAAGGAAACTGTACTGACTTAAATCACCCAATCCTTCCCTGGAAAAAGCTAGCAGACCAGCGGGGCCGAGCCTCCATCACTCAGCTGTGCTCCAGACACAGGCACAAACAGTTGCTGCGCGCCAGATGTCCAACTGGGTCACAGCAGCTGATCATTAAATTTACAGCAAGAAACCCAGAAACAGGGCAGCTGTTCTCAGGACTTCCCTGGGTGAAAGGAGAACCCTGTCGACAAACAAAGACCACAGTTACCACTCAGGTCTCTATCCCTGAGGTGAGCAGCAACAACTCCTGAAAAAATGCCAGCCATCCAGGGACTATACCCAAAAAGCTGAGAAGACTTCCTTCAGGAAAAACCAGCTTTCTGCCAAGGGGATTCTCTCCACCACAGGATCCCCAGGAACCACCAGAAAATAACCCCAAACACCTAAGATAGCACAATGGGTAGAGGCCAGCGTAAAAGCTCAAGCAACAAAAGACAGAGCAATATGGCATCTCCAGAACCCAGTTACCCAGGGGCAAGTAGCCCTGGACACCCCAGCATAACTGAAATCCAAGAAGATGACCTAACAACTATGCTCATGAAGATGATAACAGAGGAAACAAATAAGATACGTAAAGACATAGAGGAAGATAAACTCAAACAGAATATTGCCATCTGTAAAGAAATAGAGGAAGCTGCAGCCAAACAGTTTATGGCCTTTAGAAAAGAAATGCTTAAAGCACTGAATGAAATAAAAGAAACAGAGCTGAAGGAACTAAAAGAAAAAAAAGGAAAGTACAATCAGACAGATGAAGGAAGTAAACAAAAAAACTCAAGACCTGAAGATAGAATTGGAAAAATTAAAGAAAACACAAATGGAGGAAATAATGGAGAGGAAGAATCTAGGGAGAAAACGGGAACTACAGAGGTAAGCATAACCAACAGACAACAAGAGATGGAAGAAAGAATCTCAGGTGTAGAAGATACAATGGAAGAAATCGATGAATCTGTCAAAGAAAATGTTAAATCCAAAAAATTCCTGACACAGACCATCCAAGAAATTCAAGATAATATGAAAAGACAAAACTTAAGAATAATAGGTATAGAGGAAAAAGAAGACTCCCTTCTCCAAGGCCCAGAAAATATTTTCAACAAAATCATTGAAGAAAATTTCCCCAAGTTAAAGGAGAGACCAATAAGAATACAAGAGGCCTACAGAACACCTTATAAATTAGACCAGAAAAGAAAATCTTCCAGCCACTTAATAATCAAAACAGTAAGTACACAGAACAAAGAAAAAATACTAAAAGCTGCAAGGAAAAAAGGCCAAGTAAGGGATAATGGCAAACCCATTAAATCACACCTGAGTTTTCAACAGAGACTATGAAAGCCAGAAGGGCCTGGACGGATATCATGCAGACCCTAAGAGAACACAGATGTCAGCCCAGGCTACTATACCCTGCAAAACTCTCAGTCCTCATAGACAGAGAAAACAAGATATTCAATAACAAAAACAAATTTCAACAATACCTACAAACAAATCCAGCATTACAGAAGACACTGGAAGGGAAAATACAACCCCCAAAAATTAGCTTCTTTCAAGAAAACACAGGAAATAATTAACCTTACTACAGTAAAACAAAAAGCAACTAAGCACACAACCTGATGACCACAGCCAACATCAAAATCAAGGGATATAACAGCCACTGGTCACTAATCTCTCTCAACATCAATGGACTCAACTCTCCAATAAAAAGACACAGATTAACAGAATGGATACGTAAACAAAACCCAGCAATCTGTTGCATACAAGAAACACACCTAACACACAAAGATAGACATTACCTGAGGGTAAAGGGTTGGAAGACGACTTTCCAAGCAAACGGACCCAAGAAGCAAACAGGAGTAGCCATTCTAATATCTGATAAAATAGACTTTCAACCAAAATTAATAAAAAGAGATGGGGAAGGATACTTCATACCCATCAAAGGAAAATTCCACCAGGAAGACATCACAATCCTGAACATCTATGCCCCAAATACAAGAGCACCCACATTTGTTAAAGAAACATTGATAAAATTTAAACCACATATAGATCACCACACATTAATAGTGGGAGAATTCAACACCCCACTCTCAACAAAGGACAGGTCAACAAAACAGAAATTAAACAAAGAAACAATGTCTCTGACAGAGGTCATGAATTAAATGGACCTAACAGACATTTAGAGAACTTTACACCCAAACACAAAAGAATTTACCTTCTTCTCAGCACCTCATGGAACCTTCTCCAAAATAGACCATATAGTTGGTCACAAAGCAAGCCTCAACAAATACAAGAAGATTGAAATAATCCCTTGTATCTTGTCTGATCACCATGGAATAAAGCTGGACCTCAGCAATAACAGAAATAGCAAAAAGCCTACACACACGTGGAAACTGAACAACTTGTTACTAAATGACAGCTGGGTCAGGGAAGAAATAAAGAAAGAAATTAAAGTCTTTCTAGAAATCAATGAAAATGAAGACACAACATACCCAAACTTGTGGGACACAATGAAAGCAGTGCTAAGAGGAAAGTTCATAGCACTAAGTGCCTTCAAGAAGAAATTCGAGACAGCTCATTCAAGCAACTTAATGGCTCACTTAAAAACCCTAGAAAAAGAAGAAGCAGACACATCAAGAAGGAGTAGACGGCTGGAAATAATCAAACTCAGGGCTGAAATCAATCAATTGGAAACAAATAAAACAATTCAAAGAATCAATGAAACCAAGAGCTGGTTCTTTGAGAAAATCAACAAGATCGACAAACCCTTAGCCAAGCTAACTAAAAGGCAGAGAGACACCACCCAAATCAACAAAATCAGATGTGAAAAGGGGGACATAACTACAGACACTGAGGAAATCCAAACAATCATTAGGACTTACTTCAAAAGTCTATATGCCACAAAATTTGAAAATCTAAATGAAATGGACAATTTTCTTGATCGATTTGACTTACCAAAGCTGAATCAGGACCAGGTAAATCAACTAAATAGTCCTATATCCCCCAAAGAAATAGAAGCAGTCATCAAAAGTCTCCCATCCAAAAAAAGCCCAGGACCAGATGATTTCAGCGCAGAATTCTACCAGACCTTCAAAGAAGAGATAACACCAATTCTCTTCAAACTATTCCACAAACTAGAAACAGAAGGAACATTACCAAACTCATTCTATGAAGCCACAGTCACCTTGGTACCTAAACCTCACAAAGACTCAAAAAGAAAGAGAATTTCAGGCCAATCTCCCTTATGAACATAGATGCAAAAATACTTAACAAAATACTTGCAAACCGAATACAAGAACACATCAAAGATATTATCCACTATGACCAAATAGGCTTCATCCCAGGTATGCAGGGGTGGTTCAATATACGGAAGTCCATCAATGTGATCCACCATATTAACAAACTGAAAGAAAAAAAAACACATGATAATCTCCCTAGATGCTGAAAAAGCATTTGACAAAATCCAACATCCATTCATGTTTAAAATATTGGAGAGATCAGGGATACAAGGCACATATCTAAACATAGTAAAGGCAATATACAGCAAGCCTATAGCCAACATCAAACGAAACAGAGAGAAACTTAAAGCAATCTCACTAAAATCAGGGACAAGACAAGGCTGCCCACTCTCTCCATATCTCTTCAACATAGTGCTGGAAGTCCTTGCTAGAGCAATAAGACAGTTGAAGGAGATCAAGGGGATACAGATTGGAAAAGAAGAAGGCAAATTATCACTATTTGCAGATGATATGATAGTATACATGAGTGACCCCAAAAACTCTACCAGGGAACTCCTACAGCTGATAAACACCTTCAGCAAAGTGGCTGGATACAAAATTAACTCAAAAAAATCAGTAGCCCTCCTGTATACAAAAGACAAAAGGGCTGAGAAAGAAATTAGAGAAACAACACCCTTCACAATAGCCACAAAGGACATGAAGTACCTTGGTGTAACCCTAACCAAGCAAGTCAAAGACTTGTATGAAAAAAATTTCAAGTCTCTGAAGAAAGAATTAGAAGAAGATATGAGAAGATGGAAAGATCTCCCATGCTCATGGCTTGGCAGGATTAACATAGTAAAAATGGCCATCTTACCAAAAGCATTCTACAGATTTAATGCAATTCCCATCAAATTGCCAACACAATTCTTTACGGACCTGGAAAGAAAAATTCTCAACTTCGTATGGAATAACAAGAAACCCAGAATTGCTAAAACAATCCTGTACAATAAAAGATCTTCTGGAGGTATCTCCATCCCTGATCTCAAGCTGTACTATAGAGCAACAGTAATAAAAACTGTATGGTACTGGCATAGAAACAGAATGGTGGATCAATGGAACCGAACAGAAGACCCAGAAATAAACCCACACACTTATGGACACCTGATTTTTTACAAAGGTGCCAAAACCATACAATGGAAAAAAGATAGCATCCTCAACAAATGATGCTGGTCTAACTGGATGTCTACATGTAGAAAAAAGAAAATAGATCCATACTTACCACCCTGCACAAAACTGAAGTCCAAGTGGATCAAAGACCTCAACATAAAACCAGACACATGAAATCGGCCAGAAAAAAAAGTGGGGAATACCCTAGAACTCATTGGTACAGGAGAGAACTTCCTGAACAGAACACCAACAGTACAGGCTCTGAGAGCAACAATCAATAAATGGGACCTCATGAAACTGAAAAGCTTCTGTAAAGCAAAGGATACTGTCATCAAAACAAAGCGACTGCCTACAGATTGGGAAAGAATCTTCACCAACCCTTTATCTGACAGAGGACTCATATCCAGTATATATAAAGAACTAAAGAAGCTGAAAAGAAGCAAACCAAATAATCCACTTAAAAAATGGGGAACAGAGCTAAACAGAGAACTCTCTGTAGAGGAATATCAAATGGCAGAGAAGCACTTAAAGAAATGTTCAACCTCATTAGCCATTAGGGAAATGCAAATCAAAACAACCCTGAGATTTCACCTTACACCCATCCGAATGGCCAAGATGAAAAACTCAAGTGACAACACCTTCTAGAGAGGTTGTGGAGAAAGGGGAACCCTCCTCCACTGCTGGTGGGAATGTAAACTTGTACAACCACTCTGGAAATCAATCTGGCACTTTCTAAGACTCATAACCAAACCATGGCAGAGTGCAGGGAATCATATGAAAGAAGGGGAGTTAGTATGATATGGAAAGGATAGGAGCTCTACAAGTACCAAATATATCCGGGCACAGGGCCTTTTCTGAGACTGACACTCAACCAAGGACCATCTATGGATATAACATAGAACTTCTGCTGGGATGTGGCCCGTGGTAGCTCAGTAACCAAGTAGTTTTCCAAAGCAAGGGGAACAAGGACTATTTCTAACAGGATCTCCAGGGCAGGCTCTTTGTCTCCCCCCCCCCAAGGGAGGAGCAGTCCTGTTAGGCCACAGAGGAGGACTTTGCAGCCAGCCTTGAAGATACCTGATAAAACAGGGTCAAATGAAAGGGGAGGAGGTCCTCCCCTATCAGTGGACTTGGAAAGGGGCAGGGAGGAGACCAGGGAGGGAGTTGGGGAGGGGGAGGGAATGAGAGAGCGGGATACAGCTGGGACACAGAGTTAACAAATTGTAACTAAAAATAAAAATAAAAAAAGAGAAACAATAAAAAAAAGAAAATTGAAAAAAATAAAAAATAAAACTTCAAATTATTCCACAAAATAGGAACAGAAGAAACACTGTCAAATTCATTTTGTGAGGCCACAGATATCCTTATACCCAAACCAAAGACTCAAGAAAGAAAGAGAAATACAGACCAATTTCCCACATGAATATTGATGCAAAAATAATAAAATACTTGCAAATCAATTCCAAGACCACATCAAAAAGGTTATCCACCATGATCAAGTAGGCTTCATTCCAGGAATGTTGGGATTGTTCAACATGTGAAAATCTGTCAATGTAATCCACCATATAACCAAACAGAAGGGGGTGGGGGAATCATGTCATCATCTCCTTAGATGCTGAAAATGACTTTGACAAAATCCAGTACCCCTTCATGATAAGAGTCTTGGAGAGATCAGGGATACAAGGAACATATATAAACACAATAAAGGCAATATACAGCTAGATGATAGCCAGCATCAAATTAAATGGAGAGAAACTGAAAGCAATCCCACAAAAATCAGAGACAAGACAAGGCTGTCCACTCTCTCCATATCTCTCCAATATAGTACTTGAAGTTCTTCTGTTCGTATTTTGTGGAATAATTTGAGGTATTAGTTCTTCTTTGAAAGTCTGGTAGAACAATAAGAAAACTAAAGGAGATCAAGGAGATAAAAATTGGAAAGGAGGAAGTTAAAGTATCATTATTTGTAGATTATATGATAGTATACATAAGGGACTCCAAATATTTTACCAGGGAACTCGTACAGCTAATAAACACTGAACACCTTCAGTGAAGTGGTTGTATACAAGATTAACTTAAAAAAGAAAAAGAAAAAATCAGTAGTCCTCCTGTACACAAATGACAAATGGGATGAGAAAGGAATCAGGGAAACAACACCCTTTATAATAGGCACAAATAATATAAATATCTTAAAATAACTCTAACCAAGAAAATGAAAAATCCATATGGCAAGTACTTCAAGTCTTTAAGAATTTGAAGAAGATATCAGAAAGATCTCCCATGCTCATGGATTGGTGGCACTACCATGGTAAAAAAAAAAAAAAAATGGATGTTTTACCAAAAGCAATCCACAGATGCACACAGTCCCCACTGAAATTCCAACACAATTCTTTTCTTTTCAGACCTTGAAAAAACATACCCAACTTCATATGGAAAAAAATCAGGATAGCTGAAACAATCCTGTACAAATGGAGGTATCACCATCTGTGATTTCAAGCTCTGCTACAGAGTTATAGAAATAAAAACCACATGGTATTGCCATAAAAGCAGACAGGTATATCAGTGGAACTGAACTGAAGACCCAGGAGACCCACACACCCATGGACACATGATTTTTGACAAAGAGGCCAAAATTATACAAAGGATATAAGACAGCATCTTCAACAAACGATGCTGGTCTAACAGGATGTTGGTATGTAGAAGAATGCAAATAGAACCTTATCTATTGCCCTGCACAAAAATTCAAGTCCAAGTGGATCAAAGACCTCAACATAAATCCAGATACACTGAATCTGATATAAGAGAAAGTGGAGAATGAATACATTGGCATAGGAATTAAATTTCTAAGCAGAACACTGATAGCACAGGCACTAAGATCAACAATTAATAAATGGGACCTCATGAAAATGAAAAGCTCCTGTAAGGCAAAGGACATCCTCAATAGGACAAACAGCACCTACAGATTGGGAAAATATCTTCACCAATCCCACATCTGACAGAGGGCTAATTCCCAAAATATATGAAGAACCCAAGAAACTAGATATCAAAAAACTATATAATCCAATTAAAAATTGAGGTACAAATCTAAAAAGAATTCTCACCAGAGGAATCTCAAATGGCCGAGAAACACTTAAAGTAACGTTCATCATTCTTAATCATCAGGGAAAAGCAAATCAAAACAACTCTGAGATTCCATTCTATACCTGTGAGAATGGCTGAAATCAAAAACACAGGTGACAGCTCATACTGGCAAGGGTGCAGAAAAAGGAGAATACTACTACATTACTGGTGGAAGTGAAAACTTGTACAGCCACTTTGGAAATCAAAATGAAGGTTTCTCAGAGCATTGGGAATTTATCTACCTCGAGACACTACTATCCCACTCTTGGGCATACACCCAAAGGATACTCCATCATTCAGTAAAGACACTTGTTCATCTATGTTCTTAGGAGCTTTATTTGTAATAGCCAGAAACTGGAAAGAACCCAGATGCCCCTCATTTGAAGAATGGATAAAGAAAATGTGGTACATTTATAAAATGTAGTGTTTCTCAGCTGTTAAAAACAATGACATCGGGGTCTGGAGAGATGGCTCAGAGGTAAAGAGCTTTGGCTGTTGTTTCAAAGGTCCTGAGTTCAGTTCCCAGCAACCACATTGTGACTCATAACCATCTATAGTGAAATTTGATGCCCTCTTCTGGTGTGCAAGCACACATACAGGCAGAACACTGTATAAACAATAAATAAATAAATATTTTAAATGGCATCATAAAATTTATAGGCAAATTAATACAACCAGAAAAAAAAATCATCCTGAGTGAGGTAACCCAGATCCGGAGAGACAAACATGGTATGTACTCACTTATAAGTGAGTATTAGTTGTAAAGTAAAGGATAATCATGTTACAATCCACAGACCGGGAGAGGCTGAGTAACTAGGAGGGCTGGTGGGGGGGTACACAAATCTCCTTAGAAAGGGGAAATAGAATAGAGATGGAGAGATGTTGGGGGCATGGGAGCAGAAGGGATCAGCTGGGAGGAGGCTGGAGGGAAAGAGTACTGGGAAGGACAACTGGAATTGGGAGGCATCTCATAGACAAGATAGAGACTAATGCAACTCCCAGGGATCTATAAGGATGACCCCAGCTGAGACTTTTAGCAATGAGGGATATAAAGGCTGAACTGGCCATCTCTTGTAACCAGGAAGGGCCTCTAGTAGAAGGATTGGAACACTAATCCAGATACATAACCTTTGACCTATGATTTGTCCTGCCTACAAGATGTGTTGAGGGAAAGGTGGCACCGAAATTGTAAGAGTGGCCACCAATGGCTGATTCAGTTTGAGACCCAGCCCTGAAGAGGCAGGAACCAGAGGCTGAATAGCCCAGAGACCTAGGATAGAACCACATATGACTGGCAAAAAAAAAAAAGTCAAGGAAATGATGCCTAGTGATACTCTGCTATACTCATAGATTGGTGCCTAATCCAACTGTCACTAGGGAAGCTTCATCTAGCGGCAGATGGAAACAGATGAAGAGCCCACAGTCAAACATTAGGCAGGCCATGGAGAACCCAAGCAAAGAGGGGAGAGAAAGGGCTGTAGAAGCCAGAGGAGTTAATGACACCAAAGAGAGAGATGGAGGTGGGGAGAGAGAACAGAATCAGCTAGCCAGGGTTCATAGGGGCTTATAGAGAATGAACATACAACCAGGGAGCCTTCATGGGACTGACCTAGGTCCTCTACATGTATTTTACAGTTGTACAACTTGGTCTTCTTGTGGGACTCCTAACAATGGGAGCAGAGGCTATCTCTGCCTCTTTTGCCTGTTTTTGGGACCCTTTTTCTCATACCAGTGTGCCTAATCCATCCCTAAAAATGCCACCTACTTCCTTTGAGACAAGGTCTCTCGCTGGCCTGGAACCCACCCATTCAACTAGACAGGCTGGCCAGCAAGTCCCAGGAATCCTCCTGCCTCCACTTCCCCAGCACATAAATTACAAGTTGTGGCAACAGGACCAGCCTTTCCACATGGAATGCAGGGATAGTTCTCAGGTTCATGCATATTGCAAGGCAAGCACTTTACAACTGCTCCAGCCCAATTCCTGTTTTCTTCTGATGCTGTTACTCTTGGGAGATTACCGGAGATTCTGAGCTGCTGCATCTTATCTACAAATCATATATATGTTTATATAGGTAGATAGAGAGCTTTTCTGTAAAAAGTTTTGAAGATAAAATGACAATTGTGGAAAACATGTGGACTATTAAAAATGTATAATTGTTTTATTTTAATATCCTTAATTCTCTTTCACCTGAGCCTGGTGGTTATCTGTCTTATTGAACAGTGTCCTTGGTGTCAGATATACTGAGTAGAGCACAGTCAGCAGCAAATACTTGGATGAATGATGTGATTACTAATTAAAATGTATAGCAAAACTATTGACACCAAACTGAATGATACTATGATAGGCTGTTATAATCCAAGAAATTCTAACTGCTTTTAAAGTACAAAATAATTTTCATTTCCTAATATATCAGGCATGAATCTGTAGGAGAGTATTAACCTTTTGAAAACTTACACTGAAAATTGCTTAGTTAAGTTTGATATGACATGTAGGTTCTTACTCCTTTAAAATAGTAAAGAGTTGTGAGCCAATCTAGTTTGATTGTTTCTTCATTGTTGGTAGTAGGTCTTCATTGTCTTTCTTCATCACTTCATACCATCACCTTTTATGTTTTATTTTAGCCTTCAGAGTGTCAATAACTGTGGAACATAATAGATAAAAGCCTGGCAAACCATAACATGTAAACCTAGTTTTTCCTTGGAATGATGTGGTACTCATTTTCTGAGATAGAGGTTTATGAGATGGTTTGTTATCTAAAGGCCTTGATTTGCGGGACTTCTTAAGATTTATATGGTTGATTCTAACCCAAAGGGATTTTGCTATTACCAACAGGAAGATAGGGAGCAAAGAATTGAAATATTGGTGGTAGCACTCTAAGCCCAAATGCTATTTTTAACCTGAAAACTCTGCAATCGTACTGGAATGTTTTTATATTTAATCCACAATATCTGTAGTGCTACATGAGTAATAGAAGCTGAATCTGAAGCATTGAAAAATTAATCCTGGAAAACTGTGAATCTTCCAAGTGGAAGATGATGTTGAATAGAACTTTCTGGTGATTAATGCAATGCTTTGGGAGTAGAAGTGGAGAAGAATTTCTTGCATCATCAGATATTTCCAATAGGGTTTTGCATTGTTTAAAAATCTGCAACAGTTGGTTTATTGAACAATGAGTTCAGGGAATAACGAACTTGGATTTATGTGGTGATATAGCAAATCTACTACATGATTCTATTATAGCCAAAGAATCCATAAATTACATTTTCCATTAATATTATGTTGAGAATGTCACGTGGTGATTAAAATTGTGAACTTTAGAGCTAGCTTTGGCTCAAGTCGCATTAACAATGTGAAGCTGGCCAAGTCCCTTAGCTTCACGGCTATCCATTCTTCTTTTAATCTATACAAGAAGGTGGCAGCAGTATCAACTTCATGAGTGATTCAGAGACTAAAAATCATTCTAAAAATGAAAAGCACTTAGACAATGGCTGTCATAAAAATAACAGCTCAAAATTATAAATTTCATCCAAATTAAACATTTGCAGGCTAGTGTTCTTTGGGCCATTTTAGTGTTCAGCCCTGTTCTGTTGATTAGAGCAGCCACGCATAACGTATTTCATTGTCAGTTTCGCCTGTTGCCTGTTTCCGGTCATTGGCTATGTGATGGCAATAGTCAGACCTTTAAGTAAAACTAACTTTATCACTCACTTTTAAAAAATTTGTTTTTCAGATTATTTCTTAGATAGAGGATACCATGGTGGGGAAGGGGTACATATTACCCAATTATACAAAATGTTCAAGGAACCTGAATAACTGGGTAATTTGGGATTCTTTTCTGTTGGGTTATTGGATTATATGTGTGTGTACATTTACAATAATATGACATACATTTACATTTCTGTATGTATGCTAATATACTTATGCATTTCATGAGAATATAATGTTACATATATAAGTAGCGTTAACTGTAGGCTTAGATTTTTCACCAAACCTATTTTATTTTATTTGGGGTTCCTTGCTTCTACCTCCCTTCCACCCATGACCAGAGGAATGGGAGAAAAGAAGGTTATTAGGAAAAAGGGGTTGTAGAACTCTATTTTAGATGTAGCTCCTTGAGGTGAGTCCACTCTTTGTTGTCTGGAAACCAGCAGTCCAGTCCAAATACCACCACAAAACAGCAACAACAATCAGCATGAATCAGTAGATCAGGACAAGTCAGTGAAAGCTACAAGACTCAGTTGGATTGCCCTGAGAAGTTCTCTGGAGTCTTTCTCTCAGCAAAGTCAAGTGTCAAAGCATGAAGACCAGCTCAGCAATGTTGATCAAAAAAATGTTGTTTCACTGTCCATGGGCTTCCATATATCTCCTCTCCTCAGAGTCCAGTCACGGATGTTTTCAGCTGACCAAAGCCATGCTCTTCGCACAAGAGAGCCACAGCAAAAGATCATGTGTCCTCTCACAAGCCAACCTCTAGCAAAACACATGTGTCCAACTTGCAGCAAAACATAACATGGCAAAACTGAGTCTTCAAAGAAACCAGAAACTTCCACTTTGTATCTCCCTTTCTGTTTAAAAAAAAAAAAGTCTTTTCCTTTAACATTAACAATCTATACACAATAAGAATAATTATGAGAACTGTAAAACTAGAACTTTACGCCAAATAATAGTCAAACAAAATAACATTAAATTTCCATTTATATACAATAATTAAATAAAATAGCTTTTAAATTTCCATAGTTACACAAAATAACCTTAAATTTCTATCAGTATACAATAGTTATACAAAACAGCCTTAAATTTCTACCAATATACAATAGTTACACAAAATAACCTTAAATTTCTATCAATATACATTAACCCATACCAAGGCAAAACAACACATCAAATGACCAGAAACAACCTCTCCATCTTTTGGGAATGGGAGTTGTGTTCTTAAAATTACTTATCTAATGGCAAAGATATTTTCTGAGTTCCCTATGAAAATTGGGATATAGGGCAAGTCCGGGGAAAGCTAGCTGTATCTTTTTATGTGTTGTCAGTCCAGTGTCTGTGTTGTCTGTCCAGTCTCTGTATTGTCTGTCCAGTCTTTGTGTTGTCTGTCATTTGGGATAGCCCTTTTGAAGATGATTTGCATGCAAATTTTGGAAAAATTAGTAACTGAGGCAGTTTGTCAGTGAATCACCTGGACTACTTGTTTTGTGAAGATATTCATGTCTTAGGTGATAAGAGGTTTTCCTGGTCAGATTTGATCTTTTTTAATTAAATTTTTATTTTTTATATTAATTACATTTTATTTGCTTTGTAGCCCAGCTGTAGGCCCCTCCTTTATTCCCTCCCAATTCCACCCTTCTTCTCTCATCTCCTCCCATGCCCCTCTCAAAGTCCACTGACATGGGAGGTCCTACTCCTCTTCTATCTGACCCTAGCTAAGAAGCTCTCATCAGGACTGGCTGCAATGTCCTCCTCTGTGGCCTAGCAAGGCTGCTCCTCCTTCAGGGAGGGTGGTTAAGAGCCAGCCACTGAGTTCATGTCAGAAACAGTCCCTGTTCCCCTTACTAGGGAACCCTCTTGGACCCTGAGTTCCATGGGTTACATCTGAGCAGGGGTTCTAGGTTATATCCATGAATGGTCCTTGGTTGGAGTATCAGTCTCAGAAAAGATCCCTGTGCCCAGATATTTTTGTTCTGTTGCTATGCTTGTGGAGCTTCTGTAAGAGCTAATTAGTAAGTTAGTAAGTTAGTTAGTAAGTTAGTTAGTATGTTAGGTCTTACTAACTCCCGCTCCTTTCATAAGATTCCCTGCACTCTGCCCAAAGTTTGGTTATGAGTCTCAGCATCTGCTTTGATACATTGCTGGGTAGAGTCTATCAGAGGCCCTCTGTGGTAGGCTCCTGTCCTGTTTCCTGATTTCTCTTTCTTCCAATGTCCATCCTGTTTGTTTTCTGAGTGAGGATTGATCATCTTACCCAGGATCCTCCGACTTGATTAGCTTCTTTAGGTGTACAGATTTTAGTATGCTTATCCTATATTATTGGTCTAGTATCCATTTATAAGTGAGTATATACCATGTGTGTCTTTCTGCTTCTGGGATACCTCACTTCGAATGATCTTTTCTAGATCCCACCATTTGCCTGCAAATTTCATGATTTCCTTGTTTTTTAATTATTGAGTAGTATTCCATTGTGTAAATGTACCTCAATTTCTGAATCCATTCCTCCATCTGGGTTATTTCCAAAACAACCATGAGATTTCACCTTACACTCATCAGAATGGCTAACATCAAAAACTTAAGTGACAATACATGCTGGAGAGAATGTGGAGAAAGAGGAACTCTCCTCCATATTGCTGGTGGGAATGTAAATTTGTACAACTGCTTTGGAAATCAACCTGGTGCTTTCTCGGACAATTAGGAATAGCACTTCCTTGAGATACAGCTATACCACTCCTAGGCATATATCCAAAAGATGCTCAAGTACACAACAAGGACATTTGCTCCACCATGTTTGCAGTAGCCTTATTCGTAATAGCTAGAATCTGGAAACAACCCAGATCTAATCTTTATAAGTTGTGTTGCTAACCATATTTTGTCATTTTCTGTAGATACATAAGCATAACTGGATCCCCATCTCAGAACTATTGTGGGCTTCTACTCTAATGACAACACATCCCTATGGTATATTAGTTGACCTAGTTCTTCAGTTTTTTCTATAACCCAGTGTCTCTCAACTGTTGCTATTCCTTTTTCACAGACATTAAGAAAAATTAGAGTTAACAAAGCACTATTTAGTCTGTTCCTGTAATGTGCTTTATATTGTAATGTGCAAATAATTGTTTCGTTTTATTGGATATTTATGTGAGAGTGTTATCAGTCTTAATCTGGACAGGTATCCCAATAATTGCCATTATTTCTAATAAGTATATAGCTACACAATCAGCCTTTTCAGATCTTAAAGCAGTTGCTCATTGAAACCCCAAGTATGTGTCAGTTGTATGGTGTATATACTTTTGTTTCCAAAAATCTGCAAAATGAAAACATCTGTCTCCCAGATTTCATTTCTTTTGGTACCCCTATGGCTACTACCAGCAGTAGTACCCTACATAAAGGCATTTTGTTATATAAGGAACATATAGGACATTTTTATAATTTCTTTGGCTTATTGCCAAGTGATAGATTTTTTTTTTCTTAATCCTTTCCTATTGACATGATGTTTCTCATGAAATTTGGACGCTTCTAACACATTCCCTATTAGTAATTGGTCAATTTCCTCATTTTCTTGTGCCAGTGGACCTGGCAAACCTTAATGAGACCAAATACAAGTAATATATAATGGATAGTTTCTACTTCTAATGGCCTGTTGTAATTGCTAAATAATGAGGTTAATTCTGAGTTATCAGGAACAAATTCAGCAGTCTCTATATGCAAGACAACTCTTTCTGCATATAAAGAATCAGTAATTATATTAAGAGACTCAGGAAAATCTAAAAATACCATCAGGATTGCATACTTTGTTTCCTAAAGTATCTGCATTGGAATCAGCTAACAAAATATCATCCATGTAATGATATATAATACATTGAGAAAATTGCCTATGAATTATTTATAATGTTTGTCACACAAAATATTGACATAAAGTTGGACTATTTAACATTCACTGTGGAAGTACCTTCCAATGTTATCTATTTATTGGATCAACATTATTCAGAGTAGGTACTGAGAAAGCAAAACTTTCCCTATCCTGTTCATAAAAGGTTATTGTGAAAAAGAAATCTTTCAAGTCAATTATTACTATAGGTAACAAAGAAGGTAAAGGAATCCAGGCTGTAAAGGACCCATTGGTTGAATTACTCTATTCACTGTTCTTAAATCCATTTTCATCCTCCATTTTCCTGATTTATTTTTTTACAACAAACAGAGGGGAATTCCATGGGCTGGTAGACTCTTCTGTATGTTGAGTCTCCCACTGATCTTATACCAGTTGTTCAAGTGCCTACAATTTTTTCTTTCGTTATGGGCCATTACTCTTCCCACACAGGTCTGTTCAATAACTATTTTAGGGGCAAGTTTGTTGGTATTTCAGCAGTGGCCTCTATTATAGTTTTGGAAACTGGATCTCTGTGATGTCCTGTGTTTAGACAATGGATACAGTTTGTGATTGTTCTTGATCAGTACCTTTCCCCAAGACTATCTACCATTTCATACCTAATTTCCTCCTTTGATGTCCCTGGGATTGCAGGAATATTAATTTGAGTTGCCCATTGTTATACAAGATCTCTTCCCCATAAATTTATGGGTATGTCAGCTACATAGGGTCTCAACTTCCCCGTTTACCCTTCTGGTCCCACAAATTTAATCCATTGGACACTTGTCTTACTTGAGATAATTTACTAATTTTTATAAACTGTGTATAAACCTTCTGAAGTGGCCAAATCTGGATTTCAAGACTTTGGAGAATATATAATGAAATCAGCTCCTGTATCCACTAAACCTTCTATTTCAACACCACTCATTTATACCATTAATTTGGGTCTCTGGTTGTTAACTATTGTTTGCCAGAACACATGTTTCCCAGTATTCCCAAGAGCCCCTGTTCTTTCTACTGGAGCAGCCTTGCTCTTGATGTAAGGAAACAGGAACAGCTGAAAAATTCTATCTCTTCCATTAATTTGCGACTCCTTTTTCACACATGCCATGATTTTAATTTCTTCCTTGCAATCCCCAATTATGATACCTGGATGCACAAAACAAATCCTTGAGAAGTTAATCCACTTCTTTCCAGAATTATTCCTACTGTCCTCAAAGGTAAAGGACTATAAATACCAGTGGTTATCTTGTAACATTCAACTTTTGGGGATAGTATAAGAGATTTCTTATGAGGCCAAAGCTGCATTGCCTTCAGTAGCATGCATTAGATCATTAATACTTAGTTTTGGTTCCTGGTTGACTGAAAAAAGATGGCTTACATTGTTTGTTGCTGGGCCTCGAGCTTACCAGGCCCCTTCATTTGTTTCCCATTGGCAAGAGGTTACCTAGTATGTCTCTTTAGAACTTACAATCCCTAGACTAATGTTTTCCCTTACTACAATGGCTACAAACCCCCAAGAACTTTTACATTCAATTGCATCCAGAAACTGATTGTTCTTTTCTATGAATACCATTTTCTTCAGAGTCAATGTGCCTACTATCTTGAACTCTGAAGCTTCTAGTCTTACAATTTCTTTGAACATGGCCAAATTCACTGCAATTATAACACTGGGCATTTTGATTTCTGGGATTTCTAGCTATGGCTTGTTCAATAATATTGAGCATTATGCTCCTGAGAGCCAATATCAGTTGTCACTCTTATCCATTCATCTATTAGGGCTGTTCATGCTTTTATTGGTCTAATTACTCTCTTACACTCAATATTTGAATGTTCAAATGCCAAAATCTCTATCAACAACTTTTTGGTTTCAGGATCTGGTATGGTTCTATTGACAACTGAAGTCAATCTCTGTTATAAGTCAATGAAGGCTTCTCCATGGCCTTGTATTATTAAATGATGTGGGGGGATTTTCCCATGGCTCTTCAACAATGTCCCACACTCTTAAAGCTGCAGCATGATACTGTTCAATTATGACATTATCAGACCAGATTTTCTCTTGTTAATCAGCATAACTTCCTTTACCAAGCAAATGGTCTTTAACAATACTAATTCCTATTGTTACATTACTTTGTTCCATTTTCATAGTGTTATCCCTCCACCACAATAACCATTGTAATTGTTGACCAACTTCTAAAACAACTGACACCAAACTCTTCCAATCTTGGGGAATAAGTCTGTTTGCATAGCCCAGTTATTTAATACTTGTTTAAGAAATGGTGAATACTTCCCATATAAATAAACTCTTTAAAATGTTTTAAATCTAGCATGTCTATCAGATGACATGTCATCTCATCATAAGCTTTACCACCATCATTAGCAGGCATATGCTGCACAAAGACCAGGAAGGCTGATGTTGCCTTTATAGCCCCAGGCAACTCCTCTGACAGTACACTTGGCTCAACAGTAACCTGATTACCCTGTACAGCCTCCTGCTCTTCTAGGCCCCTTTCCTCATGAAGGTACTCTGGGCAACTGATAGTGAAAGTGAGCAGATCAAGTTGAGGAACAACCTGCATTCCAGCCTCGTTTGCTTCCCCCTATGATCATGCAGGAAAATTTCCTGTGTTGGACACCATGTCTGAACCCTGTTGTTCTCTTTCCACTGGCTCCTTTTGCTTTCCAAGTATTTCAACCTCTATTCACAAACTCTCTAGATGCATAGCCAACTCTACAATCCTCCCTAACACTGGAGAATTGGGTGAACCATCTGAATTTTTAGCTTTTCCCACCCCAATCTTTTTCAAAATGGAATATATGAAGACTACAAAGCAAAACCAGGAAACCCCCTCTGGGAGCAAGACAGGAGACCACCCAGTGGCAATAGCTGCTATTTTGCCAATCTCCTTAAACAACATTGCCAACCCTTCAAAACCTGAGGATTCCTCTACTGCATTAGAAGCAAACTTACCCATTGTGCCTAAGTCACAGCTGGGCACCACCTGTAGGCTTGGATTTTTCACCAAAACTACTTTACTTTATTTGGGGTTCTTTGCTTCTACCTCCCTTCCACCCACTGATAAGAGGTATGGGAGAAAGGAAGTTTATTAGGAAAAAGGGGCTGTAGACCTTTTCAAAAGTAGTTCCTTAGGGAAAGTCCACTCTTTGTTGTCCAGGTACCAGCAGTCCAGTCCAAATACACAAAACAGCAACATGAATTGGCATGATTAAACAGATCAGAACACAGCAGTGAAAGCCATAAGACTCA
This sequence comes from Psammomys obesus, assembly GCF_907164565.1. NCBI lineage: Eukaryota > Metazoa > Chordata > Mammalia > Rodentia > Muridae > Psammomys > Psammomys obesus. The sequence continues at coordinate 3,377,743 of NW_026596155.1, forward strand.
GTTGGATTGCCCTGAGAAATTCTCTGGAATTATTCTCTCTGAGAAGTCAAGCATCAAAGCATGAAGATCAGCACAGTGATGCCAATCCAAAAGGCATTATCTCATTGTGTGTGGGCTTCTACAAATCTCTTCTCCTCAGAGTCCACCTATGTATGTTTTCAGCTGATCAAAATCATGTTCTTTGCACAAGAGAGCTCACAGCCAAACATTACATGCCCTCTCACAAGACAGTTTCTACCAAAATATCACATGATATCTGAGTCTTCAAAACACCAGAAACTTCAACTTCAATTAACTCCTCAAGAATGTATTACTTGAAAATATTTCCTTGCATTCCAGATTGTCTTATAATATTATTGTTATTCCCTTGCAGTAGAAACATTTTAGCTTCATATAATATGATTTATTTTTATTTTTGCCTTTCCTTCTTATTCTGTTGGTATCATATCCAATTCTTGCAATCATGGCCCACATGAGTGTCCTAGAGTGAGCTCCCCACTCCCCACCCCTTACTCTGTCACTCTCCCCTGCCCTTGCTTTTGCTCTCTATTTCCCTCTCTCCCTCCCTCTCTCTCCACCCATAAGTACTTGCTATGTAACCCACAGTGACCTTAAATTCATAGCAATCCTTCTGGTTCAACCTCTCAGGTGCTATGCTTCTAGGCATGTGACACCATGCTCACACCATTGTTTTCTAAAATAAATATGATGGTTTTAGCAGTCACACTTAAGTCTTCTCCATCTTTACTTTCTCCCTATGATAACAAAAAATGACTCAATTTCAGTCTTCTGCATGCAAATAGATCTGGTTTTCCCAACACCATCTGAGATGTTCATATCTCCTTTGTGAATCCTGGCACTTTTGAGAAAGAGTAGCAATTGTACATGAATGTGTTTATTTCTGGATTTGCTCTTTGATTCCACTAGTCACTGCACTTGTTATAGTATTCTATTATTTTGATAAGTACTCGTTTGTACTGTAATTTGAAATAAGAAGGTGCAATGCCTTCAGTTTCTATTTTCTTCCCCCAAAATAGCTTTGACTATTTGAAATCTTTCATGGATCCAAGTAACTTTAGGATTTTTTTTTCTACTGTTAGGAAAATTGTCTTTGTATCTTTGATACGATTACGCTGGTTCTGTGGACTGCACCTACTGAGGACCTCACCAATGGCCTCTCAGTGGACACCAACACCTTCACCCCTCAAAAAGTTCTTTTGTAGGATGGGTCATTCTCTTGATGCTTTCAAATTTTTTCCTTGGTCTCAAGTTTTTAACAGTTTGGTTTTAATCTTCCTTGGTTAAAAGTTGTTTGAGTCTGTCTGGAGAAATCTGAACTTCATGTGCTGGACTTCCATATCTCATCTCCACTCTGGGGGGGGGGTGCCATTATTGTTTAAAATATTAAGCCTCTTCTCCTTTTCTCCCTGTCTTTCTAATTACAATGACGCAAATGTTAGTTATCTTGATGGTACACCATGCACCCCATAGGCTTTCTCCATCTATTTTCATCCTTTTCAAACAGCCTGTGTCTAGGAAGTACGTTCTTGCTTCTGTTAGATCAAGTTTGTTGTTGAGACTCTCCACCAAATTCTCCATTTCAGTCACTTATTCTTTAGCTCCAGAAAGTATATGTGGTTCTTCTCCAAGTTTCTATTTCTTTGCTGAACATTTTTTTCCTGAATTTGTTGTATTATCTACCTTTTTGTAGTTTGAATGAACTTCTTTTTAAATGGTATTATAAATCCTTTATCAGACAACTCACAAATCTTCATTTTTAGATTAATGGCTAGAGTATTATTTTATGTCTTTGATAGGGTCAAGTTTTCTTGATTTGTGTGAATGTGTATGTGCTCTTTGAAGTATTTACTGTTGTCTTTGATTTAAAGAAATCATTTGAGTCTGGAGATATAACTCAGCATTTGAAAGCATATGCTGCTCTTCTAAAGGACCCGTGTTCAATTCCCAGTGCCCACATGGTAGCTAACAACCATCTTTAACTCCCATTTCAGAAGATCTGGCACCTTCATTGGGCCCCCACAGGTACTGCATGCACATGATGTACAGGCAAACAAACAGAACACCCATAGATATAAAATAAATGAATAAAATTGTTTAAAGAGTCAATTATCTTCCCCTGTTTTTATGGATGACTTTGGGAGAGGACCTGTAGTCACCCCACATAAGGATTCTGGGACCCTAGAATCTTTTCTATGAATACATATGCTCCACACTTTTTTCTTCTCTCTTAAAGAATGGTTGAGTCTTCTATGTTTGGCTTAAAGCAGTACCTCGGAAAGTTCCAATTTGTGTGTCTTTGTCTACTTAATTCCATAGCATCAAGACAGTCTTTTGTATGTGATTCTTGCTCTGGCTGTCTGCAGGTTGAACCCATGTGTTCACTTTAAGAGTGAGAAGTGAAATCTGCAGAGCATTTATGTTATTCATGATCCAGGTAAGGCATTTCTCTGGGCATATCTTCTTCAAGTCACTCATGGGGAGGCTCCCTGGTAGAGTCTACAGAGTAGCCAGTAGGGTCTGTGACTAACCTTCTCACGTCATAGCCTCTTCTGAACTTTCAGCCATGCCAGCCAGCTCAGCACTCTAGACATGATAATATAAAAAAAATACTCTCCACAGCTTTCATATTTTACCCAGTTTTTATTAAAAAATAAACCACTATCTTCTACACAATCAGAGGCAAGCTGCTTTGGATAGCATGTGTCAATGCACATCAAAAAACAAAAATTAGGGTGCACTGAGATAGTTAAGGTAATATTCTGACAAAGACGGGTGTATTTTCCAAATGGAAAAGAGACACATATTGGGTGTCCAGGCCAGCAATAAATATCACAGTGGCTATCAAAGTCTACATTGGGTGACTATTATGCAGTCATACCAATATTACCAACACAGGACTGGTTTTCAAACTGGTTTATCAGAAAAGAAAACTCTTTTGCCTAGTCATAAGAATAATACTGGGATGAACTGGAGAGATGGCTCAGCCATTAAAGGATAGGCTCACAACCATAAATATAAGAAAAATACTGGTTAAAAGCTCAGTAGACAGAAATATGGCTAAATGATCAAGGTACTATGATGTTTGGTTCAGACTGAAAAAAAAATTTGGGTGGAGGAAGCAAGAATGTATTTCTAACATTTCTGCAAACAATAAGGCCAAGAACAAGGAAGAGGTAGGTAGTAGATTGGGTGAGGGCTCTCTCACTGTGTCCTCATATGGCCATCCTATGGAATACACAAAAGGAGACAGAGAGGGAGGAAATAGCTCTGATGTCTCCTTTGTAGGGCATCTCTTCATGGTGGTTCTATCCTCATGATCTCATCTGAACCAAAGGATGTCCCTTCTTCAAACACCACCACATCAGAGTTAAGGCTTCAATACAGGAAGGTTGGAGGAAGAGGCACACAATCAGACACATTAGACATCAATTTGGAAAATAATACTATGAATAGCTGGGCTACTTTTGTCTGTTTCATTGAACTTTTCACTCTGCTTCGCCAAATTCCATTCATCAGAATTCTCAAAAGATGGCTCCGTAGTATATTGGTTGGACTGCGAGATAAATGGCAGCATGGTATTCTTTGACGGTGAAGAGAACCACATGGTTAATATGAGAAAAACCCTCTTAAAGTTCCTTCCAGTTCAGTTCATAGACCCACCCACGGGCTTTTTCTGTACCTTCCCGGCAGCTTAGAAAACAGAAGTGTGGAGGAAAATTGAGTTTTGTGTAGTCTACCCCCACAAGCGTTAGAGTTACAGAAATTCTGTTCACAGTAGGAGGCTATGAAAGCCTTTTCAGAAAAGAGAATGTAAGAGCCATGGCCCATGGACTTTCTCCACTCTACAACTGGATCAGTGCATCAGGCTAAGTGTGTGCCCTGGGGAGCTGGCTGTAGGCTTTTATGCATGACTTAGGGCTTTGATCCTAACCTGAATTCATAGAGGAAGAAAAAAATGCCTCTGCCAGTCTGTGTTGCTGCTGACAAGAAGAATATTGATTAGGGCTCATGACAGGATGCTCCTGCTCAGCTCCTAGTAGAAGGCTTGTTCCAGTCTATCTAAATTTTAATCAACTTCTGTGTTGCTGAAGATTCTGCCTCAACTAGATAAGTAAAAGAATGACAGGCCTCTCTGTACGTTGCTCAGACTGGCGTGGAACTTGCAAACTTTTTTCCTCGGCCTCCTGAGTGCTAGGTTCACATCACCACACCTTCTGTGTACTAGAATTACAGGAATTCATGATCTTTCCCAGCTGATGCGTTGTGCTTGGACTTCCCAACCTCCTGTCACGATCCTTCACTGCATCTGCCCTTCTGATGGAGCAAGCAGGAAGGTTGGCAGGGATGTCTCTTTTGTTATGAAAGTCGCTAGGGTCAGAGCTCTAGCCCTGCCATTCCTAATGCACTAGACTCAGCCAAGTAAATAGGCCAATTAAAGAAACAAGTAACGGTGAGAACCAGCGGAAAGAGAGTTATTCAGTGTGGCCATGTTGGGAATAGGAAGAGAGAGGTCAGGCAATCTCCAAGTCAGTGTTTGGGGTTCTGACGTGAGACTTCAATTGAAGAGACGAGGTGAGCATGTCCAGGCAGTGCTGGCCAAGGTGTGATCCCACCCATCATCACTGCTCCAGCCTCCCCTGACAGGCGGACTGACAAATTGCCAGAGCTGTGTAAAATCTCTCTAGGAAAGCAAACCCCTCCTCCGGCTGGCACTGAGACCCCTGGCATTTTCTTTTTCTAACCTGGGGTTCATTGTCTCAATAGACTTAGAGCCAAAGGAAGGAACACACGTTTCTCTTAAGGGCATCCTCGTTCCGGCCAGGATGACTGCACTCTCATCTGTTCTTTCCCACATCTTAGTGCCCCCTTTAGTTATGAGGGTGCACGGCACAGATGTTGAGTTTAACTTTTGATTATGAAGTCACGGAATGATTCCCACAGGGAAACTTAAACCACGTTGCTTGGATTCCGAGCCTGGCTCTGCTAATAGGGTCAAGGAGAGTCTCCCACTGTGCCTCAGTTTGAGCAGCAGCAGCAGCTCCAGTGCTGTGGCAGCTGGGCAGTTACGAGAGTGTCTACCTAGCTCATAGCAAACCCTGGGTAAGCATCAGCAGGTACTACTATCATTCCATCATGCTCAGCCTTCCTGGGCCTCCTTTCCCTCCACCTTCAGTACAGTTGGAGTGTTAGGTTGTTGTTGTTGTTTTGTCTGCATGGCTGTACAAGGGCATCAGATTCCATGGGACTACAGTTAGGGATAGCTGTGAGCCACCATGTAGATGCTGAGAATTGAACTCAGGATATCTGGAAGAGCGGGCCAGTGCTCTCAACCACTAAACCATCTCTCCAGGCCCTGTTTTCAGGTTGTTGTTGTTGTTGGTAGAGACAGTCTTAACTGCATTACCCTGTCTGGCTATATAGACCAGGCTAAACTCAAATTCACGGAGCTCCTCCTCCTTCCGTATTCCAGATGCTGGAATTAAAGTCATGTACCACAGTTCTGGCTGGAGTGCTATACATAAAGGAATGAGATACAGAATTAAGTGTATTTATTGAGTTCTGTATCTGTCTTCTTTGCACATTTTGATCATCAATAAAACCCCAATAAAAATTCAGTGTGCAGTTAATATAACATTTGATTATCATTATTATTAATGATTAATTAGTTGTTTTTGTATGTATAACTTTTTTATGTGTCTTCTTATAAAATTACAATAGAGCAGCCAAGCTTGGTGGTACAGGCTTGTGGGCTCAGCTACTCTAAAGGCTAAGGCATGGGGGTTGCAAGTTCAAAACCTGCCTGGGCATCTTAAGAGAACCCTGATGCAAAATAAATAATACAAGACGGACTAGGAAAGTATCCCAGTTGTTGACCATCCATAGAGCTCTAGGTTTAACCTACAGTGACCCCCACCAAGCCTACAATGGTATAAATTCGCCTGCCATCACCTCTACCACTCCAACTGCATTAAAGTTTTGTGGCGAGTCTTACAGAATTTTTCATATTTGTGCTGATGCTATACATACATACATATAAAGAGCTACAGATAACAGTATCACAGATCCGGACCAGGGTAGGATATCATGAATGTTCAGCTTTGATGTACTGTTTTCCATGAACAATATGTAGTAGATATCATCTTATCAAGACATAGATCCAGCTTGCTTCTCAACGCTGTCTGGACCCTTAATATATGCTGGACCACTTCCATGTCAAAAAGCACACACTTCCCTCGTTCCTCACCTAATCTCACTGTGGGAGTTTACCAAGACCCTGTATTAGTAGACTCCTCAATTAACCCTTCGTTTCCCTGAAAGCAATGTTGCCACTCAGCCACCGACATTCGTATCACTTCTACAGGACTTTCTAGACCAACGGCCACAAATACTTTTATATTTCTATCACATTTTCACTTTAACTTTTAGCACTGAGGCCTATTCCAAAGGGAATAGGACTAGAGGCATGCAGCTTTCCATGTCCTCTCTAAAGAAGAAAACACTGAGTCCCTTTCACCTCTGCACTCAGCGTTCCTTGTGGTATCGCCAGCTGAGCTTAGAGCTCTGACCAAGGCAAGGCAGCCTGCTTCTTTTGGTGATAAACCTCTGTGATAAAGCATACTGTTCCAGAGGAAGGGACAGTGCAAATAGTGGTTTGGTATGTGAACAAATGGTTATTGATGAGCTAGCTACAGGCAGAACAGCAATTTGGCCCTACTGCTCACCTTGTCGTGAGAGACAGCCTCGTTGTGAGGTTAAATTGAAGTTAGTAAATACACAATTATTCAGCTTGTGTCCTGGTAATAAATGTGCCTCCAGGCAGTGAACCTGCCAGTCCTCAGAGTACCACTTTGCTGATTAAGGAGATAAAAAGTGGATATTGTAGACAGGGTCATTTCAAGAGTAATGAATCCTTCCTCTGTCACTGTACTTTGCCCACAGGGAGAAGAGTTTGAGCAAGATGAGGCATTCTGGAACATCCGGGTGTGATATGAGGAAAGTCAAATCAGAGATGACTGCTGCTTGGCCTCAGGAAACCAGCAAGCTCCATGGTAGCTGAGAAATGACAAGATGGGTGACTAAGTATGCCTCAGGGTGAAGCCGTATCGAATTAGCTTAATGCCTTATTGCATGATCAATAACAATGTATTTATTCTGTACTATGGCCTTGAGTGACTTTTCATTAGAAATTTAAATGGCCATAGAAAACTGCTATCAATCCAAACCCAGAGGAGTGAAAACAGCTCACTGTTTAAGTCAGAAAGAGACCGTCAAAAACAGTGAGGGCATGATTCATGTTTTGTGCCCAAGTGATCGGAGGTGTAGCTCCATGACATAGTGCTTGCCTGGCATTTGCAAAAAAAGGCCATGACCCCGTCACATACACACACACACACACACACACACACACACACACACTATGTATCCAGCCAATGATGATGTTTCTTTTTGTTATCGTTGTTCAGGATGAAAGAGATCAACAAAGTGCCCACAATTTCCATGCCGAACAACAAACAGGTGAATGATGAGATACTGGATGCTGTAAGATTGGAAAAGATGGATGTATTATTTTTAAGCAAATGCCTTGATGAGTGGCCAGGGATCTGTGTCATTTTCTGTCACTGTCCACCTGTGCTCTCTTGGATTCCTCTTAAATTCTGTGCTGAAGGACCCATGTCCTAACAGCCAGAATAAAACCTCTGGGATGGTTTTAAGGATTTTTAATTTTTTTTATTTATTACAATTTATTCACTTTGTATCCCAGCTGTAGCCCCTCTCTCATCCTCTCCCAATCCCTCCCTCCCTCTTCTCTTCCTATGCCCCTTCCCCAGTCCACTGATAGGGGAGGTCCTCTTCCCCTTCCATCTGACCCTAGCCTATCAGGTCTCATCAGGACTGGCTGCATTGTCTCCTCTGTGGCCTGGTAAGGCTGTTCCCCCTCCGGAGGAGGTCATCAAAGAGCCAGCCACTGAGTTCTTGTCAGAGACAGCCCCTGTTCCCCTTACTAAGGAAATCCACTTGGAGACTGAGCTGCCATGGGCTCCATCTGTGTAGGCATTCTTGGTTATCTCCATGCATGGTCTTTCGTTAGAGTACCAGTTTCAGAAAAGAACCCTGGGCTCAGATTTTTTGGTTCTGTTGATCTCCTTGTAGAGTTCCTGTCCCTTCCAGGTCTTTCTATCTCTGCCTTCTTTCCTAAGATTCCCTGCACTCTGCCTAAAGTTTGGCTATGAGTCTCAGCTTCTGCTTTGATTCTCTGCTGGGTAGAGTCTTTCAGAGTCCCTCTGTGGTAGGCTCCTGCCCTGTTCCCTGTTTTGTCCCTCTTCTGATTTCCATCCCATTTGCCTTTCTGAATGAGGATTTCTCATCTTACCCAGGGTCCTCCTTCTTGCTCAGCTTCTTTAGGTGTACAGATTGTAGTATGATTATCCTGTATTATATGTCTAATATCCACTTATAAGTGAGTATATAGCATGCATGTTTTTCTGCTTCTGGGATAGCTCACCCAGATGATCTTTTCTAGTTCCCACCATTTGCCTGCAAATTTCATGATTTCCTTGTTTTTAATTGCTGAGTAGTATTTTGTTGTGTAAATGTACCTCAATTTCTGTATCCATTCCTCAGTTGAGGGACATCTGGTTATTTCCAGATTCTGGCTATTATGCATAAAGCTGCTACGAACATGGCTGCCTCAAGATCCATCTATACCACTCCTAGGCATATATCCAAAATATGCTCAAGTATACTACAAGGCTTTGGGGATTTTAAATGTGCCTCCGCAAGGGCCTCTCAAACTCAGGGCTGCTGATACTGATGCTACAGCTTTTACTTCCTGATGTCAGGTGTGTGTTGCTGGGGTGCGGGTAGCTGACATGTGTGTTATGGGAATTGTGAGATGTTTGACTGTCCCCCTGACCTCCACACTGGGTGCTCATGTCACATTTTCCTAACTAGACAACCAAATAATTGTGTCCACACACAGCCAAATGTCCCCTGCAGGGCAGTTCATCACCGGTTAGGAACTACAGATGGAAAAGTGAAAACATGGCAGCTTCCTTGCTCCTGGTTGTATGGTTGTGTGTGGCTTTGGAGGTCCCTGTGGGATGTCCCTCAGAAGAACCCTTGCTTGCTGCCGCTCTCTGATTTGACTTCCTTCCCTTCCCACTCCTACCTCCCAGTTCTCTGGCCCTTTGCCCTGGGAATGATGCCCAGTTTTCACAAACCTCATCTCAGTCCTTCCTTCTCAGGAGCCCCACCCAAGGCAACCTGGGTGGTCAGAGGCGGTGGCGCTGTTTGAAGGACCTTTGCTGGTCCTGCGGCTATGCTGTGCCTCAGCATAGCAAACGGACAATTCCCATTAGGTTTTCCTAGAACCAAGAAAATAAGGTGAGGAGAAATGGGAACAGCCCATTCTGAGTGTTGACATCCTGACGCATGTCTCCTGCTCCTCCTGGCGCATGCTCCACATTGTTCCACAGTGAGGCTTTCCTTGGCCTGAGGACGCTCCCTTTTGTCTTCCCCATTCATCCTTTCAGAGCCATGATCGTTCTCAGTTTCTCTGTTCTTGAACTTTCCTTCCTTTCTAGTCTTTTCTCACCCTCATCTTCTGCCACCTCGGGTGCCTGAGGCGCTCTCTGTTCTTTCCTAGCTTACCTGCTTCTAACCCGCATGCGCACCTCGGCAGAGTTCTTCACTCTCTGAACATCATGTTTTAAACCTCCACCTGTTCTTTCCAGTGGGTTTTCATCGGGTAAGAGAAAGAATACAGGCAATGTCTGAGCAATGTGACGTAAGCCAGTTGTCTGAGAACCCCAACCTAGTCACATATTCTCAGAGGGGAAAAAAAAAAAAAAACACATCAGAAAATTTAACAATCATATTTAAAGGCAAATACCTAGTACTTTATAGAACTATCAGAGGTGTATCAAAGCAGAACCAGACATACTGCAGTGGCAATATCTGAAATGGGCAGCTGATTTTAAAACCCCATCCATCCCTCTGTGATGTCTTGGAGGAAAAACAATAAGAGCTGTGAGGTCGCGTCTTTGCCTGGCTGCAGATTTTCTCTAAATCCCTGTTTACCACTCAAGACTTTAGAGCGAGAGCTTGAACACCACTAATCTGCTGCCTTTTAGTTTCCAAGTGGCCTTGAGATACATCTCAAAATGAAGATAAAAATAAAAATGATCCCTTTCTGATGAGCCTGCTAAGCCAAACGGATAAAATCAATAAAAGTGCAATTAATTTGGATTCATTTGGCCTGAAGACTCATGAGGCAAAATAAGAAGGTATATTTGCCAGGGTGTGTGATGTAGCTTTTGGCCAGAAATCCTGCTTCCAAAGCACCCACCTCAGATCTAACAGCCATAATAAACTCTCTGCGTCCTACTCAGTCATAAATCCATGTACCAACCACGCACGACTTCAATCTTCTCCTCTCTTCAACCTGCACACAGCCATCCAGACTCTAATTTAGAATATTAATTACACCTCAGAAAATTGCATTAAGGCTCCAAAGACATTATTCCATAACCTTTGTAACTATTTTTAAAAAGGAGAAGAGAACGTGATTATCTTCAGAGATGGGACTCTCTGAGCGTGTTGAGCCCGGCGCTCAGGGAACCAGAGATGGATAAGGAAGATGCTGGAGTATAATTATTTGGACATGTTTCCCAACATTATAATCACTGTCCCCAATGCAAAAGTGATGCAAGGTAGGGAACTAAGAGGAGGCCATGAGGTAGCTAGGGTTAGGTGATATCACTAAAGCAAAGGAGTGGCATCCGGGTTGTATAAGACTATGAAGACAGCGTGCTTCCTTTCCCCAGCTCGTGAGGGGGTGGTGAAGACAGTCACTAAGGACCAGGAAGACATGCTGCCCACAGAGTGAATCAGCCAGTGCCTTGACCTTAAGTTTGCAGTGTCCAGAGCCATGAGAACGCAATGTTTGCTGTCTAACTCACTAGTTGATCGTTTTTGGCTGTGCTGCAAAGAACGAAGAAAGTTATTGATTAGAAATGTATCTTGCGCTTGACTCAATTTGTGCTAAACAAGGTGGAAGGAAGGTGAAACCCAGTGTGTGAGACACCAGAAGGACCTCAGCAAGAACACTGTGGTGCAAACCCTGCCCAAGCTTCGCTGGGTATGTCCTTCCCTGGGTTGGGTGCTGGGGCCTCAGAGGTTGGTGGGATAGACCAGTCCTAGAGAGCTTGAGCTCGTGAACCTGAGACATAGGCAGGGGCAGAAGGAGTTCCAGTGAGGGCCTCAGTGAAGCATTTGTTATTGGAATCTAAGGTGAATTTCAGCTTAAGAAAAATCTCTGCCAGGCCTGTTGGCTGGCACACATCTGTAATTCCAGGGCTCAGGAGACAGAAGCAAGAGGATCGTGGATCATTCTGAGTTTAAGACCACCAGAGACTGCATAGAGAGACCCTGTCTCAAACATAATAATGACAGAACTAAGAAACAACTCAAAAAATACTCAACTCTTCAAGTTTGTAGTAACCTCAATGGAGTGTCCATAGCATTCTCAGTGTCTCTGGTTCTGCATATGTATCTTTTTGGAAAGTACTGTACAGTTGTATTCTAATAACATCTGAATTTAGTTTGTTTCTGCAATGGATAAAGCCACAATTCCCTTATGAAAGGTAACTACACACATTAGTTCATGAATAAGGCAGAAGGAAGGCCACATAAACTAAACAAAAAATTCAAAGAGCTGCAGTGAGCAGATTTCAGAGTTTAATGTGTGGAATAGTTCTGAGTCTGAATAATCTTGTGAGGAAAGAGATTAATCGTCTCATTCCCTGATGAATCATCGTCCTTTTTTTACAGTGTCGTTATCTCCCCAAAAAGTGACTATTAAAAGCTTACTGTGCTGCTCCATATTTATTCCTCCTCATTCACTTCCACATCCCATTCCTTCAGTTTACAAATAGCAAAATTATTTTCTGAAAGTCTCCACACTGCTTGATCGAGCTGGGAAACACACACACAATGTGTTAGTGTTGACACAAGACAAGGAGAAAGCAGAGACCCTCAATTTTTATTTTCTTTTATCTCCTAGGTAAAAGAGAAGTATTGGTGGAAAGTGGTAGAACAAATACAAGGATGAGATAGCTGAATTTCAAGACAAATAGGGAGAACAGAGAAGCATGTTTGAGATGTGTGGACTGCTGCCACGTCTCTGAGGAACTGTGAGAAATGGAACTCTTGCTGCATGACGAGGAATGTGTGATTGCTCAGTTTTCACCAGGACAGGGGCAGCAGGAAATATGTTGATGGGTCTGGATGTCATTTTCAGCTCGTAGATGATCACTGGAGTTTGAATTCTGACCATGCCCAGAATCATTTATGAAGTTCCTCCCTGTAATTCAAACTTAAAGTTACTGGTAAGTCTCATGTTTCTTCAGAGAAAATTTTAAGATTTATTTTTATGTGTGTGGGAGTTTAACCTGCATGTATGTCCGTGCACCGCATGGATGCCCATGGCAGCCAGAGAAAGCCTAGGATCCCCTGGAACTGAGGTTGCAGAGGTTGTGAGAGACTATGTGGGTGCTGGGAATTGAACCCAGACTCTCTGGAAGAGTAGTGTGTGTTCTTAACCAGGGAGCCATTTCTCCATCCCTCTTCAGAGAATTTAATATGCTTTTCCCTTACATTTTTTTTTTGTTTTGGTCAGATGATCTGCTACAAAAAGATTACTCTGGTGAAACAACCACACTGGACAAAGCATTTCCTGTTGTCTATCCAAGGACTGTGGAAGAGTCCCAGTTGCTCCTGGCGGAGCTACAGTGCCCTAAAAGCATTGATGACTTCAGGCTACTCAGTTACAGAAAGATTTCTGATGTTCATTAGTTTTTCCATTAAATTACTCAGAAGCATTTCTTGAAGACAGGCCATTCACCAGGCAACACTTTCGTCAGGGGTTCATGAGTACAGGGCTGACTGTGTTGTGTATGTGAAGCAGATCCTGGGGCTTCAGGGGATATGTAGGTTGCTGGATAATGGAGGTAAGATTTTAAATCACTGCATTTGTACATAATAATAACAACAATGAATTAGGTAAAACTCGATACTGAAAAACAAGTATTCAATCAACACATAAGAAATAGTCAAAAGCATTAAGTATAAGCTCAATGTTCATTAGCAAATAGGTTAACAAAGCAATCAAATGCATTCAATAAAATAACATGTCCATAAAAAGGAGTTTAGTTCTTCTGATTACTTGCTACCTAAGAGCCAGACCAGAAGAAGTGTGTTAGCATTGCTCCCCTTTGGTGATGACATCATCAACCTGGACTTTACCTGAAAGGGAGCAGCCACAGTGACTGAATCTCAACAGCAGGAAGCAGGAAGAAGAGCAGGAAGACTGAAATATATTCCCCTCAAGGAAGGGGAAAGTGAATGTTTAGAATTCATGGTAGCCATGTTTAAATAATTAAAGATGGGCTTAATCCCTTTGCCTCTGGACATTCCTGGCACCAATGAGCAGTTAATTAGGGCTCTACAAGGTGGGTGCTGGAGAGATGGCCCTGCCCCTCACCACCTGCTACTGGGTTAGCTGCCCCCACCAACCTGGGAAGATTGGGAGAGCTGGTCCTGGTGGCACAGGCATAGGAGAGCTGGCGGGCTGAACGAATCAGTTACCACCAGGCTCAGATCCCTGGCTTTGAGTTGGCCCATCCCAACATCTACCCCATCCCTGAACTGCTGGCGCACATGAAGGGACTGGTTATGCAGAACGAAAGCTGCATGATCTCCATGGCACAGGGCAACAACAGGGTATCCAAGAGGAGTCCCCATGAGGATCCAGTATTGATAGTGTTGCAGAAACCAGACCCATGACTCATCACAATGAACATTTGCAAGTAAAGCTGTTTGTGCAAACAGTTATTAATTTAATCTTAATCTTAACAGTTATTAAATTAATCTTGGGGTATCCAGGACTTCTCTGAGGTCTGAACAAGAAAGGAAACAATGGGATTAGAGGACGTGTTCTCTGTGCTCACCACATGCTCCTCAGGCCCCCTTGTCCAGGGGATGCTAACCTCCTTGTGAAGCACAGAGCTCTGTAGACAGCCAGGCTCTGGCCACTAGAGAAACCGTCAGAAGTCCCACATGTTCTTGTATTCAGCCTCTCCTAAACTTTTTAAAAAACTTATTTTACAACTATCAGTTCCCAGGCCTTAGTGTAAGCCACTATCCTTTCTTAGCCCCAAAGCGAGCTTGCAGCTAGGTTTCCTCAATTCTACCTCAAATCCACACCCAGGTGCAACCTCCACACTGTGCCTGTGTCTGTAATTCATCAGAAAAGAGTTCACAGACGTTTCCAGAAAGAAACTGCTGTGGGAAAATTAAGGGTCTGGTGACAGAGAACCCGAGTTGATGACCTGCACTTAAATCTCGTTTACCTGTTCTGTCCTCGGGCACCTTAATTTCCTCACCTGACAAATGGGGTGTTTGTTAGGCCTGGAATGTCTACGAGTGCCTTATATAAACTAACACAAGCACACATTCCAGTGTGTTTCTAGGTAAAATCAACAAGCAGTGGCCGCTGCTCCGGGTGGCCAACTGGCTTGAGTTGAAAATTCCTTGTTGAAGTAACGCTTTAGCTCTCTTGAAACAGCTCTGGTTTATGGTCAAATACTTCTCTCCAATAATTTATCTTTTATGTGAAAATTGTACTGGGTTGTGAAAACTATTGTCTAGTTTCAACTACAATACTTCTAACTAAGAAATAATGGTAATGTATTGACCAGTGGATAGCCCTTCCTCACTATGAGTAACACCAGACAGTATATCTTTCACACGTTTTTGCTTTATTCAACAATTTTTGGTATGGGTGACCTTACTCTTTTAATGCTAGGCAGAATTAATTAAAGAAGCCATTTTTTTAATGCAGCAACATGCTTTGCTTTAAAAAAAAATAATGTATCACTCACCAGTTCATTTTTCATGAATGCAACTATCCCTTTTGTGCAGTTGTCATTGTTCTGTATTCTTTCTTTATGACCCATCATTTTTTAAATATAAATTTTAACCTACTGTGCAAATGTGAACAGCTGTTACGCCTGTAGTCCAGAAAGGACCATTTCCATCCTCCAGCCAAACTGCCAACATCGTGACTGGAAAATCTATTACTTTTGAGCTCACCATAGTGAAAAGGGACACAGATCCAAGAAAAAGTTTACTTTCTGCAGATGGGTAAGCCAGAGCCTAGTGGCTGGCTGAAATTAGGTCCTTAAAAGGGTCTTTCAACACAGGATATTGTATTTTTCTAACTCTCTCTAGAGGTTTCTAAGCAGAGAAGCCTAAGCGATAGACTTTGAGATCAAGCCAGAGGGAGCCTCTCTTGTTATCTACTCATTGCATCTGCCCGTGAACATGTTAACTAACACTGCAGGCTACCAGCTTCCTGCCGCAAAAGAGCGGGAATAGTAATGAGCCCACAGAGCTATGTCTGTGTAAAGATTGTCATGATATCTAACACATAGTAAGGGCAGTCAGCCTGGGCATCCGCATCTGCAGATTCAACCAACTGGAGCTTGAAAATACGCTCTTAAAAAAAAAATTCTGCACAAGACCAACATCAAAGAAAAATGATATGAGAAACAGGAGACTAGAAGGGGGACCAGTTGGGGAAAAGTGAGGCTTCAGTGGGAGTGAAATCAGGACCAGATAAAGCAATAGTTAGGGTGATCACAAGACACTACATACAAGGGGAAAAAAAGCTATCCAAAGAAAACAGAATGCTTTTCTGGTCATTATCCTGATACAACATAATACGGCAACTATACATAAGGAACTTTTACTGCTTTCTGTAACAAATAGTCCGGAGATGAAGGATCTGGGGTGGTGTGCCTAGAAGATACAAACTCACTGCCATTGTAGGTAGGGGACTTGAGCATCTCACGTGCTGGCCTCTGACACTGGAACGAAGCCCCACATGCTCAGAGGAGCACTGTGCTCAACGTGTGCCTGCCAGAGCATCACCCCAGGTCTTCACACATGCCCCCAATTCTGAGGTTTTGTCCTATCAATGGTGTGTTTCCACAAGAGCTACACACACTCCATTTTTTTAACCACTGTGGCAAAGGCTCCTGTTGGCAGGTACACCCATCTTGTCCATCTCCGGACATCCATTGTCGGAGCGTAGTGTTGGGTTCTTGGCATTCAGAACAGGAGCTGTTGAGCTGCCCAGTCTAGAAGATGTTAGATGCTTTGAGCCAGTGGTCCTCAGCCTTCCTAAAGCTGTGACCCTTTCTTTAATACAGTCCCTCGTGTTGTGCTGACCCCCCGCCCATAAAATTATTTCGTTGCTACTTCATAACTGTAATTTTGCTACTGTTACAAATCATAATGGAAATATCTGATACAGAAGTTGTCTGCATATGACCCCTATGACAGGGTCACTCGACGCCCAGAGGGGTCATGACGCACAGGTTGAGAACCGCTACAGTTTAAACCTTCCTCAAGCCTGTTTTTTTATTATTATTATTTTCTTATTATTATCATTTATTAGAATTTATTTAATGTGTATCCCGGCTCACAAGCCTGTTTTTTTTTTTTCTTAGTATTTCTCTTTGTTTTTCTTGTTCATACCTTTTAGCAGCTTCTAAACTTTTGACAGAATTGTGAGATGACTACGACTTAAAGGCTTGAATATTCACCCTGAGGTAGTTTAAGTGATAAATGTTCCCCCACAGCCGTGTGTGTGTGTGTGTGTGTGTGTGTGTGTGTGTGTGTGTGTGTGTACACTTCGCTTCCACAGCTGATTGCACCATTTGGGGAGGCTGAGAACTCTTTAGGATGTGGGACAGAGGTGGGTATGGGTCAGTAGGAGGAGAACCTGAGGTTTAGAGCTCAGCCTGCTTTCAAAACACTGCTCTGCTTCCTGGACCCACCCAAACGTGAGCCGGCCCCATCCCCAGCCTGCTGTGGCGGTGTGGCTACCATCATGCCTTCTCAGCTGTGATGAGCCAGACCTTCTCAAATGCCGAGCTTAGATTCGGCCTCACCCCCTTACGTTGCTTCTCTCAAGCATTTTGTCACAGTGGCAAAAACAGTGGCTAACACACCTTATGCCCAATAATGAGCGGATGCACAGACTTCAAACGTGGGAGCTAAGAGTGCTCACATACGTGGGGAGATTTCTTCTAGAATGCCAGGAACAGAGCAGGACATGTGATAGGCACCACTCTGGCCTGACATCACCCTCTAGAGTTAGGCTTCCTGCCTAACTGTTAGCTAATGTGTGCTGTGACTGGGTGTGAGCTGGAAGTGTGCGAAGTGGAGAAAAGCACCCTCTGAGCAAACCTTGGAGCTGGCTTCACGGCGTGAGCTGCCTGATTCATGGTATGAGTGGCATTTAGAGCCCAGTCGAATATCTTGGTGTCAAATAAGTTCAGCCTTCTCTAGATTGTTCTCATCCCCTACGAAACCTGCGAAGGTCAAGGTTGACAACAGTGGTGAGAGCTGTACAGGGGGGATGGGAGGAAATGGTGAGTACTTGACAGTGAGGATCCATTAGTCCATGAACAGAAACACTGGCCTGTGGTTGCACAAAGATACCAGATGAAGCGCTGAGGACTAGAATCCTGCCTGGCCTGTTTGGTTTGGTTTGCTCTGATCTGGGACCATATTGTCTCTACCCTCCTCCTTCTCTGACTCCTGTACGTGTCCTTTTGCACCTCTGTCCCTCTTCTGGTGTCCTCCTAGTTGCAGAAGCTTCTGCCTCTGCCTGTCAAACACCTCATCTGTCCCCACTGCATCCAAATTCACACTCTCAAGTTTTGTCATATGCCTACATCTTCGTAGCACATAACTTTAATTAGATACATCTCTTAAGCTGCAACTTTTGGTACCAAAACATGTTTAAGATCTGCCTGGCCCGGATATGGTTCAAGTGTCCACCTGTGCTTCCTGTTGGAAGCCCGGTCCCGAGTGTGGCAGTGTGTCGGAGTCTGTAGGATGTATGGGATGGATAGGCCATTCAGGGAACTCTCCTCAGGAGAGAGTCACAGGAGTGAGTAATTTCAGTATTTCCTACAGAAAATGGGCTGTGATATTCGAAAGCAAAAGCAAAAGCAGAGGTGGCTGGCCCCTGTTCTATCTCCTCCTTTCTCATCATGCGCTCTCTTAAATCTCTGTCTCTCTCTCTCTCTCTCTCTCTCTCTCTCTCTCTTTCTCCCCCTGTGCATGTGTACTGGGGTTGGAGGTGGGACTGCAAATGCTGTATCTCTGAATTATATCTCCAGCATTTATTACTCGGTTTGTTTGTTTGTCTATCAGAGTTACCCATGGGGGCTTCACTCTAGCTCAAACTTCGAGGTCCCCCCAGCACCATCACCCACATGCCTGTGGTCGTAAGTCTCTGCCTCCAGGCCAGACTGGCCCTGAATGTTCTCCTTGGCTGTTGTGTCACAGCCAAGGAGGTCGTCATCAAGGACCAAGCAAATGAGGTCAGTAAACATCTGGCACAAAAAGAACTTTGAAAGGAATTTAGCTTTCCTATCTACTTAACTGTTAAAAATGCTGGCAGAATTACATGCTCAAATTTGATACTTGCTATATACATACATACATATACATTGAAGTCAGCTGATCTGGACACTCAGCCTCAGAAACTCTAAGCAAAACAACCGCTTTTCTTTGTAAGCTCCCAATGTCAAACCCGTTGTTACAGCAACAGAAAACTAATTAATGCAAAACTGTCTGTCGGAATCTTTTCAAGCCTGACTCTTCCCAATACTTTCTTCCCGTTCCTACTTTTTTTTTTCTCAAAAACCTGAACATCTCCTGCTTCATGTCCTTTCTTCTTCAATCTTGTAGCATTCCTGTCAGCATCATAAATTTTCAGTTATAGTCTTTAAATAGTTCTTTACCTTCACCCTCTTTGTAATTACTGCCATGATTTTTGTCCAGACCTTTATTCCCCATATGTTAATCAGTTAATTATCAACATATAGTCTGTGTTTTTCATTATATTCCTCTTCATGATCTGCAAAATATCAATATTTCCAGCTGTCCATGTATAATTTCACTGTTCAAATATCTAACACAAATGGGTCCTTAAAAATACCCAACTCAGTTCTTTAAAATTGAGTAGACAAAATGACCATGAACTATGGCTTTCAATACTTTGTATCATCAGGATTTCATTTGCTCTTTAATAGATGGCTCCCACCCAAAACACACTTAACAAAATAGAAAATTCTAAGTAGATCAAGGAGAAAATTTTACAAAAATTTTACAGTGGAGTCAAGTGACAGCTGTGGCCTCATCAAATTCAGCATCCAAATTTATTTATTCTACTTTATTGGGGCAAAAAAAAGTCCTGGTTTAATAAGACAATCCAAAGGGCATCAAGTTTTATATTAGCTTTTTAGTCATCTTAGAATACAAATGAAATAACACTATGAATTTAATTCTAGATATGAGCGGAACTGGCAAAACAGAAGGACACTATTGATCGGTAGTGGGCACCTTCTCTCTTCCGGCATGGGGCTGTTGAAAGAACTGTGGAAGGGCGTGGTGGAGATAACCCGGTTTCATGTTCTACTCAGGCTTAGCAGTACTGATACACCGCAGTTCCCTGGTCGCCTGGCCTCTCTGCGTTTCCTCCTCTGTGAATCAGAGTGAACTGTGTATCGGCTGGGTTCTGATTCTAAAACCCTGTGCCTGCACGCTGTGTTGTGGATTATAACACCAAATGAGAGGAAGGCCCGTGGGAGCCTTCACTCTGTCTACTGGGGAAGGCTGCCGAAGGGAACCGTTGGCTGCTGCCTGAAGCGCTCTCAACCTCTGAGCGGTCTCTCCAGCCCTTTGGAGAATTTTAAAACAGGACATCTAGGTACAGAATATTTATCTGAGAGTTGCAATTAAGAGAAAATATACAACCAGGCAGCTCTGAACTTCTCCTGAGGAGGACAGGCTGCAGGCCATCACCCGACTCCGACCCACACAAGCCTTGAGGCCATGGTTCCTCCCAACACAAGCCTGCCATCATGGCTCCTGGCTTCCTATCCTGGTCTTCAGCTCTTACTTTGCTGAATACTGAGAAGAATGGGGGAGAGGACGGCACCAGCCTAACCTTTCCCTTCAATAAGCACCTCAGCAACAGCCTTCCCCACCATGTTCCCTGGGAACAGAAAGGTCTTGCTGGCTTCCTCTAGTATTTACCAAAGAGAGGAGAAAAAGTAAAAGGGGAGTGGGGAAAGAGGAGGAAAAATGCCTAGCAAAGAGATTTTTATCCTCTGCTATATTTCACGTTGGTACATTTATATTTCTACCGCTGAGCTCAGAAGTCTTCAGGGAATGTGTATATTTTGGACAAATTTTATAATAAAGACTGTGAATAAATCCTAAATGCTGCTAGACCTGGAAGTAGATCATTAAATTTTTATAGAATCGACATAAGCTTGGGCCTGACAAATCCCATCTTAAATGCTGAGCGTAGCAGCGGCCCAGCAAAGCACACGGCTGATGGTGTGCATTTAATCTCTATTAGGGCCTTGAAAACAATACATTTTAAATAATGTTAAAACTCACCATCCATCGCTATTTTGGCAAGTAATTTATTTCCAGAATTCAAAATTCGGCATAACATATGCATCCATCGAATATACAGAGAGCCCAGAGTCTCTGAATGCAACTAAATGCAACAGCGAAACTGAATTCCCAAGAGACACCTAGTGTTCTGTCTATGCAAACAGCAGCAGTCTAACTCAGTGGCCAGAGGCTGGCTTCTCAGTCCCCGCCCCCCTTGTCTCCCTTGGGCAGGAAATGTTCATTCTCTTCCTAAGAGATCAGGCCTTCCAACAAGTGTGCTGCTTTGTGTCCTGCCCCCTTTGACATCTCATCCTGTGAAAAATGACTTACAGGTTTTTCATCTTTTGAAACCATTATCACTGGCCAGCATCTCCCGTGGCGAGAAGATGGAGTGGATTATGATTCCCAAGCCTGCTGCAAAACCCATTACAAAGGGAGAACCTCTCCCTCCGCTCACCTTGGTTGGCCAGCTGTTGGGACAAATGCCCTGAGACTTGGGGAGCATGCCACAACCAACCTTCTGAGCTGGACCAAGGCCCACTTCCCAGATCTGTGCCAGCCACTGCCCCAAAAGTGTTCCGAGGCACCTTTTGCTCTCCTGGGCCCTCCTGCTTTCTAGCTGGGTCTCCTGAAATCCATCAGCCACCAGCCTGGTTTGGGTGGTCCAAGCCAGGAGGACAAAGGTCCAGAGTCAGAAGTGAAGCGGTTAAAGCTGAGGCATGTTTACTAAGCCATTTGAAGTTGATAGCCGTCACGGCCTGGCTTTTTTCTCTATCTTAGTAAACCGCAGTGAATTGATGGAATGACCCGGACTTGATCTTCAGGGCAATATGTCTGATGGCACCGCTGGATTGATAAATTGATTCAAAACTATTACCATGGTGAAAAAGCAATAAGGTCATAAAAATTGCATCAGCTGGCTAAGTAAATCCTGGCATTTCATGACAAGTAATGCAGAGGAACCGCAGGAGGATCTGGGCATGAGGCTGAATGAGTGAGGGAGAAATGACTTTGAAGAGCTCATCATCTCGGATCTATTCTTCCTGCCAGCGATTCATGCCTTCGCATAGTACCACTTCATTATGGGGAAATAACTGTATACTCCTAGCATATTCCTGGCCTCCCTGGCGGCCCCTGGGGGACCCTTAGCTGGTTAATACCTCATCACGGGCTTCATTGAACACTTTAATCTGCACTTGTGTGATCAATAGAATCCTGGTGTAAATTAAAAGGACAATTTCATGTAATCAAGCCTGTTAATGCTCATTTTGAAAACCATTATTTGTGGAAGGCATTTAGAAGAAAATTACAAAGTGGCAGCCCGATGCACTCTGAGACGATTTGAAAGCAGGCCTTTTTGTGTGTGTGACCTGCTACCTGCTTTGGGAGCCCGATAGCAGGAGCATTACTGAATGCATGGGGGAAGGGAGGGAAACAGAGCCCAGAAAGCAAAGAAGAGGCCAGCAGGAATGTGTGTGTGCCCTGCCTGCTTGCTTGCCTTCAAGCAGGGAAGAAGAAAATGAAATTTTCCAGTGTTCTATTTCTGTGGCAAATTCAATTACTGTGGGGACTTGTTCAAAGCGGTGTAACTTCCAAGAGGCAGAAATTGAAAACCTGGCAGCTAATGAAATGGCAAATGACTAGGAAGTTCAGACAGGGGCCGTTCGTCAGATCAAACACCTGGAGAAAAACAGCAACTATCTCCAATGCCTTCCCGGAGCCACTCTCTCATCCATCCCCCAGAGGGGAGAAGAGACCTCCTTCCCAAGCATCTGATTCCGGCTGGAATAACATGCTAACAACTCCAAGTTTCTATGGGTCTCTCTACCACCAACACAGCACGGTACATGAAGCATGAAATGCAAAATGCAACCAACATGCAGTTTTTTCCAATCTGGGGAATTGTATGGCATTTAACTAGTATTAGACACTTTGCTCAGAAACAAATTTGTTCAAGTCTCCGGTAGTTGAGAAATACACATATCTCTAGTATATAGGCATGGTATATATATATATATATATATATATATATATATATATATATATATATACTGCCATATATATATATATATGGCAGTAAATGTCTCCCTGGGGGGCCTTGAACTAGTAACCTTCTGGCATCAGCCTCCCAAGTGCATGTTTAACCACCCCTAACTGGAAAAGCTCTATAAAACTGTTGAAACTGTCTTTGTGCCTAAGATCCTAAATGCTCTGAAGTGAATATCAATTGTTACATTTTTTTTTCGAACCCTGACGGTGAACCTGGGATGCTCTGAAGTCTTGCAGGCATGAATGTGCGCCGTATTGTTGTGGATACAGATACATATATCCACTTATTTCTTTGCATTACTGAACCTTGGATGCCAGTGTTATGACCCAGGTATCATGACATCCCAGTCATGTCAAGGATATGAAATTACAAAGCCCAAGAAAACAGTAGTTTTTAGGCCTGGCCAACTGAAATCTGGTATTCTCTCCCCTGCCTTCCTTGAGGCTCATCTCAGCACCCCACAGAAGGCAAATCATTTCCACTTGTCACATGAAAGACAATTCCAATCATCTCTTACTAAGTTGACACTGGTTTACCCAAAGCAAGGTGCCCTTCAGAGGCAGTTCCCTGGGAAGGGGAATTCCCTGTGGCTCTCGGTTCAACTTGTCAGATAGTCCGAGCATAGCTTATTCACAATGTGCTCGCTCGCATTTGATCTTATCTATGTTTGCATTTCAAGTAAGCATTTTAATGTATCCAGCCATAAATAATGTTGTCCTGTCTCTTTCCTAAGTGACATGGTGGCGTTCCCTTCCTTCTTATTCGTTCTCATCCTGACACCACAAGGCTGAGGGCTCTGCCATCCAGCAACTTGAAAGAATGTTTCATTTCATTGCTTGGGCCTGGGTCATTTTCTAATATTTTTTTGGCAAGAGCTAACAGCATTCTTATGAATGTGTTGACTCTTAGACCTTATGTGACCGCTGTTTAGAGCCACGGTGTCATTTCTGAAAGTATTCAGTATTTTCTCTTTGGTATTATTTTTAAATTTTTCATTGTGCATGATCATCGCACATGGAACTTGGTCGTTTAGAGATAATCTCATGCAACTATGTATTGTATACTGAGAAAATTCCCCATCATAATGTCCTGTTCTCCACTTGGTCCTTTGTTTCCCTAGTCTAACTTCTGCTTTCCTATCAAATATATATACATTATTTTATCTATTTATGTAAAATCTAAAAACCTCAAATGAAAGCATGGTATTTGTCTTTCTAAATGTGTTTAACTCAATGATTATCTCCAAATACATTCATTTTTCAATAGGCAGCCTGGCTTTATTCTTTATAGCTGAACATCTTCATTGTCTATGTGTACCACATTTTCTTTATCATCCTTCACTGCACACCTATGTTGGTTCCATAACTTAGCTTTGTGAACAGTGCTGCAATGAACAAGTATCTTTGTAATGTTTGACTTGGAGTTTTGGGATAAATACTGAAGTGTGATGTCACTATAGTATGATAGATCTATTTTACGTTTTTTGAAAAACCTCCATCCTGATTTCTATAGAGGCTCAGCAAGTTTACAGTGTATAAGGGCTTCCTTTCCCCTATATTCTCACTAGCACTTGCTGTTCTTTGTTTTCTTTTTTTATTGAACATAATTTTATACAGTACATACTGATCACAGTTTCCCCTCCCTCATCTCTTCCCATATACTCCCCACCTTCCTACCCATCCACCTCCACACCTTCTTTCTCTCTCTGTTTAGAGAACAAATATGCCAGTAACAACAAAATAGAATAAAAAAGTGAAACAGAGAAAAAATACACACACACACACCATACACAAAACCCATAGAAACACAAAATCAGAAACCATAATAGATTAGCAAAAGAAAAGTAAGATAAAATATATCCCAACAAATCATTGTAAGACAAAACATCTCCAGAAATACCATTGAGTTCATTTTGTGTGGGTTGTCTACCGATGGATATGGGGTCTCCCTTAAATGTGGGTTGTACACCCAGTGAGATTCCATTGCATAAAGAGATTCTTCCTTTGCGAGCAGTTGTCAGTTGGAGATAGTTTCTGGGTTAGGCACTGAGACTCTATCTGGCTTGTACCTCTGCAGGCCATGTGCATGCCACCTGAGCATCTGTGTAGACATATGTGCCTCAGTCCTGTTGTTCCTGGACTTTTCCCTTGTTTTCCATGCCCACTGGCTCTTACAATCTTTCCATGTCCTCTCCCACATAGTCCTCTGAGCCCTGACGGAAGGGGTTTGATGAACACATCGCATTTAGGACTGAAGGTTCTAAGGTCTTTCACTCTCTGTATGTTGAGGGTCTCTGCATCAGTTAACATCCCCTGCAGAAGGGAACGTCTGAGATGATGTTTGAGAAAGATAGTGATCTACGGATGCAGCAGAACATCATTAGGAGTCATTTTATTGCTATGTTCCTTTAGCAGAAAAAAAATAGTATTTGGTCTTCCCCTAGGTCCCTAGCCCATCTAATCTCTGGTTCTTGGACACCGAAGCAGTGTCTGGTATGGGTTTCGGCTAATGGAGTGGGACTTAAATCCAATCAGGTAGTGGGTGGTGACACCCACAGCTTTCATGCCACTATTGCTCCACTGTGTCAAGAAGACAGCTGTAGGTCAAAAGGTTTGTAGCTGGGTTGCTGTTTACCTTTCTTCTCTGGTAGTGTGCAGGGTACCTTTCAGTACCATGAAAGTCAGTGAGGGCGAAGGTTCTGGTTAGGCATTGGCTTGACTTTGCTCTGTTCAATAGATATATAAGTATTATTTTCAGAAATGAGGCCTTACCATCCTTACCAATAAGTCTTGTCTTCAGCAATAGGGCCTTAGCATCCGTACCAATGGCCTCGGCAATAGTCTAAGTGGTTTGGAGGTTTCCGTGGGCCCCTTGGCCAACAACTCAATCAGATGTAACCCATTTCTAGCACTGGAAGTTTCATTTGGTATCTAACTGGAGCCTTGTCTTCCGATGATTTGGTGACTCCATTTAGATTTCTTTTGTTTATGTTTATATTTAAGAAGCTTCTACTGTAGTAGTTTTCCATAAGGCCCCTCAAATCTGTTGTTTTCTTGATGGCTATCATTCTGACTGGGATAATGACACAATCTCAATGTAGCTTCAATTTTCTTTTCTTTTTCTCACTTTTCTTTTATGGTCAGTGAACTTGAGCATTTTTCATATGTTTATTGGCCATTTGTGTTTCATCTTTTGAAAACTATCTGTTATTTCATCAATCTATATATTGATTGGGTCATTTGATTTCTTTTTGTCAAGTTTTTTGAGTTCATTGTATATTCTAGATATTAATTCCTTGTCATATACATAGGACATATTTTCTGATACTCTGCACGCTGTCTCTTCACTCAATCAGCTGTTTTTCTTTGCCACACAAAGATGTTTAATTTCATGAAATCCAATTTGTCTCTTGTTGCATTATTTCCTAAACAACTGGGGTCCTATTGAGAAAGTCTTTGCCTGTGTCTATCACAAAGTGCTTGTCTTATTTTTTTTTCTAACACTTTCAGAGTTTCAGGTCTCACATTAAGGTCCTTGACCATTTGGAGATGATTTGTGTGCAGTGTGAGAGATGAAGGTTAGCTTCTTTCAACATGTGAATCCTCAGTTTCCCCTGCTGTCTTTTCTACAAGGTATGTTTTGACACACATTAAAAAATCACACGATTCAGCTGTGTAGATTTGAGTCTGGGTCCTGTACTCTAGCGCATTGATCTATATGTTTGTTTTGTGTTGGGATCATATAGGCTTTGACACTATTACTATGTAGTATAACTTGTATCACTCAGTATTTTTAATAATTTCCAAATATATCAACCTCCGATTGTGAACTGTTTCACATTATATTTTGAGATTCTAATTTTATAAAAAGTATGGAAAGACCTCAGTTTTCAGAGGAAAAGTTTCCTCACTTGTTTGCATCTTGGAAACATCAAGAGAAGTTGAGAAGGCTAAGGTCTTGGGTACACGGCAAAGGTACTAGAGCTGTATCTGTCCTTAATTTCTTTATGTCTGGTGACTTTATTGGGAAGGTTGCTGAATTAACTAAGCAGGAAATGTGTATGTACGTCCTGAGACCTATCTGACTTTAAAGTAACAAAATTACTGAAAGATTTCTAACTAAATAGTAGAATTAAATAAACTTAATCCATCAATGATACAAACAAGGTAACCATTACTTAAGTCACTGGTAGAAAGTCTTCTTATTATATTTGGTTGATATTTAAGATGCTTGGAGTCAGAAAAAGAAAACCTTGACCCACAAGAAACATTTAGTCATGAGTAAAGGTTTTTCTCTCTGAAAGACTCTTTTATTTATAGAATAGAATTAACATTAACTAGAGAGAGAAATTGGGATCCAAAATCACATTTCTGCATGGAGAAGGTTAAGGAATGGAGAGAGATTCTCTGAGGACCCAGGCACAGGCACACCTCAAGAGCTTCCCTTTTCAGAGCACAGAGAAAGATGTGCTGGGAATGGGGATTGGGGTGATAAAAATCATTGAAAAGATCTTGACAACACCAAACTGAAAGAAAGCTCGGGAGGCAGGAAAATTATGTAAAGACGTGTAGATGGTGTCAGAGGAATTAGCAACATAAAGAAGACTAAATGTTTGACTGTGGACGCCTACAGGGAAGAAGAAGAGCCCTCGCTGTGTGGTCACCAAACCTGGCTGTGGTTGCCTGCTCTTCCCAGAGCTTGTCAACAGCTCTTGTGGCCACATATCTCCAGCTGTTACTGTTCTCCATGACTCTTCTCAAGGGTTATATTCTCCAGAAGACTCCCCCATCACCTTCTATGAGCCCACGTGACACGCTGTGTTTGCCTAAACTGACGCCTATTCCTCAGCTCCCAGTCCCCACTTATTTGCCTCTTTGTTGACAATAAATAGCAACGGCAGGCGCTAGGTAACCCAGCCTGGGGCCTGGCACCAAGCATGAACAAAACAAACTTCTGCTATGTAGACAAGCTCTTTACACACACAGGCCCAAGGTTTAATAGACCTACTTCTTAAAAGGTTTACGAAGAAACGCTGAAGATTTCATTATAACACCTAGATGCTTATATTTAACTTAATTTTTCTCAACATAATAATGTCCAGATATTCATCTCCTTACAAAGTTGGAGTGTGTGATAAACATTTACTCAGTTTTGTCAACAGAGATCCTACAAGCCAGCCTCTCCTCTCAGACACAAGGTCTCACTCATAGAAGCAGAGAGCTGAATTACCCGACAGGAAGCTATGTCCTCGAGAACAGCTCTGAGGTTACAGCGATTCTGTGAGTCTTGTTAGGGCACCAGCTACTTCACCACAGAAGGAGATAGGGATCTGTGTCATGTTTTCTCTCCGAAAACCACATTCTAATACCAGCCTTTATTTATAAAATACAAGGTGGGCTGGAGAAATGGCTCAGCAGTTAAGAGCACTTGTTGCTCTTCCAGAGGACCTGAGTTTCATTCCCAACACCAAGTCAGGCAGCTCACAACCAGCTCTAACTCCAGCTTCAAGGGATCCAGAGCCCTTTTCTGGCCCCAATGGGTACTCATACAGGTGTAGTACATACACACAGACACACATACTTACACATAAATGAAAAATATTTTAAATATATGCAAAAATATTTAAAACAATTACTACTCACCAGGTCAGAGAATAGTATACATCCATTCACTCACTCACTGAACCCACTTTATCTGTGAATAAATTGTCTTATGTAGAATGAAAGGAAAGTTTCTCTACAATGGGATCGAAATATCTCCCATATGTCATTCATTATACTTCAGTCTCAGCAGAATTACTCCACATATTGCTGTTCACAAATAGGAGATTCATCATCATGCATATTCTAATACGTTAATAGCACAAATGGAATGACTCATTCAAAAAGACTTTAGGAAATGATTTTATCTGCTTCTTAAAATTAAAAGCTAAGAGCTGGGAGGTGGCTCAGTGGCTTTACACTTCCCTATCATGTGTTTATTCCCAAGCACTTCAAAAAAGAAGTTTTAAATGACATACTACAGATAGTTCCCAACTTACGCCATTTTTCCAAAGGAACATTTTTATGCCGAGAGTGTAGAGCTTTGGATATTGTTACCATAGGCTAGAGTGCTGGGATCCATTTACTGTGTAATGCTTCGTGTGCAGTGTTACAGAACTCCATCATGTGATGCAATGTTTCAATCGGATTCTGTGCTCAGACCACTATGACCGACACTCTTGGCTGGATCCACAGATACAAGCCCTTTCTCCTTTCCATCTTGATAATAGTGGAGGTAAAGATGAAACAGGTGGGAAAGCACCTATTTCATCACGGGACACTGTTTCCAGTTTACTTCTAGTAAACACAAGCCCAGAGGATCTTTAAAGGACTGTTTGTTACCCCAAAGAAGAAAAGAACAAGAGGAGAGCTTCTTCACTGCCGTGTCTCCCTTCGCATTTTAGATTCAGACGTGATGCCTGGAGCTGTGGTAACCTTCTTGTGACCAAGAGACAAGCATGTGGCCAGACATACCCATCACAACTAACCAGCAGAAGGATGAAAAAACAGGGTCCATGGTGACATTGGAGGGCATCCAAACCCACACCAGAAACCAAAAGAACCCAGTCCTCTTTTTACATGGAATAAATGACTGTGTTAAAATAGATAGTGTGGAATTTTCCATTCCATGCAGCCAAAAGCATTCCTAAGTGAGAAAATGGCAACCTGGAAATCTAGGCTCATGTATCTACTTCCATACTTGAACTGTGGACTGCCCTGTTCCTTCTGTTCCCTAGGCAGGGGAGGCCAAGAGTCCTATTTTCACAACCTCTCTCTTCGCATGCAGCCTAAAATCACCATTGGCCTTTATGTCAGCACAGGGCTGACAAGGGACCAAGAGACGAATATTCCACATGAGTCCAGGAAGAATATAGCTAAAAAGTTGAAGGACTAGAGATTTCTGCCAGCATAAAATACCAAGATATTCGCCACCACAATCCCACATGACATCAAAGTAAGTTTTAAGACTACATCACTTTCCCTCCCCTCACTTTTCAACTAGTAACCCCTCTCAGTTTGATGTTTTAATGTATTTCTCATCTTCACCTCCTCCAAGTCAGAAGCCAGCCTGTTATTTCCTTTCCCTCAGAAACAAGTGTGCAGCTTTTTAGAAATTTCCTAAGAATGTATGCTGCTGGTCCTGCAAGGGACCAGAGGGAGAAAAGTATGTCCCCTTTAGTATAAAGTAACACAACCTTCTTATAAAGTAAGTAGGTAAATACAGGCCAAACTGCCACCATTATGGATGATGTACTATTAGAAACCCATGTGAGGTGCCACTCAAAGTGCCCTCATAAAATCTTCAGCAGGTTTTGTAACAGTCTTACTAACCTGTTCAACAAGAAAATGCTCTTCACATCAATTGCCTGTATTTCAAAACAGGTAGAGACTGAATTCCAATAATATAAGCACAACAGTAATTACATTCAAAAGCCAAAGTCTCTATCTCCTGACAACTCATTCCAAAATGTCCTGCCACCATTCGCAGGTTTGTGTGACTGCCTCCCTCTGAGTATGGGCTTTCTTCCTGAGCCACATGGCAAGGGCAACACAATGCCTCCCAGAGAAGGTTGCAAAGACTTCCTTCTGCCTTGGTGCATTCTGCCATTCTACAGTTAGCTCATTTTCCGGGACAAAAGCTAGCCTCCATGTCGTAAGCTGCTCTGTGGATAGACGGTCATAGAAAGAAGATGACAAAGGTGGCCCCACTCCAGAGGTGTCCCCAGGACCCTGAGACTACGGGGCTGAGCCAGGCTCTGCTGTACACAGCCCACAGAAACTGACATCACAGGCTTGTCACTTAAGGGTACCATGTTTGGGGCTGTAGAGGTGGCTTGAGGGTTAAGAGCCCTGGCGGGGGTCCTGGTTGGATTCTCAGCACCCGCACAGAGGCCAACAACAATCTGTAACTCCAGTTCCAGAGGACGCAACCTCCGAGGGCCATGCACGGGTAGTGCACAGACATACACGCAGGCAAACACCTACATCCATAATTTGAATGAAAAAATAAGTAAAAGCACTAAGTTTTGTAACCATTTCCCACAGCAATTGGTAACGTGTACAGAACTATGTCTAACAGTGAACGATACTTACAATGAATTAACTCAATGAAATTCAGTGACAGGCAGCAATAAACATACAAATGAAGGACAGGCTTAAATTTTGATGTCACTTGGTGAAAAGTAAAAAAACAGCAGGATCTTTTTTTTTTTTTAATTGTTTCTGAGAGCTTCAAAAATTAGGTGCATTGTTTTTCTAATCAAGAAAAGTCATCTTCCTTGTTTTGTATTTATATTCTCAGAAAAGCAAAATACTTTTGTGAGAAAAAAATGGTGACTCTCTTTATACATCAGGAAAAAAATTTTACTAAATTACTAGGAACCAATACTTGATGCTATCAATGAAAAATAGAGGGACTCGTGGGTGCTGTTATCAATCAGCTGGATTGTTTCTCTCTGTCTCCCCCTCCCTCTATCCCTCTGTCCTTCCCTCCTTCTCCTCCTTCTCCTCCTCCTTCTTCCCTTCTCTCTCTCTCTCTCTCTCTCTCTCTCTCTCATTACTCCAGTGAGCTGGTGGGGTGGGCCTGCTCCAGCGGCCATTCTTTAGCTCTCTAGCTTCATCACGTTCGTGGTGCTTTCTTCTGTCTACTTCAAACTCCTAATACGTGTTAAGAGAGACATTTTTTGCTCCTTCCATTATTTCCCTTCGGCATTCCCTTAACTGTATTTTAACCTTGACTAGAAGGCTGCTTGGAGTGACACCTAGTGGCGATAATAAGACCTGACAGCAGCTCCTGGCTTCCCAGCGTCAGCTAGCAGTTTCCCTTCAGGATTTATACCACTTAGCCACTGCCCACACATGAACTCTAGAGAAACCGCCAGAGGAGCCCCATCATTCGCAGACAGCCGGACGTCTGTCTTTCAGGGAAGTAATAAAACAGAAGGAATCTTTGACAAGGAGAAGCAGCAGCATTAAATGTCTTCCAGCCAGTTTCAAGGTGCAAGCTTATCACCCAACACTTAAGTGGACACTAGAGGATTCTGTGAATTTGAGGCTAGCCTGAGCTACGTAGCTGGACTACATACTGAAATCCTTTCCCTATGCCAACCCCCACCCCCACCCCCCAAAAAGTCTACATTGACAGGTTCTATTTTCTAACCACGCTTGTAGACGCTCCTTTATCAGGACCTTGATGAATAGAAGCATGACTACCCAACACCAACAGATAGGGAAGCCTGACATTTGGTACTTCTGAGCATCCTAGGGTACCCAACCCATTAGTGGACAAAGGAATTAACAGGACCCTAGAGAAAAATCCAAAGCATATTACTATTTAAAACAAAAATCGCAATATCCGAGCTTATACCCCAGAGTAATATTTGCAAAAGTCTTTCATTGTCCTCTCATTTGTAACCTTAATCAGGCCTCCTCCCTAAATGTTAAATCCACACTCAAGTCCATACTATATCTATAGCATCTCCTCATACTTAGCTATTTCTGGACAGTAAGAGGAACAAATAATGACAAATAGCCCAAAAGATGTTAAATCATTGTCAGAAATGAGACAAGAATTCTGGGCATGGTAGCACAGGCCTGTAACCTCAGCACTCAGGAAGCCAAAGGAGGAAGATGATGGACCCAAGGTCAGGCTATCTGGAAAGACTCTGTCTCAAGGAAAGAGGAAGAGAGAAAAGATAAGATGCTCCTTCATCCAGAAAGGAAAAGTGATACGCTTAGAAGTCAGAGTCAGTAGGAGTTTTGTGAGTTCAGGGCCTTCCTGTGACTTCCAGGCTGGGCAAGGCTACACAGTGTGGTTCTGTCTCAAAAATAAATAAATAGAAAGAAACCCCGAACCCCATGATCCTCATTCACTAAGGGGTAAATAGCTTACTTTCTCTAAGATTCCTAAGAAAACAGAAATGATTGCTTCAAAGTCAGCGTTAAGAACATTCCAAGGGCTAGAGAGATGGCTCAGCTATTAAGAGCACCAGCTGCTCCTCCAGAGTGCCAGTGTTTGGTTCCTAGCACCCATATGGTGGCTAACAACAGTTTGTCATTCTAGTTCCATGGAATCCAACACCCTCCTCTGTCCCCTGAAGGCACCAGGCATATTCATGGTACACAGACATACATGAAGGGAAAACACATATACACATGTTTTTAAAATAAAAATTAAAAAAGAACATTTCCAAATGGGACTATGAAATCAAGTTTGATCAGGTCTTGAAAGCTCAAGACCTGTGTGGCAGTCACTTTTGCAATGCCACAAGCCCGGGGGGGGGGGGGGAATTAATGTTGCTTTTTCTGATTAGAGATCTTACTACAAGTACAGAACAGGTAACTCCTGAGAGAACCAGAGAGGCATCTAGCTTGCTATTTCAAGACCAGAGAACTAAGAAAATCTAAACCCCGTCTGGGATAGATACCCCTAGAAGTCAGCATTCAGAAAGAAGGAGCAGCAGGGACGGAGGCAGGACAGAGGTGGGTCACCACTGCTTCCTGGAGGGCTGACCTTGACCTAAGTCTCTGCATCTGCAAATGTGCCCAGTGCAGCTTCTCACGTGATGCCCTGGGGGTGCTTGGAAGATTAAGTGAGGTAGCATATGAGGTAACATATGAGTCATTATTATATGCTGTGTATATAATAATTCACTACTGTTTGCTCTTGGTAGCCATTTTAAAAGAAAATCTAAGATGCTCAAACTTTAAACAAATTTTCATCTTTATTTATGTTCCTTGGGGTAAGGAGCATGTGTGCCTGAGTGCAGGTGCCCACAGAGTCCAGAACAGGGCACCAGATCTCCTAGAACTGGAGTTACAGACGGTTGTGCGCTATCCAATGTGCCTGCTGGGAAAGGACCTAGAGGCCCCTGCAGAGGTAGTATGTACTCTCAGCCACTGAGCTGTTTCTTTAGCCCCAGTAATTAAAAGTTTTAAAGAAATTGATTTGAAGCATTTTTCCATTTAAGAAAGCAAATGTTGGAGCTGGAGAAATGGCTCAGCAGTTCTTGCTGCTCTTCCAGAGGACCCAGGTTCAGTTCCCAGCACCCACATCAGGTAATTCAAAGTCACTTGTAATTCAAGTTCCAGGGAACCAAAGCCCCCCAAAAGTACCTGCCTATACATGATGCTTCTAAACTTACACACACACACACACACACATTAAAATAAATAAATCTCAAATAAGGGATGCAAACATTTTTTTTTTTTTTTAGGTTTGGGGAAATTTTTTTTTTATTTTTGTGACAGAATAAGAATAAGAGAAATGCATGTGATCACCAAGCAAAAAAATAATATTTAATATTTTTTTAACTTAAAGGAAAGAGCTGGAGCCAGAAATGGAGTTGTTTTGGTCTCTTAAAACTTGTTCCATGGAAGAGGCAGAAGAGTAAGTGTATGCCTACAGAGAACTTCCCACACCAGTGTCTACACGTTGGCCTGTTATCAACGAGAACTGAAAGTCACACGATTCCATTAGCCCAGACCTATCAAGGTATTGATGATGCCGTGGAAGGCTTGTCCTTTATTGTAAGCTGCCTAGACATACTCTCCTGATGGAGGGAGGGGCCCACAGTGTCCTCTGCATACTTAAGTATCCTGGGAAACACTGGGGGGGGGGGGTTGAGACCATTAAACCAATTTCACCTTAGCCAAGGACTGCATCACATGTCCGGGATCAATATGACTCATAAGACATATAGGTGGTTGATAGAGAGTAAGTTATCTTTAGTAAATTAAGGT